>NC_082654.1:7806250-8109062 GCF_028023285.1 Balaenoptera ricei | reverse complement strand
TCTTTTATTTGTCTGTGGTTTTCTGTCTCCACTTCTTTCCTCTGTCCAGGGTTCCAAGTTGCTCCCACCAGCCTTCCCCGTTCCCAGTGTAGGATCACATTTTCTGATGGACGTCAAGAGTCCCCACCCCATATGACATCATCACAGATCCAGTCACAGCACCACGGGGGCCTTGGTTCAGGTCCTGGTCATAGACTGACCCCTCGTGCTCTCTCTGGCCTGCTCCCCCAGCTTTCCACACACCTTGGCCCCAGGTGGAGGTCGCCACGTGCTGGTATCAGCTTCCTTCACAGGTGCCTGGAGGCCTATCTCCACCTGGGTGTGATCAGTCCCCCTTCTCACATGGATCACTTTCCATCTAAACTCCAAACTTCCAGACCCAGCAAGCCTGCACAGCCACTGATTTGTATTTCTGTTCTCCTTTGGTCTTTGGAGAGATGTACCTTAGTTTTGAGCCTGGATATGTTTTTTGATTTCTTACAATAGTCTGCTGTTGCGGTAGAAGTAAAGCCTTCAGGGTATTTGAAACAAAATATTACTGTGCCATCTTGACCTGAAGTCCTTTTCTTTTGTTAAGCATGTTAAATAAAACAATAATAATAATAATAAACTCTTATAAGTGGGGGAGGGTGACTTCACAGTATGAAAACATTTACCAGAAAAGTGAGGCTCCCTCTCACCCCAGATCCCCAGTCCCCCTCTGCAGAGGTAACACCCATCAGGAGAGTCTTATGTCCCTTTAGAAACGTCACTCACACATAGATACACCACCAGCCTCTTTTGTGAATCTTCCCCTTTTCAGACTCCAACCTAGATTTTCTCTGAGTGTAGAGAGATGTCTGGAGCCACTCAAAACCAACAATGAGAACCCAACTCTTGCAAAAGCAGTTCTAGAAATGCAGTTTTAAGGTTACTTCTGTTTTGAAGTTTAAAAACAGAAAGAAAGACCAACAGAGAGTTGTTCAACAGGAGAGCTTTGAGAATTTAGCTTCTATAACCTTGAAACGCAGCAAAAGGCAGAGGCCCCAGGTCCAACTTGGACAGAGATTCATTATCCTACTTTGCTCAACTCAGAGGTCTCCAGTAGTTCTGGGACCTTGTGAAGGACACGCTGGGCCCGCCTTAGGTGGGCCATCAGGTTGCCAGGCCCTGTCCTGGGTATTTTCAGATGCCATCTCAGTTAATCACCAGGACATACATCATCTTAGAGAAAAGGGGGAAAATCTTGGGGCAGTTACACTCTAGGGTTCAGGGCCATGCAGGCAGTAAGTGATGGGGCAGGAATGCAAGCTGGAGGCGTGGGCAACAAAATCGGTGCATTTCCATCCCACTGCATTGTTCTGACAGCGTAGGGCCAAATTCACCACGGAGCCTGGTGAGGGAGCTTTACGTTTCCACCACCCGCACAGAGTGACAGACCACTCTGGCCACTTCGTGAAAGGGTCCTCTGCGTCATCCATGTGTGCAGAGCTGGAGAGCATTTGTCCACAGGTCCAGATCCAAGATGAGCCGTCGCACAGCTCTAGTTAAGAAGCCGCAGAGAGGCAAGGATGCTCAGGGGAACGGCTGCATTATGCCACATAGTTCCTCTTTGGCTTAGAAATGCCAAAGAGAGGAAACACAGGAGCTGAACTTGTCCATTTTCCATAGATGCTGCTTTTGGTTCATTTTCCCCCATTGTAAACAATGCTGCAGTGAACATCCTCACACGTGCTTCCTTTCTTTGAAAGTTTTTCTAGGGCTTATGTATCCAGAAGAGGATTGCTGGGTGCATAGGATAGGAGCAGGGTTTTCTAGACACTGCCAGATAGCTTTCCAAACCAGTTGTAGCAATTTATTCTTCCACCAGTGCAGTGTATGCTCACTATTTGCTCACGTCCTTGCTTATGTGAAACTATCTGACTTTAACATTTTTGCCCATCTGATGGATGAAAAACAGCATCTTATTTAGTTGGCATATTCCCAATTATTAAATGAGGGTGTCTTTTAATATACTTTTGGCCGTTTGTATTTCTTCTGTGAATTTTCTGTACCTACCCTTTGCCTGCTGTTTTTCTACTTTTCTTGGATTTTCAGGATTTCTTCATATAATTTGAATTGCATTCTGTTTAGTATTTTGAAAACATTTTCTCCCATACAGCTGCTTCTCTTAACCTTGTTATTGGTGGCTTTTGCCATGCAGAAGTTTTTATTTTAATGTAATCATAATTTGTAAATAAATCTTTTTCACTTATGGTTTATATCTAAGTAATCATTCCCTATCCCAAGGGTACAACATTATTCTTAAGAGCTATGTTTTCAGAGGTTCACTAGTGTATTCTAGAAATTTAGAAATTCTAATAGCTAGACCAGGGTTGGCAAACTTTTTCTGTAAAGGGTCAGATGGTAAATATTGTAGGCTTTATTGGTCCTCCAGTCTCTTGTAACTACTCAACTCTGCCACTGTAGCCTGAAAGCAGCACTAGACAATAGGTAAATGAATGGGACGGCTGTGTTTCAATAAAACACTATTTACAAAAGCAGGTGGCAAGCCAGATTTGGCCCAGGGACATAGTTAGCTCACCCCTGATCTAGACCATCTAATTCAAGGGTTGGAAAGTTAGCAATTCCTTATGGTCTCTGTAGGTACCCTACCAAATTTATGTAAGTTTAGGCAATTGTATTTGGAATTACATATGAGAACAGTTATATATGAGACAGACCTGGTTTTCTTTCTGAGCCAAAAAAACCCATCTTTCTTTTGTGCTTGACACTGATTCTGGCCAGGTGAGTAGGCTAAGTCATGTGCTAATAAAACCGAAGTTGAATGCTTAGTTCTTCTGAAAGTTAAATGGCTTTAGACCAGATACTAGCACACTGCCATCAGTTCAGTGATTGTCTAGGAAAAGTGTGCTTGGGTTCAGACAGGCTGCATAGTTTACAGGGCCCAGTGCAAAATGAAAACACAGAGCCCCTTGTTCAAAAATTAAGACTTTTAAGATCGTGACAGCTGGACATGAAACCAAGCATGAGACCCTTCTAAGCAAAAGATGCTGTGCCCACCCATGAAGCCAGCCCTGCTTGGATCATCTGGGGTAGGGGTGGGGGGCTGGTTGAGGCATTGGGTGTCAACCTTTACCACAGACTTTGTAGAAATGGTTCAAAGTTCATGCCGACTGCCTGGCGTATTATTACCAGCATCGATTTAGCCTAAGGATTGGGAGGGTTGGGGACCACTTAGTACCACTGAATAGTCTCATAAAGCGTGCTGCATGCTTGTTTTAAGTTTTAATATATAAGTTTCTGAAACTTTTAATTTTCCCATTTGGCTTTTGGCTGTTTGCGGATTTTGCCCCCGCTGAAATCTGAGGCCCTGAGGTTATCTATTTAAAGCTACCATCCAAGTTTTGCAGGAAAGGGAGTGTCCAGTGTGGAGGTTTACAGAGGAGAGTTTAAAGAAAAATCTCAGCTCTGATGCAGCCGTCTTTGGAAAGAAAGACATGTACCATCCTTGGAAAGAAACCTCTGGGGGCTGGAAAGTAAGTGGTTTCTGCTTCTGAGGTTTTGTTCTGAAACCCAGAAGGAAATAAATAGCATCACTCCAAAAACACTTCTGCTTGGATGTTTGATCTCAGCCCGGCAGCCACAGCGAGGCAGGCCAGCCCACCCACCCACCCACCCTTTGTGGGGACCTGTCATGGGCTCAGGGTTATTTGTAGCCCTTTGGGGCTGGAGTGACTGTAAAACCAACCAGTGCAACTCCCTCAAATTACAGTAGAGGCCCAGAGAGGGTAAGTGACTTGCCTAAAGGTACACAGCAAATAAGCTGCAGAGCAGAGGGCTGGACCCAGGCCCCCTGCCTCCCCGTCCTCACTCTGCTCTTTCTGCTGCCCCGCTCTGCCCCCTTGGGCCTCTCAACTTGAAATGATCATCTGCTGAAGCAGGTTGTCTTTTTGCGGGGGAGCCAAGGCAATGGTCACTGGGCTGTTGGACCACTCTTTTTTTTTTTTTAATATTTATTTATTTATTATATATTTATTTATTTTGGCTGCACCAGGTCTTAGTTGGGAGATCTTCATTGTGGCGTGTGGGATATTTAGTTGCAGCATACATACGGGATCTAGCTGCCCGATCAGGGATGCAACCCAGGCCTCCTGCTCTGGGAGCATGGAGTCTTACCCACTGGACCGCCAGGGAAGTCCCTGGACCACTCTTTACCCCTGCCATTGATGTGCTCTAATAAGGCCACCTGAAGAACACGGAGGGCAGGGGGTGGAGGGGTTGAAGAAACCCTTGTTACTTCCTCTCCCTGCTCGCTTTTCTGTGAGATCCGCCAAGCGTGAAACCTAAACCTGCAGCTCTGGGGTCGTAGGTGAGCAGGATCCTGCAGAGCGCCTCATCCAGTCGCCCTGCCCAGGTCTGGAAGCCCCGGCCAGCCACCCTGTCACCTGGCTGCTGACAGTCTGTGACAGGAGCTGACTCCTGCCCGCGGCCCCGCACACCCCTTCGGCCACAGATACCCCAGCTCGTTATCCTCTCAGACCCCTCCCTGGAAGGACACGACCTCCAGGTCTGTCCTTCACCGCATCACCCCAGCGCCCGGCCCAGCAGAGGAGCTCCATCCGTATTTGACCAAAAAATCATTCTCCACCTGCCCACCCGCTTCCGAGTGGGCCTCAGCCTGTGTCTGTCCTTCTTCACGTATGATGGCCAGGAGCCAGCCCCCTACTCAGGGTCGTGCCTGATGCCACCGTGTGGGTGCGTGTGTGTGAGGGTGTGTCTGTGTAGTATGTGTATGTGTGTATCCACCTGTGTGAGAGTGTGTGTGTGTGTCTGTGTGTATATGTGTGTGAGTGTGTGGTGTATGCGTCTGTGTGAGTGTGTATACATGTGTGTTGTGAATGTTGTGTATGTGCATGTCTGTGAGTGTGTCTGAGTGTGTATGTATATGTGTGTGTTTTGAGTGTTGTGTGTGTGTGTCTGTGAGTGTGTCTGTGTGTCTGTGTGTGTTGTGTATGTTGTGTATGCGTGTGTCTGTGTCTGTGTGCGTGTGTGTATGTGTGTGTGTCTGTGTGTGTGTATGTGTGTGTGTTGTCTATGTTGTGTATGCGTGTGTCTGTGTGTGTGTGAGAGTGTGTATATATGTGTGTGAGTGTGTCTGTGTCTGCGTGAGTGTGTGTGTGTGTATATGTGGGCGAGCATGTGTGTGCATGTGTGCCTGTACACTCGTGTCTCTGTGTGGGTCTCTGAGTCCTGGTCCGGACACCCTTCAGAGGGAGAGCTGGGTGTGGCCTCTCTGGTGACAGTCACATACGTGTAGAGACTTTGCCTCTGAAGTGCTGAGCACAGAGCTTGGCACCCAGAGGGTGCCCAGCATTATTCAGTCATTACTGTTATCACAAGACCATGGTTTCTTGTAACAAAGTCCCCCTCCCACCCCCCCACACTGGATTAGCCCTTTCCTGTAGGAAGGGAGATTGCAAAGTGGGGATTTGGAGGGTCCTTGCTATGGGCTGAATGTTTGTGTGCCTCCAAATTCATATGTAGAAATTCTAACCCCCAAAGGTGATGATCTTAGCAGGTGGACTTGGGGGAGGTTGGCACCCTCATGATGGGATTAGGGCCCTAATAAAAGAGACCCCACTGTTCCCTTGCTCCTTCCACCGTGTGAGGGAGAACACAGTGAAAAGGCACAGCTATGAACTAGGAAGAGGGCCCTCACCTGAACATGCTGGCACCCTGATCTTGGACTTCCAGCCTCCAGAACCGTGAGCAACAAATTTCTGTTGTTTATAAGCCCCCCAGTCGGTGTTACTGTGTTACAGCAGCCTGAAAGGACAAGGCAGTCGCTTTCCTGCCACTTTGCAGCCAGCAGGGATTCTTGCAAAGCATGTGACACAGAATTCTGTTGGGAGAGAACCCAAACAGCCCAGGGGACGTGGTGCCACTGTCCATACAACCCTGTGAGAAACAATTCTATTTTATAAATGGGGAGAGGAAATTGAATCACTGCCCACAGAGTAAAGGCATAAATAAATATTTTTCATACTGCATTTCATAACTCTGAGGGGTTAAAGGAAAGTTCTTTCAAAGCTTCAGATCACCACCCACAAGCAGGACCATTTTCACACTGGCCAATCATTGAATTGTCCCAACAACACTGCAGGCTAAGTGTTAGAGCCTGTCTTTTAGGTACAGAAAATCCAGAGGAGATCAATGACCCCTCACAGTCACACAGAGCTAAGCCAGGTCTGTCCCACTCCAAGACCAGGGCTTTCGACACTGGGCCCCAGAGGCCACTGTGGGACCGTGGGACTTCCTGACACACCACCCAACAAAATGAAAACAAACTCAGCTGCCCTTGTATGTGAAGCAATGCACATCCTGCTGTCAAGAGTTACCACCAAATCACTCCAAATTGGGCAATTAGCAGCATGATTTGTGAAATGAGGAACAGGATATGCTCTGACCCCTTGAACTTCTTCCCCACTGACCTCTATGGTTCCAGCTGAGCTTTCGTTTTTTTTAAGATGAGTGGGAGACAATCTCTTACCCCAAAAGTTCAATAGTCGCTACTTCCTGGGGAACCATCTCTACCTGGAGGGTCAAGGTTTCAAAGTGGGATTCCCACAGAAAGCAAACAAGGCAAACAACAAACTGGGAAAAGTAGGTATGACCTTCATCACAAAGGGCTGAGATCCTTAATACACAGAAGTGCTCACGAGATGGAAGGCCAGGAGAATAGAGGGCACAATTATGAGTTGGCAGTTTACAGAAGAAGAGGTACAAGTGGTCAAAAAGCAGGGGGAAAAGTTCAGCCTCAACAGTAAACCATAAAAGCAAATTAAAACACTGGGATGTGATTTTTTTTAGTAGATTGGCCAACATGCTGTCTAGCCCAGGTGAGGAGACAGAGAAATGGACCCTCCATACACTGACATGGGGTGTATGAATTTGCACAGTCTTTCTGAAGGGCAATCTGGCAGCCTTTAAGATGTATGTAAACTTGAGCCAGTAATTATTTTAAGACTTTATCCCAAGGGATTTAGTCGAGATGTAGGCAGAGCTGAATATACAAAGATATTCCTTGTGTTGATACTTAAAATACTGAAAATTCTGGAAAAAAAACACCCCATATGTCCAGCAGTAAATGACTGCTCATGAAAATTACAGTAAATCCATATGAAGGGATATAATGCCGCTGTTGGAAATTCCATGGCAGCAGAGGCTTTGACTCCAAGTCCAGTGTCCTCCCACGAGGGGAGCCTGCCTCTCAGTCTGACCCTGAAGAGCCTTCTCCTTCCTGCGGCTGCGAATCTGCTGGGACGGCAGCAGCCGCCGCTAACAGCCATGAAATGATACAAGATGGCACGGGTTCAGATCTTGGAAGAACAGGGAATGTGGGCCAGAATGTTCCACTGGCCTCCAGTTTGAAGCCACATGTTTTCAAATATGAAGCTAATTAAGTAATTGCGTCTTGCATATTTCACCCTTGTTTAATCCACCAGCAGTCCCACCCCTGCCACTTCGAAGAAGGCATGTGGTCCACATGCAGAAGAGCGCAGAGAGAAAGCCCCAAGTCCTGACTCCTGGCAGCTGGCAGCTGTGTGAGCTTGGACCTCTCAGAACCCTAGATTCCTCCTCTGAAACCACCCCTCCCTTGGGGCCTGGCCTATGCAGGGGCTCATCAAGTGGCTGATTGATTGGCTGGTGGCTGGTTTTCCTCTATAGTTTTCCTCACCAGCCATTTTACTCCCCTGGGCTCCCACGGTTTACAGCTGCAATAGGATCCCAGAAAGCTGGGGAAGAATAAAAGTTAAAGCCCAAATATTTGCTGAAATAAGAGGGAAAAACACCACTGCACACACCCCTCATCACTTTGAGTGAGATTCGAAGGGGGATTTTGACCCAGTGACATGGCAACGAGGTTAACCCCCGAATCCCTCCCCAATTCCAACAGTCAGTCAATCGTGGACCATGCTTTTCCTCCAGGCTGTACGGTCTCTGCGTTGAGAGTCTTGAGCACTCATGCTCTGCGACATGGTAGTGGGTGTTACTGGTGCCTCCTTCTGGTCCCCTCTATCTGCCCG
This sequence comes from Balaenoptera ricei, assembly GCF_028023285.1. Taxonomy (NCBI): domain Eukaryota; kingdom Metazoa; phylum Chordata; class Mammalia; order Artiodactyla; family Balaenopteridae; genus Balaenoptera; species Balaenoptera ricei. Next base: position 8,100,993 of record NC_082654.1, on the reverse strand, counting down.
TGCAGTCAGCGCCCGGAAGGGTCTGTGATAACAGCTCACAGCCACCTCCTTCTCCAGAGAACCGATCTTTGCCTGGGAGGCTATGCCCTCCCCTAGACCAAGGCCAATGTTGGACGGACTCCTCGGACTGAAGGATAGACTGACCTCCTACCTCAAGGTCAGTCCCAACACTGAGATACAATTCCTGCCTCAAAGCTCCCCACTGCAGGATCAGGCAGAAGCAAGTCTCCAGCAGAGACCACATCCTTGCTTAGCTCTGTGCCCTGTCCCAGCCGCTCCCCTCACTCTTCTCCCGAGAGCTCTTTTCCAATAAAGAACTCGAACAAGCATCTCTATGTCAGGCTCTGCTTCAGAGAACATACACTAAGACCAGCTTTTTTGATTCAACTCTCCTGGCAATTCCTGAACACTTCGTCTGACTGATGTACCGCACTTCTTACCGGTAGTAAGAAGTAGCATTCTGGGAAGGTCTGTTCATTGGGTATAGCGTCCGAGCTGGTCAGAGTGGAAGGAAACCTTAGTTAACATTTAGCTCTGTGTTTCCCAGAGTGAGTTCTAAGGTACATTAATCGTATTGCTAGGTAGGAAGACAAAAGAGATTCTGCCTGCATGTACGTGTATGGAATTCTGGCTTAAAAGTTTAAAAGATCTCTTTATTGCACATAGAGTTTCATATTCAAGTAGGTTCTGGGATTCTAGGGTAGCATTTCTCAACCTCAGCACTATTGACATTTGGGGCATTAAAAAAAGAAACAACAGGCCCAAAATGGAGTCACTTGTGCTAAGCCCACATCACCAAACCAAGACTTAATGTCAAACTTAATTACAGTTTCAACCTCTCCCAGGAGTGGAATTTTAGACCAATCAGTCTGGAATTAGCTGGTTGGCATAGTGAGGTAATCTGTTTGATAGACCTCTGTCATCCCATAAAGGAAGGTGATTTTGCCACGAACAAACCTCTCTTTGCTAGTAACTTCCTTGTCCTGCCCCTTTCTGCCTATAAGGATCTTTCGTTTTATACAGCTCTTCGGAGCGCCTTTCTGTTTACTTGATGGGACCCTGCCTGATTCATGAACTGTTGAATAAAGCCAATAAAATCTTGAAAATGTACTCAGTGGCATTTTGTTTTGTAAGAAGGACTGGGTAAATCTTTGTTGAGGGGGCTGACCTGGGCACATAGGATGTTAGCAGCACCCCTGGCCTCCACCTACTAGATGCCAGCAGCAAACCCCACCACCTTTCATTTATGACAAACAAAACAATGTCTCCAGACATTGCCAAATGTCCCCTGCGGAACAAAATCAGCCAGATTGAGAACCATTGCCCAGGGGAAAGGTGTCGTCCACCAGGTCCTTTTGTTTTTTCCTTTTGTTTTGTTTTATTATTTAACATCTTTTAGAACTACAGTTCTGCAGAACACAATTTGGGAAAACATCAATGGAAACCAACTTCCATTTTATAGTTGAGGGAACCAAGGTCCTGAGGACGACAGGCTTTACCTACAAAAACCAAGTGAGTCAGTAGCAGATCTCAAATTCAAATCCAAGTCCCTGACCTAAGGCCAGTGCATGCTTGTGTTTCCTCAGACAAATGAAATTTCCTGGGGGCCCTCCCAGATGGCACAGGATGGGGCCCACAGAAAGGACCCAGTGCACCAGGGGCCCTGCTCGGCCATGCCTTTTCCATTTTCCCAGTGACGTGATCCTTTTGATTCATTTCCAGAAACAAAGTTGGCTGGTTTGTTTCTCTGAGGACCTTCCCACAGTTATGGAAGAATCATGGTGAGCAAATGGGAGAGACCCCCATGGGAAAGTTCTGGAATCCAGAGAAAGCAGAGCCGCCTGGGGGGTATCGATTCCTTTGTCCAGACCCATTTCACGTCACAGCCAGGCCAATCCACAAACACACACCTGTAGTTCTGTATTTCAGCAGAGGAGCATCTCACAAGTTTTCAATTATGAGAAAGCTTTAACTCAAATCCCAGGAGGAAAAACCCCCATTAATTTATTCAATCCAGCCTCTCTTGCTTCTTGCTAGATTTTGAAAATTGTCGTGCATTGTATGAGTTCCCCCCACCCTAGCCGCCCCCCAACCAAGTCTGTTCTTTTCAAAACCAGCAGGGTTTTCCTTAACCTATCCTTCAAATGAAGTCCCAGGAAAAGCCAGCATCTAATTCATTTCACATGCTAAATTATTACAGTTGAAAGGAAAACTCTCCACTGTGCAACTTTTAAAAACATCTGTGTTTTTCTTTTGACTTTTGGGGATAATTTTCCAGCTCATATTGTGACTGCTAATTACTAAGCTAAACTAACCTGCTGAAGGGCTGGGTTCTTTTCAAAGCTTTTCCCCCAGAGCATTCAATCATCTGAAGATGGAAACAGAAAATGTAGCGGCACAGGCAGCTAGCTCCATGCTCTCCTGGGCTGGGCTGATGTCAGGCCCTGCAGGAACCTCACGCTGGGATCCCCAGATCTGGGGCCGGGGCGGGGACAGGGGATGCGGTGGCGGGGATTTAATGTAACCAAACCGCAGGGTGTGGATTTTCTTTTTCACGAACAAATAATCGCTTTGACTAAGAAGTTTTACTTTTTACAGCAATTAGACCCAACCAGGATTCCAGAAACTTACCAAACTATATTTTATGTTGAACCCAAACCCCAAAACAACGTGTTTATTATTTTCAAATTTTTATTTAAGGCCAGTGATAACATCATTTAAAGATGAATATCTAGCGAATCCTTCTGAAACGAAACCAAGACTTTCTTTGCTAAAAGTGTGGCATTTGGGCTTCCCTGGTGGCGCAGTGGTTGAGAATCTGCCTGCCAATGCAGGGGACACGGGTTCGAGCCCTGGTCTGGGAGGATCCCACATGCCGCGGAGCAACTAGGCCCGTGAGCCACAACTACTGAGCCTGCGCGTCTGGAGCCTGTGCTCCGCAACAAGAGAGGCCGCGATAGTGAGAGGCCCGCGCACCGCGATGAAGAGTGGCCCCCGCTTGCCGCAACTGGAGAAAGCCCTCGCACAGAAACGAAGACCCAACACAGCCATAAATAAAAATAAATAAATAAAGTGTGGCATCTGATCAAAACAAGAGCCTTCATTCACCCACTCTGTTGAGCCTTGTATGGGTCCCCATCACATAGGAGGTACTGGGGACACAATGGTGACAACACAGGTGCAGTCCCTGCCCTCACAGAGCTCGGAGCCTGGTGGGGGACCTCAGAGAAGAGAGCCGGAGGTGACTGTGAGCCAGGCCGAGAGGTGTTCTGATGGGGTAGGAGGCATCCATGATGCTGGGAGGGGCCTCCTGAGCAGAGTGACATGAGGCTGAGGATGAATAAACTGGATTGTGGGGGCGGATCATAACAACAGGAGAGAGAGAGAGCTATGGTGAGAGCGCAGCACACAAAGGGCCTTTGCGGAGCATCCAGGGGCAGCTGAGAGGGAGAACGGCCCAGACCACCAGGGCCCTGGATGCTGTCCTAATGAGCCAGCCTTTGCCCTGACAGTCTAGGGGAGCCAGTGAAGGCTCTGGGCAGAGGGAGGACCAGACAGCAGTTCCACTTGACATCAACACGCTCTCCTAAATGAACTTGACTGGAAACCTCGGATTCAAGCGTGGTGAACCCTGATTCCCACCAGGCTATTTAGGCCCAAGGAAGAGCTAGCCCCACAGTGAACCTCTGGGATGCAAAACCGACTCCAGACCCAGAGGGGAGCCCCACACACAGAGGACCCCTGGGCTCTGAAAGCCAGTACCCTCTGGGCATCCCCGCGCACCTGTGCCCCTGGAGGACCCCTCTCCTCGGGGCTGGAAGGGGCCACTTGGCCTGGGAACCAGGAAGCACTACTGGTTGAAAAGCTGCAAGGAACCACGCACTGTTTAGGAACTTCGCATACGTGATAGCAAAGAAATAAAATAAAATTATGAATGCTCCCAAGCACCCTTTCCTTGTCCAACAAAGAAAACGAATTCTTTGTTTGTGTGGCTCAGAAGTCAAACTTTTGCAGGAAATGCAAATGGGAAAGGCTAAGATTGCTAACTCACTAGGCAGATAGGTGGCTGGAGAGGGAAGGTGGGGGAGTGGAGCCAATCCCAGGCTGGGGGCTTGCAGGGAGCTAGATCTGAGAGCACCAGGAAGGGGACGGGGGTGGGAGCGGTTTGCAAAGAGAACTGCTCACATGGGAGTTGGGGGGAGTATGGCTGTGTCCTGTTGGTTTAACTCCCTCTTGTGTGACCCCAAGAAGCCTTTGCAAATGTCTCCTTGACACTCCCGGGGTCTACCTTGTGTTCTTGTGTGCTTTCCATGGGATGCAGGCCCTGGGCTAGCGGGGGGGGGGGGGGCGGGGGGGGCGCGGGGCGGGGGGCCCAGGCATTGGAGTTACATGGACGCTTCTCATTTAATCCTTACAACAAGCCTGTAAAATAAGTATCCTCAATCCCAGAGCTCAGGGAGGGTGGGAAATTGGCCGCCATTACACAGCCAGACCGCCGAACAACTGGGGCTGAGGCAGGCAAAGCTGTTGACCAGGTAGGGAAATGCAGCAATAAAGGAGCCCCGTGCAAGTGGCTGTGGAGTGAGGAAAGCACAGGCAGGGGACAGGCGCTGCTGGCTTCCCAGCAGGAGGGAGAACACGTGGAAAGGCCGGTCCAGGATGGGCAGCCCAGGCCCCAAGGCCCAGAGAAGATGAGGGCGAGACAGAGGGAGAAAGAGAGATGGTTTCTGGTCGCCCCCCCTACACCAAGCCTGAGCTCAGGCCCCCGGGGGGCTGCACAGACCCCCTCAGAGCTGCCCCCTACTCCCCAGAGCTTCCCTCTCCTGATGGGTCGGTGCCCCCAGGGGACAACGCAGCTGTGTTGCGAAACCAAAGCCAGCTCTGAGTCTGCAGGCTAGCAGGTACCCTTCCAGCACTTTCCAGAAAAGCCAGTCGGAGTTTCTGTTGCTTGCAGTTGAGGCGCCCTGAGGCCTCGGCAGTGGAACCACCACCCACCCCCTTGTCGGGCTGCTGCTTTCACTCTTGAAGGATCCCTCACAAGGCCTCTCAGTCCAAACTGGCAAGAGAGAGAAGGGGAAGGCAGAAAACGAGGGGCGGGTGGGAGTCCCTTCAGAGTCTGCCGTGACGGGGCCAGGCGCAGTGTGGTGCTGTCACTGTGTGGGCGGCCTCGCTATCCCCAGAGAGGGGCGTCAGTCCCCTGCTGGTCAGAGGTGGAGCCGCATTCACACCCTGTCCAGCCCCTGCTCTGCCTGCTGCCTTGCACCACTGACACCCGGAGAGGCCCCGGACCGTGAGTTAATTCAGCTCAGGGCTGTTCAGAGGGCCGGTTGTCTGGCTGCAGTCAGGCATCACAGCTCCACCCCTAGGTCAGAAGGACCTGGGAGCCAACACTCAGCAGCCTCCCGCCTTGTGTTGTGGGAATTCTCTCATCTGTCCTCCCAACAGCCTGTGAGGGCAGATTACTGTTTGTGCTTGATGCTCAGAGCCTCAGCGTAATCTGCATGAGGTCACCCAGCTGGGGGTTGGCAGCGCCAGGATTCGGCTCCAAAGGTGCCCTCTTGCCACCACCTCCTTCCCAGTACAGAACAGGTGCCCCAGGTGCACCCAGCACAGGAGGAGTGTGCTAAGTGCAGTGGTAGTTCAGAGGAGACATGATTCAGCCCATCAGGGAAGGCTTCCTGGAGGAGGTGACATTGATGGATGGGGGAGAATCACAACAGCTGCACACAAGCAGGGCATAGGAATTCCAGAGAGAGGGAAGAAACGGGGTAAAGCAGCTGGCCAGCCCCCGAGCATGGTGGGAACCAGAGGTTGGGCCCCGAGCACATGCCCCGGGAGGGCCATGGGAAATTGGGGAGAAAGGAGGGGTGGGGCCTGTAGGGGAGCAAAACTTGACACCCCAAAATATCTCTTTGGCATGCGGATTATTTCTAGTTGAAAGCAATCAAGGCCCAAAAGACTCAGGAAAACTTTGACCTTCCCCCTAACTGCCTAAAAAAATTTGGATAGGAGGCCTGTTTCCAGAATAGAGTAATCACCAGAGATGTCTGTAGAGAACACGGGCTGGGTGTGGTGGGAGAACAGGGCCTAGAGATCAGCGTCCACTCTGTGTCCGTTGCCTCTGCGGGGCCGGCAAACATTTACCGAACGTGAGCTTTTCCATTCCCAGGTGAATTGCCTTTCTCCCCTTTTAAGTCCCAAACCACTACCCCCAACATCCTATTTTGTCTTTAACTGAAGATGTTATTTAAGGAGATGTTTTCAGCCATTTTGGTGACTTACTTACTCAGTTTTCCTGGGTCTCTCCCATGTATACATGTTATTAAACTTTGGTGTGATTTTCTCCTGTTAATTTTTCTCATGTCGTCAATTTAGTTCTTAGACCTGCCAGGAGGACCTGGTCGGGCAGAGGAAAATTTCTTCCTCCACAACAGGAACACACAGAGGGCCTGAAGGAGCTCGGGAGCCACTGAAGGGCGTTGATGGAGAGGGCTGGACCCGCGCAGTGGGAAATCTTCACACACACACACACACACACACACGCACTCACCCACACGTGCTTACACCCCCTGACAGTGGCAGGGGCCCTTCCCTCAGAGCGACAGAGGGGGACCCCCTCTTGAGAACTTGTGCCAACATCACGGCTGCAGCCAGGGACACCCACGGGGCCAGCCCACTGCCCGGAAGGCGACCGCAGCGTAGCTGTGCCTGTGGACCAAGCGGTCTCTCAGCTCCCACCAGCGTCTGCTCCTTCCCTCTCTCTTTCCTCTTCCTAAGGTTTAATTTTCCGGAGGGATCCCCAGTGAGCCACTCCTGCCCCTGCTCCCAGGAGGGCCAGATGCGGATCAGAAGGGAGACGGGGTGAGGGGGACACTCTCTCCCCCAGTGGGGGCACCTCTGGAAGCCCCGCAGCCCCAGCGGCCCTGGCCTGGCTTCCTCACCCCCAGCCCCGTCACCTTTGCGCCAGTTTCCTCACCTCAGACGTTTGCTTTGCAAGCAGAGCGTTTTGCCGACAACCTCCTCCCTTGGCTCGTCTGTTTCCTGTGGGATTTCCGATTCGGGTTAAACTGGAACGTCCAACTCAGTAGCCTGAAAACCTTGACAGCTGGAAGAGACGTCTGGTCGACACTTTTACTTCTGTCTGGGGGAAAAATATCCCCAAGCCTACATTCAAATCCCTTTGTCCTCAGGAGTCTGCTCCATAGGACTGATTTACAGATGCCTGGAGGCTTTAATGAACCGCTCCAGTGTGTGGGGCGCTTTGATTTGAGTCCCCTGTGCTGCAAATCACAGCCCCTGGGGGAGGCCCATCTACATTCCATCTCTGGGCAGTAAGACTCACCCATTTTACAGCAGAGCAGACTGAGGCTAAGAGGGATGACGCAGCAGCTGGAATAACACAAGGCTCAAAGCCTGCCAGTCTGGGTCTTCCCTCTGCCCCACCCTGACCGCCAACCAATGCCCCCGCCCCTCCCCCGCCCGGTGCCGGGTTCCCTTTCTGGGCAGGAGCAGTGGCCTCTTCGCCCAGGGTTTTTGGCCATGGAGGACATGTTCTCTGTCCCTGAGGGCCAAAGGTTCATGTTCCGCCCAGCCCTGTGGGACCAGCCATGCTTACTTGGGGCCAGGCTGCAATGAGAGCCCAAGCGTGGCATCCACCCCGTGGGTTGACCCATAAGAGGGACAGTGACAACCACGGTCACTTCCAGTTGGGGGGCAGGGACCGAATGGCAGCGCGCGAGGAGGGTCCTCACCCTGACCCCCCGGAGGAGCCATCCTGGTTGTGTCCATGACTCTGCCAAGGCACAGACCACCCAGGCTAAGTGTCAGGGGCCAACAGTGTCCATTCCTCCGATGTAGGTGACCCAGGGCCCTGCTACCCGGGAGGGTGAGCTGCAGAATGAACGCAGGAGCTGGGCACCCGTGCCACCTCCAACTCTCCTTTTCAGAAGCACTTTCTGCCACTTCTGCTCGTGCCCTCTCTTCACACCCAGGGGGGAATTACAGACCTTCCGCCACATTGCACAGTTGTGAATGCTGTTTCTAAAAATAGAGCCGGGCTCCCGTTTATAGCTCCCCTATTATTATATATGTCCCATATTACATGCTGTTTTACATGCGAGTTAGGAAGGGGCTGTGTCAGAGTGAAGAGACAGCCTGGAGTCCAGGGGGCCAGGAACACACACTTCTGGAAACCCGTGGGACGTGAGGCTGGAGCCGTCCACGCTCCCACGGGGTCCAGCAGGGCTGACTCTATTCTGTGGGGAGGGACCTGCGTGGTCCTGATGGACATGGTTGGGGGTCACGTGGATAAAGTCCTTCTTAATAGCACCCAGAGGCGTTCTTTAACCAGACCCTTATAAAGCATTATTATAAGTAGCACACGTCATTTAATTTAGTACTTACAGCAACTAGTAGGCACACCCATCATTCCCATTTCTCAGGTGAGGCTCAGAGGGTGTGACGTGACTTGCTATGTGGCTTGTCTGAAGTGCAGCTGCACCTAAACGCAAGTCCAGTGGCTCCCAATCCCACCAGGTGACCGCCACGTTCGACTTGTGTTGACTGAAAAAAGACACAAGGTGAGAGCTGTGAGTTCAGTTTTATTTAGGGCTTACTGAGGACTATAGCCCAGAGACAGCCTCTCAGATAGCTTGGAGGAATTCCTCCAAAGAGGTGGAGGGGAGGTCAGTAAATATATGATTTTTTTAAAAAACTTTTATTGAGGTACAGTTGATTTACAATGTTCTGTTCATTTCTGCTGTGCAGCAGAGTGACTCAGTTACACATACATGTATTCTTTTACAAAATATATGGTTTTGGTGAAGGGGATACGTGCAGTCAAGCACACATCTCGGTAGAAGTTTGCTGCTAGTCACGAGGAGCAGATGTCTATGCTTTTCTAGGTATGAGAAGATGCAAGAAATTGGATTCATAAAATTTTCTCTTGAAAATATCTCACCATCTGAAGGCCTGTTCTGCCAGTTTCTCCCAGAGGACAGAGCGCCTCATCCCTGTTCTCCGCCCTGAAGTCCTTTTGGGGTGTGTTGGGGGTTAGCGACTGCAGTAGCTAATGACCTGATCCTCGTAGAACCAGATGGTGAGTGACATTCTTTAGCTGGCACTTGGAACATGATGCAGTGTCTCCCAAGGGGTCCCAGGGCACAGAAATGTGCAGTGACCGTCGGATACGGGCGCCCAGCTTCGGTCACCGCAGGCCTGGCCCAAGTAACCTCCCAGGCTTAAGCTGGTGCAGATACTTCCTTTTTGGCATTTTATGGATCCTTTTCTGCACTCCATACTTCTGTGTCCCACACTCCTCATGTCAGAGTGTTGCAGGAAGGGAGACCCGAGACTGGGGTCTTGTCTAACACTCGGAAATGGATAGTCCGAGGAGACACACGTGCTGACAAAGCAGGAGACTTGATTGGGAAGGGGCGCCCGGGCGGAGAGCGGCAGGGTAAGAGAACCCAGGAGAACTGCTCTGCCACGTGGCTCGCAGTCTCAGGGTTTATGGTGATGGGGTTAGTTTCTGGGTGGTCTCTGGCCATTTTGCTTGGCCCATATTTGGTCTGACTCAGGGTCCTTCCTGGTGGCCCATCTCTCAGCCAAGACGGATTATAGTGAGGAGGATTCTGGGAGGTCGGTAGGACATAAGGACTGGCGTCTCCTCTCTCCTTTTGACCTTTCCTGAATTTTTCCAGTTGGTGGTAGCTTGTTAGTTCCACGTTCCTTACCAGGACCTCCTGTTGTAAGAGAACTCATGCAGGTGGTTGCTATCATGTCTGGCCAGGGCAGATGGTTTTGGTCAGTGGTTCCCCTAACAACTGCAGTAATTTCCTGGCATCCAGTTTGCACACAAAGTTCGAAGACTTCTCAAATGGTGTGTGACGTCTTCCAGGTCCGTGGTTCTCGGTGTCTCTGGCACTCTGGTTCTCCTGGTCCAGTTCCTGCTGCCGCCCAGAACCGTGCAAGGCTGAGCGTAGGTCCCTGTTCCTGGATTCACTGGAAGTCTTCTCTACACCTCATCTCTACGGTTTTGTTGCCCCTCTTGACTTTCTGACAGTTTGTGAACAATGTCCTTACAAGTCTCCCCTGCACTGACTCCAGGACTTTGAGATGTTTGTTCTGGATCCATGGACCCGACCCCCCATCACTGGGACCCCCGCATGCTTCTCTCCCTCTGGGTGGGTTCTATGTCCGCGTGGGAGAGGGAACCACCTTGTCTTTCCATGATCTCACCTTCTGCTGGGGGAAGAGCCCTGAAACGCTTTAACCTTCTAAAAACCACCTCTGGACACTCGGTGAAATATATTTTCAGTCAACCCAATGACATTTAAGCCAGCAAATTCTTGGCAAGCTGAGCTGCCCCTCCTGGAAGAAGAGTTCTGACAATGTCTCAATCACCGCCTCTCATCCAGGGAAACCCTGGTGGGGACACATTATGGAAATGAAGCCCACCTTTACGGGTGGCTGGGAGCTAACTCAATAGCCTGAAATCCTCCTTTTCTCCAGGAGAAAATGCAGTTAGGCAGATTTTGATTACAGATGAAATTCTAAAGTGGTCCTGCAGGCTTTCTCTCCCTTTTTTTAATATATAAGCAAATGAGGGCTCCTCACACCCAGCAGCAGAATAGGGAGAAAGAAGCCCCAGAATTTTAACACGGTCCAGGCTCACGAAGGTCAACGCTGACGGGGGAGAGATGGGAGAATTGGGATTCTTCTGGTGTCTGCCAGTTGGTATCCAAATTTCAATCTGGAAACAGCTGACCTTGAGGTGCTTTCAGGAATAAGGAAGCACCAGAACAGAGAAAAGTCTATGTTACCATCACCCAGGCTGCTCTTTGCATCAGGGTGGCGATTTATACACCAAAACCAGCAAACGGGCCCAGTCACCTCACCTGCTCCCACGTGGACTTCCCCAAGCCCTGCCCCACCCCCAGAGAGCCTTCCTCCCTTCTCCCCACTCCCCGCTGGAAGGCAGGGCCAGGGATTAGGTGATTAGTGTGTTCCCTCCCTGCCCCATTCCTGGGGGACTTGACCTTTGGAAGGAATAAAGCACTCATTGAGCACTTACTCTGGGTCTGATTCCTTCCCTGTACAGCCCTAAACACATCACGGACAAAACAACTGGGGCATGCAGGAGTGACCCGGAGAGGTCCACGCCACCAGGAAGCCCGCTGAAGGCTTTGCTGCAAAGCCTCTGTTCTTCCTCCACACCCTGCTGCAGGGCCAGAAGAGACTAAGGGGAGAATGCAACAAAGGAAGGACTCGCTAATGGTGGAACTTCAGGCACCGTGGCTCTTGTATACAGACAGGCTCAGAGGCAAGAAGGTCAGCCTTGGGCCGCTCAGATGAGCTCAGTTGAATCTGTGGGGCTGGGCCAGGTCTGACCCCTCTGAGGGGCGTGGCGAGACGAGGCTTGTAAAATGAACAACTAACTGCACAGCTGTGCGGTTTGCAAAGCAGGCTCTCCCACCTCATCCCGCTGAACTCTCCTAAGAACATTGAAGGGGAGTTGTCATGTCCACCTTTGGAGATGAGAAAACTCCAGTGCACAGTCAACCATAAATTGGCACTCGCCACTGGCACTTGCCATCTACCTCTACAAGGATTAAACCATGTGTTGTTGCAGCTGCTGATTTTCAACACCCCCTGAAAGGAGTTCAGGGTGGAGAGCAGAGATGAGGCACTCTGTGCTCTGGGAAAAACTGGCAGAACAAGTCTTCAGATAGTTAGATATTTTCAGGAGCCAATTTTATGAGCCTATTTCTTGTATCTCCTCATATCTAGAAAAGCACTAAAATCCTTCGTGGTGACGACTGTTCCTCGTGACTAGCAGAAGCCTTCTGCAAAAAAATATGTGCTCTGGGAGATCAGCTCAGTGCTTTGTGACCAGCTAGAGGGGTGGGATAGGGAGGGTGGGAGGGAGACACAAGAGGGAGGAGATGTGGGGATATATGTTTACGTATAGCTGATTCACTTTGTTATACAGCAGAAACTAACACAACATTGTAAAGCAACTATACTCCGATAAAGATGTTAAAAATAAATAAATTAATTAATTACTTTCATTTTTTAAAAAAAGATATGTGCTCAGTTACATGTATTCCTCCTTCACCAGCATCACATATATATTGACCTTCCCCCCTGCCTCTTTGGAGCAGTTTTTCAGAGCTATCTGAAATGCTGTCTCCCGGGCTGCATTCCTCATTTTGCCCCAATAAAACTTAACTCGCAACTCTCACATTGTGCATTTTTTTTAAGTCAACAGTTATTAGCACAAAGAAAACAATCATTTGATCTGAAAAACTTCATATTCCTCGCCTGCCTCAGCGCACCCCACAAAATTATTTTTTGACTAAAGCTCTCTCGACCATCACTTCCGACCTCATCCGATGATTTATGTTTCCAAAAGCATATTTGAATGTTTACAAGACTGACTGATTTTAACTCCCAAGGATTCAGCACCAGACATCAAAAACTGTGTTTTTATAAAATAGAAGGAGGGGGATGGAAGGGATCCACTTACATTTTAAAGGTTTGTTGTCTTTTTTTCCCTGCAGCCAAGTGGAAAAAGTTGAAGGAATCTGTTAACATATTGATTGCTTTGAGCACTATTTTAAATTAGCTTTCCGTTCCCCTCCATATGTTTTTCCATTAAATTTAAATAAATTAAAATTCACTTTTCTGGAAAAGATATGCTGGGGCCTCCTCAGGATTGGAGATGAGTTTATCAGCCAGGTCCGCGCTGTCAGAAATCCATCAGCGGCGGCCATGCTGATGAGCGCGGGTGGCCGCCCCCAGGGCCACGTGCTCTCTGAGAATACCCTGTGGGACACGGACATCACTGCCAACCTTGGGACCAGCCCGGCCGCTGCCTCCACACGCTGACCCAAACAGGGTTCCTCATCCTGCTTGTCAGCTGCTGGGGCCACAGGACTGCTGTTTCCGGCTGCTCCTGTCACCAAGATGCACAGTGGCCCCTGGGCTCTGCTTGCGCACCTGTTCCTCCTTCCAAGCCCCCACCCCAGGCCTGTGGCAGCCACACCCTCACCCCTGTAAAAGCACACAATCAGGTGAATTGGAATAGTTGAGAAGCAATAACGACTATCTCACCCCTCAAGACTGTTTTCATGACCTGTCGGAAGCCCTACTTGGATAAGCTTAGTGTAGGGAGGAAAAATAACTTTCCCTCTACCCTTCTAGGTTCTTGGCTGAGACTCTCCTGTAACAAGAAAGACGGATCAACAGGAGAAGAGCCATCAGAAGTTCGTATGAACATGTATGCCTCCTAATAACATTTCCTCTTCCCAGGAAAACTGAGTCACTCCCTGAAATGGCCCAAGCGATCCCCTTAAATACCATCTCCAGCTAAAGACAAAAGAAGATGTTGGGAGTGGGGGAGCCAGTAGTGGGAGATTATCAGGCAAAGCACAGTAAACAAGGGTGTGTTTGTGGTGCAGATTTCAGTCCATAACTTCTCCATTGATAAATTTCTAGATTTGGTCATTCTCCTCTTCCTGGTCCAGAGAGAAAGACACCCTTACAAATGGAGATTTTTCTTATAAATCTAAATGTCTCTTACAAAAGGGTAACTTCTACTCAGTTACTTCTCCTGTGTCTGCTGTTTCTTGAAAATAATCAGCCAAAAATAATCCTTATGTCAAAATGCTGCTCCCCTTCAGCTTCCTGAGATAAGTGTCTTGCATAAGACAAGGGACGGAGCCTGCTTCAGGCTTGACTGTGTCCAAAGATTCATCAGGGTCTGTCAGCCCGTCTCTCCCTCTCACCCCTGTTTCTCTTTACAGATGTGGTTCCGCCCTCCCCAATGCAGGTAGGTAATGGGGTTCAAGGGTTCAATAAGGCTGCTATGAGACAAAGGTCACACCTCCCCCAGGGTCCCTTGTGTGTCCTGGACAGACCAGACCACTGGCTTCCACAGAATGCCCTGGAACACGGAAACAATCATCCAGCCACCTCTGTTGACCTATGTAGATCCCTGGAGCCTGCGAGTGAGAACTTGAATCAAGTCAACAATTGCAGGGACACCTCTGAGGTCATGGTGGGGAGGGGTCCCTAAAGGGATCTGATGAGGAGGGGCACAGTGGTGTCCTGAGAAAACCACCAGAAGTGAAGGGGTTGACCAGTTGGTCAAACTGAGTTGATCAGTAACCCAGAAGAAGGACACAGAGTGAGGTGATCTGACTGTTCCCTGACCCAGTGGCTCCCCCAGCAGGGCCTTGGACTCTGGGAAGAGAAAGCTGTAGCGGAGAGAAATGAACCGCCTCACTAGGAGACAGCAGCCCTGCCGGAGGAACGCCCCTCCAAGAGCTGGTGTCAAGAAGGGTCCAGATGATGAGGCAGAGGAGGAGCCAAGCCCGTGATGCAGACGGGGTGGGCAACAGGGATCCGGGGCCGGCGCAGTGGAAGCCTGAGGACAGCAGAGCACAGTGGGCAGCAGGAAGGTGAGAGTGGCAGAGCCTGGAGGAAGAGGGTCTGCAGAGCAGGACCTCAGAGCTCTATTTAGACATAGGGACCCCACCCCACGATGGCAACTCCCGGAAGGAATGGATGGATAGAGGATCCCAGGAAAGACAGGCTCTCCTGTTAATCCAGGATGTGAAATCCACATTGAGATTTGTGGTTTTGCTGCAAATGTGACTCATTTTCACCAGGAGATGAAATTTTTTTCAGACATGCTCAAAATAGTATTTCGGCTTCATCTGGCAATATATCTAGTATAACCAGCATGCATGATTTTTCTAAATATATGGACTGTGTTTCTAATGTTTCATTCTCTGGAGTCACACCTAACGAGTGTGAGCATTCTTGGCAAATGAAAGGAGGTCTCCACCTCCTCCCAGTGCGCCCACGCCCTGCCCAACCCTGGTCCTGCTGGATCGACAGTGTTTGAGGCGTTTCGCAGACTCGAGAAGGCTGGGGTTTGAGCTCTGGTGTCTCAGTGGGGTACATGGTCCACTCTGCTTCAGGGGGAGGGAGGAAAGAAGGAGGGAAGGAAAGATATAAGTACATGATTTCTCCCCCCAAAAAAAATTATTTAGAGCATTATATTTAAACCCATGGCTCTAACACAGTAACTATTTTTATTTTTCTAGTTTGCATTTTGGTCCTTTTCTAGCCACATGCTTATTTTACATATATAGCTAAAGCATTACAATCTTTCCACACACAAGTTGTGGGGTTTTTTAATCTTATCATTTCCCTACATTCCCCCATGTATTCATTCAGTAGAATGGCTGAATATACTCCATGGAGTAGAATGCTACAATATAACTAAGCTCTTTTCTTATTTGTCAACATTTCAGTCCTTTCTGTTTCTCTGTTTTGCTTTACTATTAAACACAGTATCAAATGGTAACAGACACCTTTGTGCATGTGACTGTTGCTTCCGCTTGCCTGTTTGCTCAGCAGTAGGTTCCAGATGCCGCAATACACACTCAGATTATGGAAGTCTTCGTGGTTCTCCCCTCATCTCACCGTTTTGCTTTCCAAACATCCCGTACCCATCAATAAGGCTGCAAGCACCAGTGTGTCCATTTCACCTCAGCCGCAGGGTTAAATCAAAACTGTTTAAAACAACATATTCTTAAATAAATCCAAAATGGCATCCCCAGGTTCAACTCTTTAGCAATTTGTTCTTCTCCCATGAAGAATTTTTGTCATCTTTCCGTGAATATCTTTGGGAACCTTGTTGTTTTTACAAATTTGAGTGAGCTCATTAGATATTATTATACTATATTAATTTTTTTTCTCAGTCATATTTTAAAAACCAGGTTATTTTCATTTTTGGTGTAAGTCTTCTCCCAGTGTGTTATCCCTTAAATGTCTTTTTTCTGGTATTGTCATTATTTGGAAGCTTATATACTATTCAACTCAGTCAACCTCTGTCATGTGACTGTTTCTATTGCTCATGAGGTGAGCAGTTCATCCACAATCTGATAAATATTCTATTTTCTGTTTTGCTAGTTTACCTAAAATCTGGTTTTCCATATTTAATACTAGAATTTGCTTTGGCTCTATTGGGTGTATGGTATTCTGTGCATCCAACCGAATCTTTTACTGCAATTGACTATCCTATCATTCAACACAATTCGACGAGATCAGGCACATTCAGGGTGGTATGGCCATAAACTTAACACTATTTGAAAACACTCCTTCCTTAATACTTGCTTTGGAACGTGGACTTTATCATGTGTTAATATTTTTCATGCCTGGTTTTCTGGGCTGTCCCATCATCAGTCTCCCTTTGTGTGGGAGCCAGCTCTGAGATTTTAATAGCTTTGCTTGATCATCTGCTCTTGGGTTCAGCAGCCTCAGTTCACACACACACACACACACACACACACACACACACACGCACCTCACTTTGTTGCTCTTAATTTCAAGAAAATTCTTTGAAATTCTTGCCTATTCTTATTTTTCACATGGAACTTCAAAGCATATTGATTTTAAAATATCTTTGTGGGATTTTGATTGGAATTGTATTTAATCCATGTATTAGCTTGCGGGGGATAGACATCTATTCAATATTTTATCTTGCCGACCAAGAACATAGCTTATCTGTCTGTCTCATAAACTCCTTTTTAAAATGAGCTGCAATAATTCAGTTCGAAGGGCTGCGTTCTGTTCCCAACTCTGCCTCGATCTGGTGGAAGAATTCTGGACACGTATTCTTTGTCCCCACCCTGGCAATGAGGGGCTTAAACAAGTTAGTTGCTTAGAGAAACAACAACTGCTTGTTTTTCTCTCCTAACCACGCTCCTCGGGTCAGGTGTAGGTGGACGTCTTCCTTTTTCTATAGAGACACTTGCTTCATTGGTCTCCCTCCCTCTTGGAAGCAGCTCTGCTCGCTGCCGGTTGGTCCGCCTCCCTCTGTCCCTGGAGACCTCCATGCCTGCCACCATCTTCCTGACACCCCGATGCTGCTGTCACTCCAAACTGTTCAGTGTCCGCCTGGGTGAGCCACGTGGACGGCCTGGCTCACAATTCCTTACCCTCTGTGCCTGCGATGATTTGACTCTCAGCCACTCTCATCACAGCCCTGAAACTGTGCATGGCCTCCAACACCACAAATTCACACCACCTTCCATCTTTTCCGCCCACTAGCTTACCTGACCCCACTCCATCCTCTCTATGACCTTGGGGAGACCCCCAAACCACTGACCCCTCCATTGTCTCACTATCCAAGTGGTCCCCCCATATTCACTCTCCTTACTCCAGTTAGATGGCACGTGGGGTCTGCTTTGGGGGAACCTAATTTAAAATACAATCGTCCTCTCGCAAACACAGCAAATGAGCTTTTAACCAACTTCCTCTTAAAGAACTGACCAGAGTAACAAGCTCCGCTTTCCCTCTGTGCCCGCGGTTGCCTGACGTTGTCAACACGAGTGCTCTGGGCTCAGGGGCTGCTTTCTGGTGTCCAGCCCAGTCCCGCTCTCATCTGTCCAACTGTGTATCTACCAAGAGCCAGAGGTGATGGTCCCAAATCTGCACCGGTTTTATTTGTTATTGTAATGATGTGTTTTCTTAAATATGATTTAAGCCAATGAGAGGTAAATGTAAAAAAAAAAGAGAGTTGCTGTTTCAATGAAAACTATGTTGAATACTTGGGTGAGACTCAGTAAAGACAAGTTGCTAAAAAGGCTATCAATCAAATGAGACGCGGGCTGCCATCTGTAAGAGATTGGAGACAACGGTGGAAGCCTGGGAGGAGTCTGAGCCACGTTGCTTCAGAGTATTTAAGTTCTCTTTGCACTTAAACGTCAAATGGGACTGGAAATTGTAAATGGCGCACTGTGAATGCCATAGCCATGGGGGCGGGAGACAGAGGAGAGTTGACACGAGGGATGGGAGAGCACGGGTCCCCTCTTCTCTTACTTTCCAAACCCCTCAACCTCTCTTCCCAGGATCTGGGTCAGGGAAGGATGCGCCTAGACCCACACCAGTGTCTACTGTAATCCCCTCACTCCCCGACCCTGGAGAATTTTCATCTCCCCTGTGGTTCAGCAAGTAATCATCAAAATCTATCATTAGGCCGTGACCTCAGCAGCTGAAACTTCCAAGCCTGATTCCTCCTCTCCTGCTGAGGCCGAGGACCCTGAGGTCTGATGTCTGTCTAAACAGGGGGAGAGAGGAGGGATAAAAGAGAATTTCAGGCGAGCATCCCACCCACCTAGTTAACTTTGCCCCTTCCTCAGCTGGGTCTTCTCAACTTCCCCCTAAGATGTGGGGCCCCTGGGCTGCCTCTCGCCTTCTCCAGGTCCTTGGCAGCTCAGCGCCCGGTGCTGGGAGACATTCTCAGCCACAGCCCCCAGTGGGAGGGATGGGGCCTGCCTGCGCCTCGGGGGGTGGTCCGCATCCGTCTGGCACAGTCGTGGGTGCACAGCACCTGCCCCTTAAATATCACGCGGTGAGCCGCCAAGTGAGTAAGGAAGGCCCCGACTGGCTCAGGCCTTCTGTTCTGCGATCTGAACTTCTCCTGCCCTTGTCATCAAGTTTCTCACTGCAGCCAAGGCATGGACTGTAGTTCGTGGGTCCTCTGGCAGCCCTGGAATCTGCAGACAGCAAATCGGGCGCAGAGAGGAGGAAGCAGGTATAGGGAGAGAAGGCAGTGGCCCCGGAGGCCCGGCTTTCTCAGTCTCCTCTGTGTTCTCAGCCTTCAGATTCTGGGACTTGGCCAGCAGGAGGGAACGGCAGAGGGCACAGAGGGCAGGGGCTGCTGGTGAACCTGGTCCCCTGGCTCTACAGGGGCTAAAACAGGCCCGTGGGTGGTCTGGCTCCTGGCCAAGGCCGGGGTGCGTTCCGAAGCCGGAGTGGGGAGACGGGAGCAGGACCTTGCTAAGGGGGACAGGTCTCCAGCATCAGAGGTGTGCAAGCGGCTAAGCCTGTGATGAGGATCCGTCCTGGGCCAGGCTGGGCTAATTCAGTCCCCCCTGGGGGCTGGATGCCTCATTCCCAGCCTGGCAAAGCTGGAGGTGCTCACCTGCAATGGGGAGGCACAGCCCTCCCACCGTGCACCCTCAGCCCAGATGAGGTCTCAAGAGGCTGTCATCTGCCACCTCTGCTCCTTGGGGGTTCACACATGGCCCAGTTGCTAAGCCCATAGGTTCTTTCTCTTGGGTCTGTCTGCCCACTGGAATGTCAGCTCCATGAGGGCAAAGACCACCTGCCTATCCTGGATTGTCTTCCAGCCCCACAGCCCAGCAGGGCACCTGGCACTAAGTTTGTGCTCAGGAAACTCCTATCAAAGGCCCCAGGGTCGGGCCGAAGGCCACACCTGGTCCAGGGCAGTCTGTGACTCGGGCTCCAGGATGCCAGCCCACTTCTGAAGGGTGGAGGAACTGACTTTCATTTCCTTTTGGGCCTCTATTGGTCCATGTGAAAGCTCTGACTGTTGGACAGAATACACAGCACCCTCGAGCCTGCCGTGTGATGCTTTGAAATTTTCCCAATACTGTCGTAAAAATTAAAAATTCATCTTGTGAAAATAAAAGGCAAGTGTAACTAACAGGGGAAGATTGGCTCAGTTGCCTGAAAGCTGACAAGCTGACAAGAGGCTGGCTCACTGCACCTCTGGAGAACCTTCCCGCTGCCTTTGTGTGGAGGAACCATGGAGCCTTTTACCTGAAAAGCTCAGATCAATACATTTATTTCTGTCCCACCCCCTGCCCTGCCAGGTACAGGCCCCAGCTGAGACCTGGCTTTTTCCTTACCTGTGGGGATGCTTTACAGTTTGCATGGAGGCAGTCCCTCAAGCCTAATTTTCATTCCAACTTCTCCTTGGTGGACTCCAAATAACAGATTACTGGGCTTGCTTGAAGAGGTTGGAATGTTGTCTCCTTGGCTGTGCCCACCTCTCTTAGGAGCTGGAGATAGGACCCCAAATCACATACCCTAAAGGTGATGGCGCACAAGGTGGCTTTGTATAGTATATGATTTCTACACCAGGGGCAGATTGTATAACTTTGCACTGAAATTCAAGCAGCGCCAATAGTCCTGCAACCCTCCGCATTTCCTCATGTGACCCCATCAGCCTCTCGCTAAAATCATTTTTTGATCCTCACCTGGGAATGTACTGATCACTGAGCAAAGCACATAAATGCACACGCAGAGTGGTTCCACACCCACTGAGACACATGACAATGTACAATCACCCTCAAGACCCTCATGTCCCTCAAATCCCCACACATAAGAGATGAGTGGTAGATTGAATCACTGGGTCCAGTTCTCCACTATGGGATGGCCTCGTGCCGAACAGGGTACACTTCCCTGACCTTTGACCTGGGGCTTGGCCATGACACTCTCTTTGGCCCAATGAGTGTTGGACCGGACCCAGCCAGCCTGGAGCCTGAGGTGTGCTAGCACAGAGTGGCCTGCTCTCTCTCTCTGGAGATCTGTCAAGAGAAGAACACGTTCCAGGAACCGCTGCCCCTTCAGCCTGGGCGCCAGGATGAGACACATATAGCAGACCACTTGCCCTGGTGACCCTAGTCCAAATGGATTCATGAGAGGAGGGCACACCTAGCCCCAAAATGCAGCCTGGACCCTAAAGCCCAGACCCAGGAGCCGAAAGTCCAAGGCAGCCCAGCTGAATTGCAGCTAACCTGGAGACCATGAGTAATTGTCATTTTAAGATATTGACCTTTGGAGGGGTTTGTTACACAGCATCATTTTGGCAATCACTGGCTGATGCAATATCCAAGTTCATACAATGTCTGACAGACACTCAGATCACACACTGGTGCTCACGTGGAACACACTCACACACACACACCTTTGCAGTGAACATAAAAGGCCACCGTCCCAGGAACTAGGATGATCTCCCCTGCCGGCCTGTGGTCCTCTTTCTCTGATGCTTTCAGAGCCATTATCCGGGCACCTCCTGGTCTTGCAGAGGACAGTTTCGTCTGGAGAATCCCTGCAGCTCAGAACTCTGCATCCTCTATCTTGTCAAGTTGTTCTCACGTCCTTTCCGCCAAGGAAGTGTTGCTTTTGAAGCGCAGGCAGCTTGTTTTCCCCCCTTCTTACACCAGTTGTTGAACACCTGTCAGACTTGCGACATCCCATTCTCCTGAGGGGAAAAATTATAGCCGGTTGTCTGCAAACGCATTCACAGAACATGTATCTTTCATGTCCTTGTGTTGGCGGCCCCTCTGATGGGCCTGCTTTTCTAACTGTCATCACAGCTACTCCGCAAGGAGCTGTAAACTGACCTGTCCTTTTACCAGAGGGGAACAGGTGTCCCTGCTCCTGGTCACAGTCAGTGGAAGAAGAAAGTAAGGGTTGGGAAAGGCCCGGCCCCTCCCTCATCGCAGAGCCCAGAGCAGGGGAGCTGGGCCGGGTGGGCAGGCTTCCCGACTTCTTGGTGCAGCGTCTCAAACACACAGGGGCAGCCTCACCTCGGGCAGGCCTTGGAGGGGCCTGAGAAAGCCCGTCAGCCTTAGAGACACCTTCTCTGGCCCCTCACTGCTAAGGAGGATTGGATGCCATCTGCCCTGGAGACCACATCCCGGTTCTCTCGGGAAGTATTTGTTGACTTGACTTTGTGCCAAGCCCAGGCAGGGGAGACACCCTTGGAAACCAGCCACAAAAATCTGTGTGGTGAGAACAGATGGGTGTACTCCCCACCACCACCCCAGGACGTTCAGGGAGGACCACCCTGGGAGATGATTTTAACCTGAGTCTTAGTGATGAGTAAAGATTTCCAGGCGAATCCTGGGGAAAGGTGCTCCAGGAGAGGAAATGCCATGTGCAAATAGCACAGAGGATGCAAGAATCTGGGGTTCAGGGTGACTTGAGAGCAGGGTGACGGGGAAGGTTATGGGGATGGGGCTTAGGAAGACAGTTGAGGCTGCATCATTAAAGTTCCTTTGGAGCCAGACTAATGGGTTTGGACATTTTCCAGTTGGCAACAGGGAACCATGGAAAGATTTTAGAGGCAGGGATAGACTTGCTTTCTCACCGGATCCTCCAGCCATCGGTAAAAGCTGGATCAGAGAGAGGTGGGCCCGGAGCTGCAAGGGTAGCAACAAAGATTTGGGGAAGAGATGGTGAGGGCCCGGCCTGCGTTTTCCCCTCCTTTTAGTCTGGACCCCAACATCTCACTCCCCCAAACCTCACCCTACATTCCGCCCATAGCTCCAGACCACAAATTCCAGATCTACTAGAATCTACTCACTTTCATAGTTAGAGATGATTGAATTCAACAGCATAGTTATTTTAAAAATAAAAACAAACCAACCACAAATATGTGGCAACAGCAATATATTTCATCCTGCCCCTCATTTCCTGAAAAGCCTTCATTACTGTTTCCAAAAATACACACCCAGACTCATTAATGGTCCAGGGAAAATGGAGCTGGGGTCTCCGGTCCCTGGTTCCTCGGCTGAGCAGCGTTGTCACCCTGTCCTGGCACTGCTGTGGTGACAGGGAGTCCGCTCCAGCGATCTGTGTGCAGGGCACTCGTGCACGGAAGGGCGGAAGGCAGGGGTGGACTGGTGCTGCAGCTCAGGCCACAGCAGCGGCATTCACGGCCGCTGAGAGATGCTTCCTGGGAGGGGACCCTGCCAGGGATCTTCAAGTTTGCAGCCATCGCTTTGGATTTTATTCCAATTTCTCCTGTGCTTCCTCCTCTTGTGGAGGCCTTTCTGGCCCTAGAGAAGCAGAGGGCCCTTCCACTGCCCGGACAACCAAGAATGCCTCTGTTAATCCCAGCACCCAGGGGACCCCAGAGCCCTCCCCCAGGCCCGGGAAGTCCTTGTCTCCGCTCAGTGTCCGGAGTCTGTGATTTCTCTCCACTCCCCGCCCCACCCACGGGGAGGTCCTTGTCTCAGGTGGCCTGAATCAACCTAAGAATCTTTCCAGAGCCTGCCTGGGAGGCCTGGGTGAGTCATTCCCATGGGAGGGGATCCTAGGACTGGGGGATGCTGGTAAGGGCATCCTCCAGGTTGGTCCAAGGACGTGTGTCTGCCTTCCCTCCTCTCCCCACAGATTGAGGGCCAAAGCCTTGGTGACGCATAGGGCCCCCTTGACCCAGGCCACTGGCTCCTACATCCAGCCTGGCATCCTCTGCCCTCCACCCCGCCACACCTACCCACCGGGGCAGCTCAGCTTGAACATTCTCCTGGCTTGCTCCTGCCTTTTCCTCTTAGTTTTCATGCACTTACTGTGCTCTCCCAGTGCCCACCCTCTACCCCAGGGACACCTGATCTTCAGCGCCCCCTTCCTGTGCATGCGGGCAGAGTCAGCCCCATCTTCATGGGGGCCTCGCTTGTGCCAAGGGGCACCATCATCTAATCATAGCAGCAGCCTTCCTGCGAGCACCATCTCACAACAACCCTCTGGGTTGGATGCATTTATTATCCCCATTTTACAGATGAGGAAACTGAGGCCCAGATAGGTGAATTTATTCAAAGAGCCACCAGCCAGTAAGTGTTGGGGTTGGGATGCAAACACATCCCCATGCAGACCATCTGACTGCAGAGTCGGTTTCACTTTGCTCTGTCGTCTCTGGGAGAGCCTGGCCCGAGTGGGCTTGTGTGCAGGTGCCCGCATGCCCCTTGGAGGAGGGGCCCTGATGACTTCTGCTCATGCCTGAAGCAGCACCGGGATACAGCTACACGGTGGGCTGGAGGCGGTAGCCAAGTTGCCCACGCCCCAGCAGAGTGTGAATCCTTGCCAGCTGCTCCAACCACAGCAGAGAGGGCAGTGGAGACGGCCCACCTCCCTACGCCTGCTTCCTGCTGGTCTCCAGGCCTGAGTTTTCTCACTTTATCAACTCCAAAACCCCAATGCCCGGAGCAGCAGAGCAAAGGTGATTTTGCTCTGGCTGCACACACTGAGCTCAGCACTCCAGCTCCCACACTGATCGGGAGCCTTTCTCTGCAGTGAGAGGAGGAAACAGGCTTCTGGTTGATGGCTTTAGTCTGCAGTGGCTGTCAGAGGAAGTCAAACAAACATCCTGTCACTGAGAGCATGTCCCCTCCGATAACCCGTGGTCAGGATGCTGTTATAGGGCAGGGGAGTGTAAATCTCGGGCATTACATTTTTATTCCTATCTATGAGCCATAAGTCTGCTTGGTGGTAAGATGCCCGGTAGATTCACCCAGTGTCTGCACTCCTGGTCCAGCAGTCTGAGCGGGTGGGGGGCGAGCCACACTAACCCAGAACAGTTCTCCCCACGCAGGGCTGCTGGGCTGAAGGGGAGAGTCGCGTGCCAACAGGAAGCATGGTGCCAACAGCTGTGGCACCTGGACGGGCAACAGGGCAGGAAGATCCTGTCTGCTCTGGGAGACACCATCTGCCATGGATTCCCTACAAACTCCCCACACGCTCTGCCAAACCGACATCTCCATGATGGCGTGCAGGGAATAAG
Source organism: Balaenoptera ricei (assembly GCF_028023285.1). Taxonomy (NCBI): domain Eukaryota; kingdom Metazoa; phylum Chordata; class Mammalia; order Artiodactyla; family Balaenopteridae; genus Balaenoptera; species Balaenoptera ricei. The sequence goes on along the minus strand of NC_082654.1, from coordinate 8,076,599 downwards.
GAACACTTACTGAGCACCTACTGTGTGCTGGGCTCCTTATGTATTTGTGTTATTTAATCCTCACCATAACCAGGGAACTTGTTTCTATTTTACAGAGAGGAAAGCTGAATTCGGGTGGTGCAGTAACCCGATCAAAGCCAGGCAGCCAGTAAGTGATGCTATGGGTTCGACGTGAATTCAGCTGCAAGTAAAAGAGAAATCCAACCAACAGTGGCTGAGAAAATAGAGAACAATTTTTCTCACACTCAACGAAGTCTGGAGGTAGCCAACCACATGTGGCAGGAAGGCTAGAGAAACTCGCAGGGGTGGGAGTTTCTGTGCTTCTAAGCCCGGACTGGACCTGCTTTCCCTGGGATGAAGGGGGTCTCTGCCCAAGACCTAAAGTCAGCACGTTTCACGAGGCGTTGCTGCCCCAGGATGGGCTCCGTGTGAGTCACGCTAAAGGGGAGGACCCGCCAGAAGGGGCAGCCACTGTAGAGCTGAAAGGCTCTCCCTCATGATTCCCTGGGGAGACACTTTCCCACAGCTGCACTTGGAGACCCCATCCATCAGTCAAAGGCGTTTTACATGCAGTGGCCTTGACGTGCCCAGTTCTGCAGGAGCCCCTTCCCAATCTGCTTCCCACACCACTGTGAACGGACCCAGGCTTCCTCCTGGAAGGCTCTAGCTCCCATTCTAGAGTTCATGTTCCTCGGAGGCGGGCATGGAGTCACGCATCTTGCTTCACCCCTATAGGCCCTGGGAGGGAGATGTGTATCCAGCAGCCCCAGTAATTGTTGATTTTTCTAGCAATCTCAACAAAGAGGCAGTTCAGATGGGCTTGCCTGTGGGAAAGCACTAAAGTAATCAGGAGCATAATTTTTCATTACTTTCAAAAAATTCATGTGTAATACAGAGTAATTATTGAAATATTAAAATTAAGGTAAGGAAACATAATCCTCACTGTTATATTTTGATATATAGCTTTCCAATCTTTTTTTCATATGTATCCAGACACAGATTTTTTAAAAAACAAAACTGAGATACTATTGCCTGTTCTGTTTTGTCTCTTTACAGAAACATAAAATGCATCATAAACATTTTTTCCGTATTAGTCATTGTTCTCTTGCAAAATCATTTTCAGTGACTGGCTAGGGCTCCATTGGACGCATGCTCATAATTTATATCACCCACTCCCAATTGCTGGTTTTCAGTTTATTTTTTAAAACTGTCTCACTATTCTAAACCACACTTGAACACATGTCCTCATAGGTCTATCTTGGAACACATCTTGAATTCTTTTTCTGGCAAATTCCTAGGAGCAAAATTGTTGGGTCAGAGGATAAGTACATTTTAAAGGCTTCAGTAAGTGTTGCCAAATTGCCCTCCAGAAAGATTAGATCAGCTTGTCCTACCAGCAGATGAGAGTGGGAAAGATATCTATTTAAATATTAGCCGTATTCTTGGCTCTTTCCTATCTTAAAAAAAAAAAAAAATTCCCTCCAGGAGTCCTACAAGGTGAACGAACGTATTCATTTCTTGTGGGTAAATGATTTGTGAAATCAAAACATCACCTGGAATATTGTAACATCTGAAAATTGTGATGGGGTCGCAGTAAACACTGGGCAGGGAAAGTCAGGCATAAGAGGCAATAATGTTTCTCCTGCAGACCTGGCCTCCCTTGGGAGGAGATTATAGTTTGTTTTTTGGGAGCATGTCAGTTTGGGGGCCCTGCTGGGGATCTCCCAAGTTTCTATAATGTTGGTCACATTTGTGGGCCAAGCTAGCAGAGGACTGCTCCAGCCCTGTCAATGCACCAAGGCCAGGATCTGCTGATTGGATGGGTCTGGCCAGCAGCAAGGGGGTCTCATTTTAGAACCCGAGGAAGGGACGCCTAAAGATGACAGACAGGGCTGTCCTAGGGTGTGGTGCCCCGGGCAAATATTGTTTTCAGGCTTCTGTCTATGTAAACTATTGGTGAAGATATGGAGAAAAGGGAACCCTTGGGCACTGTTGGCGGCAGTGAAAGTTAGTGCAGCCACTATGGAAAACATAGTATGGAGGTTCTACAAAAAAATTTAAAAATAGAGCTACCATTGATCCATCAATCCCACTTCCAGGTATATATCCAAAAGACATGAAAACAAGATCTTGAAGAGCTATCTGCCCTCGCATGTTCACTGAGGCATTACTAGCAATAGCCAAGATACGGAAACAACCTATCCATTCATCATTCCAAGATATGGAAACATCCATCTGTCAACGCATGAATGGATAAAGAAGATGTGGTGTATATATACAATGGAATATTATTCAGCCATGAGAAAGAACGAAATCCTGCTACTTGCAACAATATGGATAGAACTTGAGAGCGTTATACTAAGTGAAATAAATCAGACAGAGAAACTATGATATCACTTATATGTGGACCCTAAAAAGGCTCATGGAAACAGAATCTAAAAGGAATTCATAGAAACAGAGAACAGATCAGTGGTGGCCAGGGGCTCGAGAAATAGGGAGATGCTAGTCAAAGGCCACAAACTTTCAGTTATAAAGTTTGTTCTAATATACAGCATGGTGATTATATTTAATAATACTGTATTAATACTTGAAAAGTGCTGAGAGAGTAGATCTTAAATGTTCTCATCGCAAAAAAGGAAATGGTAATTACGTGACAGAATGGAGGTATTAGCTAATGCTGTGGTAGCAATCATTTTGCAATATACAAACATATCAAAAATCAGTGCATTGTACACCTTAAACTTACACAACGTTATATGTCAATTACATCTCAATAAAGCTAGAAAAAAAAAAATACCATAGCAGCTACTGGGAACAATCCCCTTGCCAAGTTGCCTTCCTGGAACTGGAGTCCCAGAGTTCCCAGGCAATCCCATATGTGGGAGACCAGAGCTCCTGGAGGCATCTGGTCCACTCGACAAGTGTGTGGTTGGGGAGAGGCAGAGGGCAGAGGTTTGGAGAGATCCTCAAAGGAAAGAAATGGGACTCCAGGTTTTGGGCTCCAGACAACACTGCGGGCCCCAGCTGTTCCAAGCACTGAAGAGAGATTTAAAATTTTTTGAGCAAAGCACTCCAAAGCTCTGGATCTGGGCAGGGGCCCCACTTGCACAGGTCTAAGGGTGGAACTGGTGACGGAGTTCCCTAGGAGACATGGTGGGTAAGGCAACTGTCCCTTATCTAATGGGGACAGGCACAGGATGCCTCACCCAGGACACTGCTCTCCATGGCTTCAAGTCTGGGAGAAGGTGGGGAAAAAAGATAGACATGTGCTCACCGACCCACAGTGCCCAGGGAAGGATACAAATGCCAAGGAGGGGGCGGTTTTAGCCAAGTGTCGTGGGATGGAAGGACCAGGATATTGTAGGCAGGGGATCATTTGGGGCAGGCCTTCAAGAATGGATAGATTTTCATTCGAAAAGAGACATGCACCCCCATATTCATAGCGGCAGTATTTACAATAGCCAAGACATGGAAGCAACATAAATGTCCATTGACAGATGAATGAATACAGATGATGTGGTATATATATGTATATTTATATATGTATATATATATATATTCTATTATATATGTATATACATATGTATGCATGTAGAATATTATGTATAGAATTATTATAATGTTACTCAGCCATAAAAAAGAATGAAATAATGCCATTTGCAGCAACATGCATGGACCTAGAGATTATCATTTTAAGTAAGTCAGCAGAGAAAGAAAAATATATGATATCACTTATTTGTGGAATCTAAAAAAAATGATACAAATGAACTTATTTACAAAACAGACTCACAGGCATAGAAAACAAATTTATGGTTACCAACAGGGATAGCAGTGGGGGGGGGGAGATAAATCAGGAGTTTGGGATTAATATAAACACACTACTATATATAAAACAGGTAAACAACAAAGACCTACTGTATAGCACAGGGAACTCTACTCAGTATCTTATAATAACCTATAATGGAAAAGAATCTGAAAAAGAATATATATACATGTATGTATAAATTGAATCACTTTGCTGTACACTTGAAACTAACACAACATTGTAAATTAACTATATCTTGATTTTTTTTAAAAGGGGGAAAAATGGATAGATTTCGTCAGGTGGAAAGATACGCGAGCATTCCACCTCCATCCATGGAAGACAGTGAGAAGATGGGAGCCTGGAGAAGTGGTCAATCCAGTCTACGTGGCTCTGAGGAGCCTGGACTTTCTCTGTGGGCAGTGGGGAGCCAGCGATGATTTTTGAGGAGAGGAGAGGTAAGAGTTGGTTTAAAGTGTTCCCTTGATCCAAGGTAGGATATTCTTGCATAATCCAAGCAGCATAAATTATGATAGAATCCACATTTACTTAAGAGCCGTATTAAAAGTACGAGAGAAAAAGTGACAATATTCTTTTTCTATCGTTCATGAGAATTAGTCACAAACCATGAACAAACCTAAGCTGAGACTGTTTTGTTGGCTTGTTTGTCTGTTTGTTTGTTTGTTGGAGACTATTTTTAAATATATTTTGTCTTCTCCATTTCCAGAGGGAAAATAACCAAAAAGAGATCTCTTCCAGGGCCTATGCCCTTCACCCCAAACTCCAAGGCTATTTTGATCCTTGCTCAAAGATGTCCACATCAGACAGAGACAGCAGATACTGGCTGTGTTGAAGCGGGGACTGGGTCTAAAGCTGTAAATTCCCAAGACCCTTGGGCCAGAGAAAGCAAATAGGAGTTGTGCAGAGTGGGGATGGAGGTGCTGGTGGCTACAGTCAAGAAGAAATCAGACCTCATTTCATCAGAATCACCATCACTTTCCCATTTGTGACTTCCCTGTTGATGCAGACAACTTGAAAGCTCTCTGATGGGAGGAAGTGGGTTCTGCCCATCAGAGGGTCTCTCATCACCCAGTGGTGGGGAAGAGGAGGACACCAGCCATTGGTGCTGCTGCGGGAGGAGAAGTGCACAAACAGCCAAAGACTGTAACTCTTGGGGCTGACTGAGCAACTAGCCAACTGGTCTACCTGGGACCCTCATCACAATTTCTCCATCATGTGGAGACATTATCTTTCCATGACTTACTGACTCAGGTCTTGTAAATCCCAGAATCTGACACTGGAGGAGCTGGGAAGAGCATAAGAGATCCAAACGATGTAGTCAAGCCCTCTTCCACTCACTCCAATCTACAGATGGGAAAGGCTTTGTCTAAGCTGCCTCCAGAGCTTTTTCTCCTCACCTATGACTTATCACCAGGTCCTCACTTTCTGACTTGGCCATAGTGCCAGTGGCTACCACACCCTGTATGCTCCACAATAGACTCTGTGCTAAGGGCACTGCATGATAACTCTGGAAGGCATATCAGCTTGCCTTTCATGCACTCAAGGAAACCGAAGCTTAGTAACTGAAGCTCAGAGAGGTTACCCAACTTGCCTGAGATTACACAGCTGCTCACTGTCTCGCTGGGATCTGAGCTCTGCTTGGGTGTCCACATGCTTCCACTGCATGATATGTGTCGTTCAGATGGTAGACTCAGCACAGCAGGTTTCCAGAAATCAGTCACTTTTTCTAGAGGCTGACAATACTACCTTTGTGTCTAACCCAAATCCCTCCTGAGCCATGGGAAACCCCTCTCCTTTTGGGTCCCTTGCTGACACGGAAGACAGACAAGTAAACCCCAGCAGCCATGAAATGCTTCCGAGCACAGCTATGCACTCAATCTTGGCCTCCAAGGCTTTGTTGACCCAAACCCTCCATGCCGTCTGTGCCTCTTTCAGCCTGGGTCAGAGCCAATGCCAGCGATCAACGGTGACTCTGCCCTTACACACATAGGCCTCCATTCCACGCCCAGAAGGTGAGAGAGCCTGTAGCCATGAGGACACTGGGTTCTGCCTTCCCTCCCCTGGAGTCTGGGGACCCCTTCTCCACCCCTAGAAGCTGGCCATCCTGTCTGATCTCTATCTTTTCCCTGAGGCACCAGATATGCTCACTCTCCTTCCCTGGGCCCCACTCACAGGGGCTTCACTCCTAACCTGGGGCCTGTCCCAACAGCACGGGGGGGAACCAAGCCAAGACAGAGGTTTGACAGTGTGGATTTTGGAGGCAGCCATGTGGGAACTGCTGCTCTGCCAGGTATTGGCTCTGGGGACTTGACCTCCCTGAGTCTCATTTTGTGTCTCTGACCACAGGAAGCTGTTGTGATGGAGAAATGAAACAACATGTGTGATTGTGCATTGGTCCAGGGCAGGGACCCAATGCTTCATATTCGTTTCCATTAATATGTGTCACGACGGAAACCAAAGAGATTGAATGAAATGATAAAGTACCTAGCACAGTTCCTGGTGCCAGCAGACACTCAGCAAACAGAGCCTCCTGTCTTTCTGCCACTGCCTCATTCTTCATTTTGGTTTTGGTGGGTTTTTAAATTTTATTTATTTAATTTATTTATTTTTGGCTGCATCAGGTCTTCGTTGCTGCACGCGGGCTTCTCATTGCAGTGGCTTCTCTTTTGAGGAGCACGGGCTCTAGGCGCACAGGCTTCAGTAATTGTGGCACATGGGCTCAGCAGTTGTGGCTCCCGGGCTCTTGAGCGCAGGCTCAGTAGTTGTGACGCACGGGCTTAGTTGCTCTGTGGCACGTGGGAGCTTCCCGGACCAGGGCTTGAACCCATGTCCCCTGCATTGGCAGGAGGATTCTTAACCACTGCGCCACCAGGGAAGCCCTTCATTTTGGTTTTTGATTTAGGACAATAGGGTGGAACTGTATGCCAACAACTGCAGCTTGTCTCAGAAGCTGGAGTGGGAGTGGGTGCAGTGGGCGAGGCTGGGCAGGTCAAGGCCAGGCCTCCGGGCTCCCTCAGGCCCCTTGCCCCACTGGGCTTCTGGGCTTCTGGGCTCGGGGTGGCCCTGAGACAGCCAGGCTCAAAGCATGTGAGCAGATGCCGTCGGTGCATGGCATCTGCCAGCCCGTCTCCCGCCCGCACCTGTCCTCTCAGGAATCTCCCAGGTCTCCCTCCACAACTCGGGCTGCTCTTTACCTAACATCCATTTCATTGATTCCGTAATCTTGCATTCTTATTAAAAATAAAACCCGAGCAGCAGGGTCCCTGAGAAAGGGGAGCTCTAGGTTAGAGGGCAAATTCCTCCTTTCCTGGTTGAGTCTAAGGCTCTCAGGGAGACAGCCGGCGGTGGGGGGGAGCCCGCACGAAAGCTCCCGCATCCAGGAGGGCTGGAGGGACCGTGCCACTAAGTGGGATCCCATGCGGGGTGATGGCAGGGTTTCAGCCCCTTCCTTGGTGCCAGCTCTGTCTTATGGCTTGTTTCCCTCTCCCTGCAGACAGCTCTGACAAAAGGCCTTTGTGCTTTAGCCCAGTATGCCCACAGCATAAAACCACTGACCGACATCAAAATGGTCACCTCACTTGGGCCTTCATCACCTTTCAATTTTCTGAGCAGCTGCCTCCAGCGCGGTGTATTACAGAAGAGGACGGAGCTGCACAAGGCCTCCAAGTGGCTGTCTGCTCAGCCCTGACGTTTGTCGGGGTCGCTCACGGTGAGGTCCACTGTAGCTGTTAACAGCCTTCTTCTAGAACGCAGATGACCGAGGGAGTTCAGAGTACAAGTCTGGGAGTGGAAAGGACCCGGGTTTGCATGCTGGGTCTGATGCGGGGGGACCCTCACCTTTTTGGCCTCAATTTTGTCATCTGTAAAATGGGGATTATAAGGTAAGAGACAGGGAACCTACCTCATGGGCTGATGTGAAGGTAATGAGAGATACTGCATACAAAAGTGCCCAGCCCAGAGGGACCATGTCAGTGTGTTTTCTTTTATAATCATGGATACGCTTACTAAGAGTAGTTTTCGAGCAGGACTTGGGAAAAAGCATTCTTTTCCTTCTTGGACTCTAATCAGGAAGTTACTCTTTGGGCTAAAGGGAGATCAGTCTCCGAACCCCAGCCTATCCTCCCACCTCTCACTGGCATCACTTGGGTTCACACAGGAAGGAAGGCATAGCCTGGTGGCGGGCACCTGGCTGGGAGCGATGGCGGAAGACAGACCACAGCCACCTCTGGGGAAGCAGAGATACTGGTGAAGCTGATGCAATCAGTATCGGGTGCTAATAAGAGAGAATGACCCCCTGCACCCAAGGTGAGGCCCAGGGTCACGACAGGACAGGGAGGGTTCATGAAACAGCGCAGCCAATTGAGGGCAGGGCCCTGAAGAAAGGGAGGTCTCAGCAGAGCAGTTAAAGCAACAGGGGCATTTCCCATGTGCAGGAAGGTAGTGGAATATCTTAGCTAAGAGCCCAGGTTCTGCGCGCAGACGGCCGCCATCACATCTCAGCTCCACCACCTACCAGCTGGACGACGTGGGGAACCAGTTCAGCCTCTGTTCTTTGTCTATGAAAAGAGGATAATAACAGAGCCTTTCTCGCAGGGCCGCCGTCAGGACTTACTGAAGCTCATGTGAAGCTCTGGGCACAGCACCGGACACATCAGTAAATGGAGCCATCGGGCACGTCCCGTGGAGGTAAGTGGTCATCAACGTCTCTTTCTTCTCTGACGCCAACCTTCTCCCTGGCCGCCCTTCCCAGGCCAATTAATTCCGTCCTCACTCTATATCTCATCCCCAAACAAGTCTACCTGTGCCACCACCCATCCCCCGTTTCCTCAGCCTCCAGATTGGTACATGAGGGAAATTCTAGAATCTTCACATTCTAACTAGCCATCCAATTCCATTGCCACTGCAATGTGTAAACTTGCCAGGGAGTGTGTAACTTCTACTAGTATACCCCCCGTGACCGAAAACTCACTACCTTCCAGAGTAGTGTGTGGCATCTCTGGAAAGTTCTAGAAAGGTCCATTCCCTGTAGCTTTTGCCCACTGGTTGAAGTCGGTTCAACTGAGCAGCTGCTCTGTGCCAAGCAAGCCCTGGGCTGGGCATTTATTCACAGCAGCTGCCAGGACAGAAGTAGCCTCTGCTTCCATGTTGTTCACGGTCTAGAGCAGAAAGCAGCGCAAAGCAAACCCAAACGCTGCAGACAGTGATGAGAGACGGTAACGGAGGAGGCTGAGGCTATAGAAACAGAAAACTAGGTCTTTCATTAGTCCAGTAAAGACATGGGGAAGAATATTCTAAGCAGAGGGGACAGCAGAGAAAAGGGCCCAGGAGTGAGGGAACCTGATACATCCAAGGAAGGGCGAGAATTTCCGACTGAGTGGCCTCTGAGGAAGGGCCACGAGGGTAATTCAGGAGAGGCGAACCAGGTTGTATCTTCCCGGGCCAACTAGGCCTGGTAAGTTGGTGAACTTGGCTGTGGGCCCCAGGAGCCCATGAGGATTGTCAGCGGACTAGTGACCCGATGCAGCCGATTGTGTTTAGAAAGAACTCTGAGCGCAGGAGGGGGGCACACGGGGAGCAACCGTGGCAGCTGGAGAGGAGGTGGGGTGACTCCCCGCCATGGATGGGGGTGCAGGGACCAGGGCAATGGCCCAGGGGAGGGGAGCAGGGGCGGCACCGAGTGACGAGCAATAAGGAAGCAGTGCGGGCTACACTCAGCCCAGGAGGCGATTGATTTCCAACTCGCCAGTCGCTGCCACCAGAGCAAGGTTCATTGCTGCTGCACAGACGGGCCTCAGCCTCCACTCTCCAGCAGCAATTCCCACAAAGGCTGCACCCACTACCTCCCTGCGCGTGGGCCTGGAGCTGCCCTCGGTGACAGTGACAAGGTCTCTCTCCATCCCCTAATTCCGGCATTGCTTCCCAGGCTTTCCAGGTGGAGCTGGCAACTTTAATTGAAAGGATTAGAGGTTGCACAAAGAGCTCTGGGTGCTGTTGGCTTTGCACGCTGGAACCCTTTGGAAAAGGAGCCGGCCGATTCAGGCCTAGTAACTAACAGAGTTTCAGCCTTGTTTTCTGCACAGCAGACCAGATGCCATTCCTCCTGGACCAGGGGTCCACAGAATTGGGCCCTGGTTTTACCCTTGGGACTCTGGTGTGGACCTCGGTGTCCTCATCTGTAAAATGGGATCTCCAGAGTTCCTTCCAGTGTGAACGACCCTACAACTCTCACCTAAGGGAAAGTCAGATGGCTCCTGGATTCCACATCCCCATTCCCTGCCTGGGCCCCAGCAAGTCTTGCAGGGCGATTGGAGCTCTAAGGGGGAGCAGGAGTGCTCCCAACCCCACAAGCTGACCCTGCACTCAGCCGTGTTCCCCCTACCCTCCACCCCACACCCCATCCCGGACTGATCTATGGCTCTGGGGAATCGGAGCACGGCTCACAAGATGCTGCAGTCCCAGACCTGCTGCCACACTCTGAATATCTAGGAAATGGACCGTGACACACGTCATATCACATTTTAATGGTCTGCGGCATCAAAGGCAGAAGGGAAAATCGTTCCCGTAGTGGGTGATGGATTAACTGCTCCTTTCCTGGTGTTGTCCAGTCTTCCAGTTAGATGAACTGGGGTGGCCGTGCAGGGCTGGGAGCAGCAAAGAGATTAGTCGGTTCTGAAGTTAGTCATCGGTTTCCATGAAAGCTTCCGGGGTTTTCCTTTATCTGTCAATATGCAGGAATGTCTTAGCCTTTTGATCAGATTCAGCTCATTTTCCTTTCCTGGACTCCTTAAAAGCCTACCAGGAGATCACCTTCACACCCTCAGTGCTGCCCGGGCCCAGAATTAATAACCCTCCATGAAACAGAAAATCTCTGATGACTGACATCTGGGGTATGTAAAAGGGGCACCGTTAAGTCTCTTAAAATTATAGCTCTTGTGAAGATTCTGGGGCCAGAAGGGAACCCAAAGGCCACCTGCTCCTGGTCCAGAGAGCAGAGCACGCTCACTCACCACCTGAAGGTCAGAGTGGATCAGGGACCAGAGCCCAAGAGATGTCACTGCCCCCCAAGTGCCCTCTTCCTTGGACACCACCACCCTCAAGACCAGATGACCCTTCCAGATCAAGTCCCTCACAGTGGGGTGCTGGCAAGTGCTTAACAGCCCACTGGCTGGAGGGTCATTGGTCTGTAGCATTTGCCAACTTCTGCGATGTAAATACTCCCACCATGGCCAGTCTCAAGGTACCAGCATGAGGTCCCTGGAGCAGGGCTGGGAAGAGATGCTAGTATCTCACCATTACATGGTAACTTCACATGCAGATGCAAGAGACGTAAATAACCTCAAAAGCATAGATCAGAGTAAAATAATTAGCAAATGATGTTTTGACTATTATTACCTTTAAATAGAATTTAATTATGTTTAATTATGTTTATGTAATTTAATTCTTAATAATGACTGGTGTTTAATAATCAGCTCTCAAAATTCCTGAAATTTGACATTGGTTCTCATGAGGCAGTATGGGTTTGCTCCAGTACACCGCTGATCCCACAGCTGAAAGCCAGTGGCTATATGTCACTTTTATTAGTCTGGCCCCTGATAGGCTCAGCCATAGACAGGCACTGGCTGGAAGGAAGAGCATCTTTCTCCAGCCCAGTTGTTTGCAGAATCTTTTTTTTCTCCTTAATTAACTTAATTGCTCAGCTCAAATGCTATAATCTTTTTTGTTCCCTCCCCCAATGAGATCTGGTCCCTGAACTCTATGTTCAGCTCCCTGCAGGAAGGGAGATTTGGGCACTAACCACTCATTTTTAAGGCATAAGTGGCCTGTTCCATCTGATAAGCACCAGGGCGGTCTTTTGTCAAAAAATGTCTCCATCCCACTGACCTAAGAGAACATGAGGTCTCTAGGTGGCACCTCCAGCTTAGACTCTCTTTGCATGGGGGTGAAAAGAGAACTGTGAGGTACCCTCCCTTAGGATGAGGAAGGGTCTGGAGGATGGAATGGGGCAGGAGTCCCCTGATCCAAGACGGCCTCCGATGAGTCTAGCCTCCTGGTAGTGACACGCTGTGCAGTTCCCTCCCACTCTGAATAGTGTGGAATAGGTATTATGAAAACGGCAGAGGAGAACTTCTGAGACTATGTCAGAGAAGACGTCGTGCTTCTGCCTTGCTTTTTCTTGGATCATGCTCTCTGGGAGAAGCCAGCCACCACATCGTAAGGACATTCAAGAAGCCCTATGGAGACGTCCATATAGCGAAGGACTGAAGCCTCCTGCCAACAGCTGGCACTGCCTTGCCAGCAATATGAGTGGATCCCCCAGCAGTATCCTTCAGGGTCCCACACCACATGAAGCTCTGGGGAGGTAAATACAAAATAAGTCAAAGACCCTGCCCTCGAGAGGATGGCTCCACAGGGCTTATGTCAGTTAGGAGTACGATCGCTTAAACAAGATAGACTTTTATGTCTCATAAGTAAATAAGGTCAGAGGTGGACAACTAGACCTATCACGACACTCTACCAGGTCAGCGGCCCAGGCTCCTTCTCTCTTGTTACTCTGCCATCATCAGCATGAGATGTCTACCTCTTGGTCCAAGATGGCTGCCTGAGCTCCAACCATTATGTCTCCTTTTATCCAGAAGGAAGGAAGATGGGAAAAAGAAGGGTACACCCTCTTCCATTAGCAATAGCTAGCAGATGTTGCACACACCCCTTCTGCTTCTCTCCCACAGGCCAGAACTCAAGTCATAGGGCCAGTTTTCCCCCGGGCAGTCTTGTGCCCAGGTAAAACACAGGGATTCTAGTATTAAGAAAGGAGAGAATGGGTACTGGTGGGCAACAAACAATTTCTTTCCTGGGTGGAGGCTTCACAGTTCTTCAACCAAGAGATACTCCTACCTGATGGTTTCTTTGGTACTCTTGGTAGCTGGCTAAAGAGACAGCGTTCTTTCCAAACCCTTCATCTAAAGAGTAGCCCACTCTTATTCTCTGCCTAGCACCCTATTTATGGGTTACTTCTTAATTATCTGTCTCTTCCACTGAATCTTAGAGTCTATGAGGGCAGGGGCCTTGCCTTTCTGGTCTTGCTTTGAATTCCCAACTACTGAATATTTGCTGAGTGAATGAATGGGCCAAGTACAGACCCTTCCACGTGTCCCTGAGTCAATAACAGGTTCACACAGGTGCTTAATCCTAATAGTGGATTAGGAAACCACTATTGAAACATTTGCATGCCTATGGCCTAAGCTGAGACAATTTCCGAGGCACCTGCAAACCGCTTACCCAGAGCCATGTGCAAAAATGCAGTGCCCATTTCATATTTGCTTTGGCTCAAACACATTCCCTGATTCCGACGCACCACTGTATCTTGTCAGCCACATAAACAAATAAATAAATAATAAGCTGGACATTCTAATGAAGAAAATGAAACAACGCAGAAAAGGCAATGGTTTTCAGAGCTCTTTGACTTTACCAGGAAGCCCCAGTCTCTGCCTACACAACACCAAAGCCCCAGGTGAGACATGCAAAGTGTAATCAGTCATGTCAAACAACTGTCTGAGGGTTTTTTGTTTTTGTCAAACTGATTTAGAGGTCACGGAGACGCAGACAACTCAGAGGTTTCTAAAGAGTTGCGAATATAAACCACATTTGAAACAGAGCAAAGGAACCCGTGCTACGTGTCTGTGCAAAGTGCCTGTGGTGGGCAGGGTGAGCAGAAGCTTGGTCCTCCAGCACCACCAACAGAAAAGCGAGCAAATCCCGCAGAAACATGTAGGAACAACTCTTAAGCCCAAAGGAAGATGAGCAAAGGAAAGAAAGAAAATTCATGGAAACAGAAAATGTGAAAAATCATTCAACTCCATTAGTCATCAAATAGACTATTTTCATCTTTAAACTGGCAAATTGAGGGGGGTGTTGTTTGTTTGTTTGTTTGTTTTTTGGCTGCCTCGGTTCTTAGCTGCGGCTCGCGGGATTCTCGTTGAGGCAGGCGGATCTTTCGTTGTGGTGCGTGGGCTTCTCTCTGGTTGCAGTGTGTGGGTTTTCTCTCTAGTTGCGGTGTGCAGGTTTTCTCTCTCTAGTTGTGGCGCGCTGGGTTCCAGATCACGTGGGCTCTGTAGTTTGCGGCACGCAGGCTCTAGCTGAGGCGCAGGAGCTCAGCAGTTGTGGCACCTGCGGCATGCAGGATCTTAGTTCCCTGACCAGGGATGGAACCCATGTCCCCTGCATTGTAAGGCGGATTCTTTACCACTGGACCACCAGGGAAGTCCCATAAACTGGCAAATATTTTAAAAATAATATTCAGTGCTGACAAATATGTGAGAAGGTGTTCAAAGCACACACTGCTAGTAGAGTGTAAATTTGGACACTTTTCTGGAAAGCAGTTTGGAAACGTGCATCAAAAGCCTCCAAAATATGCACAGCCCATTGATACAATAATTCTACTTTTAATAATTTATTCTAAAAATACTTATTCATTTATTCAACAAGTAATTTTTGATTGTCTGCTATCTGCCATTGCTAGATACTAAATATTTGTGGGTGAATAAGAAAGACATACTTCCCACCCCTTGGAGTTTATCATTTATTGAGCAAACAGATAATAAACAAGTAAACAAAACAGTAAATAAGTAAGTATAAATTATCATGGCTAAGAAGGATGTTGTGCTCAGAGGTGCCATAACAGGGTTACTGATTAGATGCTCACAAAAGTTCTCTCTGAGAGGGTGATATTTAAGCCGAGGTCTGAAGGATGAAGAGTCAGCCGTGAGAAAAGAGGGGAAGTTGGGTCCCACGTAAAGAAAATGGTATATGCAAATGTCCTGTGTTTGGGATGATCTTACAAGACTCAAGGAACGAAAGAGGCCAGGACAGCTGGAGCCTGGCGATCCAGATGGACGTGAGAAACTGCAGGAGAGGAGTGAGACCCGGGAAGGGAAGCTTGAATGTCAGTTGGACTTTATGCTGCAGACAATGGGGACCATTTGAAAGTTCTTGAGCAGGAGAATAGCAGAATCACTGTTGTATTCGGGAAGCTCGAGCTACGCCTTTTACAAAATCGAAGAGGCAAAGAAGACCAGACTGGAAGTCTGGAAGTTTCCCTGGATGATCATTGGCATCCACGGCCAGAGGTCTATGAGGGGCAGATGGAAGAGGCATTTTCAGGTAGAATCACATGATTTGACCATTCACAGCAGTGGATGGCCAAGAAATGGGAGGAGCTAGAGCTATCACCATGTTTGCAGCCTGGGTTCCTGGGAGAATGGTGGGTCGATGAACAGCAAGAGGAAACGGCAGGATGAGAAGGTTTGGGGAGAAAGATGAAGAATCACCATTTGGACCCCTTGAGTCGCAGCCCATGTCCTTCCTTCCTAAGGACCATTCCCCATCGCTCTCCAAACAAGTGGGGCCTTCCTTCCCTCCACCTGCTCAAAACTGAGCATTCACGGTTCAATCCAACAGGAAGACCAAGAATAAAACAGGAAACCAGTTTTCTCTCCCTCCCCACCGTTCCTTGATGTTCAGGATTTCAATGACTAACTTTATCAAGGGCAAATATTTTCCTCAGGAAATCTTTTCTGATTAATTTTTGCATTGAGAGCCCTCTTCCCGTTCTCCTTTCCCAGATCAGGAAGAGCCACTTATAGAAGTTTACATCAAAGTGTTCTCTTCCTGAGATACTACGGAGTCTCTCAAGGCCTTTTTCAGGAACCCCAGTTTGATTTGGCATTTCCCACAAAGGGTCACCTCATATCTGCTAGCAGTTCTTTCTCAGAATTGACCTCACCAGCAACCAAAGGCTTTTTGGAAAGGATGCTGGTGGTGACTTTCCCAGAGGAAGAGCAGAGGCAGGAGGGGGAGGCCTGGAAGCAGAGGTGGCACCCCGGGACCCTCCCTTCCCCTCCCGAGTCTGTGGAGATGAAGCGCAGCTGCCAGGCCTACCCGCCTGTCTCTGTTTCTCCTCACGTCGAATGGGTGTTTTACACAATGCTCATTTCTCTGGAAATCTTGTGTGGGCCCGAGGAGGCCATTGGAATATATGCAAGCCCACTTCCGAGAATAGAAATGAAGGAATTGTGTCCAATGGCTGGGTTCCCATTAAGCCCGCCTTGGAAAACAAACACGTCTCCTCGGAACGGAGATACAGGCAGCAACCAAACACGGGCCTCCTCAAGTGCCTCCGCTGTGAGCTGATGGATTCTGAAAAACCCGACTGCGTCGAGTTGGGCCACTTGCAGTAATGAAAACTTTTCCTCATAGAGGAAAATTGTTCTGAATGAACCAACTCAATAACTCAATTTTGAAACTGTTTTCTTAAGTCCTACTGAAACGGGAGGTATGGGGACTGCACAATAAATCCGTTTATGAAAATACAATTTCCTGTCAGCTGTTCTAAATAAGGTCGTTTTCAGACCATTGTATAGTTGGGAGGGGAAATGATTCCCTCTTCCATTTGGAATTTGTTGAGCTTTTTTTTCCTTTTTTCCTGGTGATTTTAAATCTTGTGGATGGATGGAGAGTAAGAAAATGAGATGTTTACAGCGTATTGAGAAACAGGTCTTTAATACTGTGAAACCCTGTCACAAATCCAGGCGACTGCGGAAAGACTTCATTCAACTCCAAATTTCACACCACCTCGTGTCTGCTTCGGAACGGCTAAGGATGCCCATTTAAAGAAAGGAAATCTTTCCACTCCAGCTGCCGAGATAGCTGCAAAGTCTTTAATAGAATTCTTTTCCGCAGAAAGAACTACAGGCTTCCCCTGACAGAAGCCCAGCCAGTGGACACTACTCCAGAGCCACATAAAAAGAAATTGAAATGTACTATTTTCTGGGGAGTACCCTTAAGCAGTGGAACAGCTCTCTTTTCCTTTTCTTTTGCTTTTAATTATGAAACACTTCAAACATATAGAAGAGTATAGAAAAATAATATAACAACTACTTCTCTGCCACCAAGATCAAACATATGCCGTAATTCAGCTCTCCCTCTCTTTCTCTCTCTCTTTCTCTCTGAAATGACTTAAAACCAGTTAAAGCCACTCATTTCATTTTTCCCCCTTCCCCAGGAATAACCCCTGCCCTGAAACGCCATGAGTCGTTCACATCCTTATTTTAGTCTATTTGCTACGAATGTATGAATCCATATTGTTTTGTTTGTTTTTTAAAGTTCATTTAAATAGTAAGCATTCTGTATGTATCCTCTTGAAACTTACTTTTTTCCTCAAAATTTTATTTTGGACAAAGAGACACACCACGTTCTTGACGAAAGAGACTCATCATCATAAAGATGGCCATTCTGCCTCAGTTAATTTACAGACTTAATGTACTTCCAATTTTAAAAATACCACCAGGCTTTTTCCGGAGCTGAGCAAGTTGATTAAAAAGTTTATACTTAAGAACAAAAAAGCAAAGCTAGCCAGAAGAACCCAGAAAAAGCAGAGCCATATGGGGGGCAGAGCTACCCACCGTTAACACATACTGTAACGCCTGTAATTAGGAGTCTGGTGTTGGCACAGGAATAAACAGATAGTCCGACGAGACCAAAAGAAAATCCAGAAATAGATCCAACTGCATCTGGAAAGTTATTATATGAGAAAGGCAGCTTCACAAATTTGTGTGGAAAGATGTTTTGTTTTTTTTTTTTTAAATAAGTGGTGTTGAGATAATTGGATCGCCATGTGGAAAAAGTCAAACCTGGAGCTCACACCACCCATTGGGGCAAAATCCAAAAGGGATCAGACGTTTCAATATAAAAACTGAAACCCTAAGGTACTAGAGGAAAATGTGGGTATGAAGGCCTATATAACCTGGGTATGGAAAAAATTTCTTAACCAGAAGCAATAAGGAAAATGACTGTCATACTTGAGCACATTAAAATGAAACCCTTTTGCATGGCAAAACCACCACAAGTAAAGTCAAAAGACATATGATGCTGGGGTGGAGACCCCTAAGGCTCCTGTTTCAGGGCGAGCCTGAATCACCTCTGGATCAATGGGCAGTTGGATTCACTCTCAACACAGGAGGCCACGAACGTGGCATAGCTGAGCGTGTGGGTCCCAGGGTCCAGTTACTGTGTTTGAATCTGGCTCTGCCACTTACTAGTCACGTGACCTTGGGGAAATTGTTTAAACTCCCTGGACCTCAGTTTTCTCATGTATAATAAAGGGATAATACCTGTACCTAGTCCTGGGGTCGTGAGAAGGAATAAATGAGTTTCTATGTATAAAATGCTTAGTACAGTGCCCAGAACACTGTAGAACCTCAATTAATGTTAGCTCTCACTTCCCGAGGCCCACAGCTTCTTACAAAACCAAAGCCCAGGCAGCAAGCTGGCTGCAGGGTTTTCCCCCCAGCCTCCCCTTACAAGCTGGGAAACCCAACCCATTCCCCATTTCTAAGCAGCAAGTCTGCTTCCACTCCCCCACCTCACAAAGACCTCGCGTGTCTCTTTCTGACCCACAGGAAACAAACTCTTAGCTGCCACTGTCAACAAGCTGAAACTTTTGGACATTTTGACAGGAAAGTCCTTATATTGTTTATTGGTGTTTTCTTTCTCTTTTTTAATTACTGCATCTTGCCATACGTTTCTCTATCTTCTTAGGTTGTTGGGTTTTGGGTTTTGGTTTTGTTTTTTTAACGAATCAGCTTTGGGTTTTGTTGTCCCTTTGGATTATTTCTTTGTTTTCTATTTCATTCATTTCTGCCCATCATTCATCATTTCCTTCTACATTCTTTGGAGTTACTCTGCTTTGTTATTCTTCTACTCTCTTGAGTGGACTCCTAGATCATTTATTTTTAGTTGTTTTGCATTTAAGTCCATATACTTCTCTCAAACCATTGCTTTAGTCGAATCCCATGTTTTGATGGGTTGTGACAGCCATTGCTGCCACTTGCTGGTATCCGGTGCCTTCCCACCCACAAGAGGACTTTATTTCTTCACTCCCTTCAAATTTAGCCTGGCCACACAGAAATGTGAGTGTAAGTGACCAGAGCTACTCTTAGGTGGAAGTGTTTATTGCTGATTCGAGACCCTCCAAGGGCTCTCCTCCCCAAGCCACAGGGACTGGTGATGTTCCAGACGGTTGATTCTCCATTAGCTTCAGCTCTGAGTGAAGAGGATGTGAAACAGAATGTCTTTCTGGCCAAGGACAGACATGTAACAGAAGGGAGAAACAAACCTTAGGTGTGTAAACCACCAAGACTTGGGGCTTGTTTGTTATCTCAGCATAACCTAGCCTATCCTGGCTGATACACACAGTGTTTTCATTATTGTTCAGTTTCATAATTTCCATTATAATTTCTTCTTTGACATATGAATTATCCATTAACACTTTTTATTTCAAAGTATATGGAAAATTTTGATCTTTTATTACATGTGGTCAGAGAACATAATTTCTCTATGATATAATGATTCGGTATCTGTTGAGATGCATTCTGTGGCCCAATATGATCGGTTTGGGTAAATATTAATCATGTGCTTGGAAAAATATGTATTTTCTAATCGGTAGGTAGTGGGGTTCTGTATTTGTTGTTAGATCAATCTGTTCACTGCATGGTTCAACTTTTCTGCAAGCTTGTTATTTTTTTATTTGCTTGCTCTATCATTTGCTGAGAGAAGCATGTTGTAATCTGCTGTGATTGTGGGTTTGTCGATTCTTCTTTGCACTTCAGTCAAGGCATGCTTACTAGCTACTGTGTGCTCCCTCTGGTCTTCAATCTCAGAACTCTGGGGAAGGGTAACTCTGGGGATCACAAAATCTCACCCCCAGCAGCTCAAGTTGGCCAGGGAATGTCTGGTTGGAACATTGACTTCTCGGAGCACTTATGAAAGCTAGGAGGCCTCTCCCTAAATTTGTATATGTGATTTCAGAGGCTTCTCTTTCCCTGCAAGCTTGACATCCCAGAGTGGAAGTTTGGTGATTTCACTTTTGAAACAAAAATGCAAATTTGTAGGCTGACAGATGATATGAGAAACAGAGAAGATGAAGGAAAGGCTCTAAGTCTGGACCATGTGGTCACTACATTGAACTGGGAGGATAGATCCATGCACAGCAAGCTCATCCTCTCTCCAGTCCAGACTCTGTTGCTAACCTCGGCCTCTTTCTGGGCCTTCCTGGGCACAGACATGGGGTCAGTGTGCATTTGAGCAGCCCCAACCTTGAGAATGGAAAGGAGAATGATGATCCCCTGCTTGGGGGTGGGAACGGGCACAGATAGGTAAGCTTTCCTGGGAACCTGAAGCTGGGGATGCCAGTGGAGTCATGAGGAGCGGAGCACCTACTGTCACGGTCACGGGGTGGGGCAATGAGTGCCATGATGGAGGAGGAGGAGGGATCGGAGCAGGCAGTGGGCACGTACCCTGGAGACAGATTGGAGGCAGATGATGCACCAGGATGGGGGCCTCGAATGCCGCTCTGAGAAGGCCACATTTAATCCTAAAGGAAATGGGGTGCCACTGGAAGTTTTGGAAGAGGAGACCCACAGACATACATTAGTGTGGCAGAAAACTAGTGTGGCAGCATCTATAGACCAAACGTGGTACGAATGTGAAGTGGGTGTGTGGACACAGGGTGCTGTCAAGAACGGCTGGCAGGACCTAGTGCCTCCATGGATTTGGGAAGGGAGGGGTGGAGAGGGGCATCTGTAGGCGCCTGCCATGTGAGCACGTGTTGTAATTATCAGACCACATTTACCTTCAGGCTTTTGGCACCCTGCGTAACAGCTTGCCAAGCAACTTATTCCTGAAATTGTATGTGGAGCACATTCTTCATATTTTATAGATGAGATGGCTGAAGTAGTAAGAATTTAGCATCAATTTCCTGCATGCAGCAGCTCAGTGTAACACCGTACTTAGGAGACCAGGATCTGCGTTTGAAGATCAGCCTTGTAATTGCTTGCTGTGTGACCTTGAGTAACTCGCTCAACCTCTCTCAGCTCCTATCTATAAAGACCAAATTGAAATAACATGTGTAAAATGCTCAGCAAGCACCAGACACACAGTAAGCTCGCAAAAACTGTTAGCTGGTGTTGTTACTATTATTGTTCCCACAATATTATTCATGCTGAACAAAGACTGCACGACCCAGGTCAGAACTTCTGGCTCTGCCACTCATTAACTGCATGTCCTTCAAAAGTACCTGGGCTCCCAGCGCCAGTGTTCTCCCAATGCGTGGGATCCAATCCCCTCCCACCTCACAGTTACTGACGTAATTTGGGGATCACTGAACAGTAGGAGCCGTTTTTCTAATCACCAGAGATGAACTTGTAAAGCTAAATCTAGTTTAACGTCCCAATCCTGATCTCCCTGCAGCCAGCAGCACTGACTGTTTCCACCCCAAGATGAAATCAGAAGCTGATCCTTCAAACAACTTTCCTGTTTGCTCTGCACCGCGAAGAAAATGGATGAATCTTAAACAGACGCAGCCAGGGCTCAGGATTTTGTTGGATGCCAACCTTCCTCCATCAGGGCTCCCTTCTGTTTAAGCTGATGCAGATTCCAGACTTTAAATAGAAATGATAAATTATTGACTATTGTGGTGACTGATTCTCAGACTCTCTGCTGACCACCAAATTGCTCTGATCCTCACCCAAGCGAAGATTCCATAAGTCATTAGCATGAGCCCACCAACATCCGTCATGTTAACGATGCGGCTGCAATCACTCCTTGACACTAATTACCTTTCCTGACTAATTTTGAATGTGAAATTTTGCTAATGACTGAGACCCACTGTAAAAGCCCCATTTTCTCCAAGCGTTCTGTAATCTATGGCCCCTTCATGCCCACAAAGCAATTATTAACACTGCACCTGACCCTGCCTCCTCACCATGTGTTGGCAGCCTTGAAATAAAGAACTCTTTATTCCAGGATCCTGGACATAAGCATCATTTTATCTAGAGAGTTCCCTGAGAGTGAGTTTCCAGAGAAGCAGAGTCTGCGTGGAAAGATTTCTAACTTGTAAAGACAATCACGAGAAACGTTTAACCCACAGTTCTTCCCTGGCTGGGGGAGAGAAGACCAGGGCTTGCCAGGTGAAAGCACTGTGATTGGCCGTTTCGCACATGTTACCATGTCTTATCCTCCTGTGAGACAGCTGCTAGGAGCCCATTTCACAGATGAAGTAACTAGAGCCTGGAGATTTTAAGTGACCTGCCCAACGTCACACAGCTTGTGAACAGTGAATAGGAAAGATTGGGACTGTGGTGGGCAACCTCCATGTTGGCTCTCAATGACCCCTACCTCCTAGTGCAACCCCCTCCCTGTGAGTGTGGGTGGGACCTAGTGATGCTTTGCTCTGAATAGAATATGGCAAACGTGAGGGGAGCTCATTTCCGAGATTCAGTTCCAGAACCTGGCTTCACCTTGCTCACTTTCCCTCACTCTCTCACTTGCTCTGAGGGAAGCCAGCTGCCACATAGTGAGCTGCCCTATGGAGTGGTCCATATGGCGAGAAGCTGAGCATAACCTCTGGCCAACAGCCCTCAAGAAAGTGAATCCTGCCAATGACCATGTAAGTGACCTTGGAAGAACACCCACCCCCAGTGGAGCCTGCAGATGAGATCACAGCCCCAGCTCACATCTTGATTCCAGCCTGTGACAGAGTCCAAACCAGACAACCCAACTAAGTCATGCCCAGATTCTTCACACAGAGAAACGGTGAGATCATGAATCTGGGTGAGTTTATGCCCCTGGGTTTGAGGATGATTTGTTACGCAGCAGTAGATAACAAATACAAGGATCAAACATAGGTTGGAGTGATGCCAAAGGCCTTGTTTGTTGGCTTCTCTCTGTGTGTTTTTTAAATTACAGAAGTAATATTATATTAATATTAATACAATCTTCCGTATTAATTACTTCTTTGTTTACAAGAATAAGAATAAATTTTTGTTTAGAATTCAAACAGAAAGATATATAAAATTAAAATCAGAAGCTCCTCTTCACCCTTCCCCATACTCCTTATCATCTACTTCCTCTGCAGAGGAACCACTGCTTACAGTTTTGTGTAGCCTTTCTGATCTTTCCTATAAATTTACATATACATACATAATTTTATTATGTCATAAACAAGGTCCCCCAAACATACTTTTCTTTGGTTTGCTTTTTTCACTTGATAGTAGACCCTAGAACTCTCTCCTTGTTGTTACACAGAGAGAGCTCTCCCCCATTCTTTTCACGGATTTCAGAACATTAAGGGGGATGGACATTTGTTTCCAATACAACTGCATCAAGTATCCTTGTACATAAATCTCTGTGCGTGTGTATCAGAGTTTCTGTATAAGAGATTCCTAGAAATGGAATTGCTAGGTCAAAAGATACGCATTTTTTAAAGTTTGGCCTGTGCCCTTTCCAGTGCATCATACTGCATCCTCAAACAAACAAGCAAAAAACCAAACAAACAAAATCACAGGGTCTCACCATTCCCACTGAGACATATGAGATCAGCACTACATAAATTTCAGAGAGTAAACGTATGGAGGGTTTTGGATTGGGAGCCTCAAGCCCAGAAGACAGTAAAACTCACAGACTCAGGCCCCATCTCTCTTCATAGAGCTTGGAGCATTTTCTTCATTATCTAGCCTCTTGATTTTTTTAGTGGAAAAAACAAATAGAATCCCCAAAAGGAGTGGGCGGAGACCCATGTCAGTTCCGGCAGAATCCAGGCCCAGCTATTCTCAAATTTGCTGTAGAGTCTCAGCCAAGTCACTGGCTCTGCCTGGCCTCAGTTTATCAACGCATTAGGCTGGGTGAGATGGCCTCCAGGTCTCCTTCTGCATGAGTTTATAAGTTGGTTCAGGATAGCTTTGAGGAATCTGCCTTCACTGTCACTGGCTGTGGGCCCTTGGGTGAGTCTCTTATCCTTCCATGCAGGGAGATAAATTAAAAGCCCCTTTTTTAGGTATACACTTATTAGGCACCTATTGAGCCAGGTACCAGAGTCCCAGAGATGGGCTAACACAATCCCCGCCCCACAGATGCTCAGAGGCCATGGAGGGGGGCAGCCTCCAGCAGTGGGAGGCTGGGAGAATGGGGGCGATGATCCCCACCAAGGCAAGGTGTGGAGGGTGTGGAGTTGGATGCAAAGGCATTGAGCCCTATTTTGAATCCCCTACATCGGCGCACCCCCAAACACAAGGAAGTGTCATCGCCTCAACCAATTCCTTAGTGCCTTCCATTTGAATGTGGAATTAGGATGCTTTGACATTGATTCCAGAAGAGAAGTTCTAGAGTCTGCAGAAGGGGACATTGTTTAATCCACTCAAAATCAACAGCCCAACAGGGAATGAGGGCCAAGGGCACATATGGGCCCCTGGAGAAAACTCAGATTTGTTTTCTGTTGTAGGCAAAACGGGTGTGAGATATTTCCTAATGGAGTTACACATGCAAAAATCTAAATGGCAACAAAATCATGAAAATAGCATTCTACACAATGGAAAGTAAAGATTTGTGGTTGAGATTTGCTTATGCTTTGCAGAAAACAACCTAAATTTGAAGCATAGTAAGTATTCAACCAGTGAACTTGGTGTCTCTAGATTTGTCCTGCTCAGAGTGTGGTCTGCAGGCCAGCAGCACCAGCACCAGCTGGGAGCTTGTTAGAAATACAGAGTCTCAGGCCCCACCCCAGACCTACCAAGTCAGAATCTGCATTTTAACAAGCTCTCCAGATGATTCATATTAAGGTTTAGTCATGGGTCCTGGTTGACTGGAGTAGGAAGATTTGCATGACTCAGTCAGGACTTTGGGAACTTTAGAGAACTAGTGACCTGTGACTTCTTAGCTGATTACTCTTTCGAAGTTAGTGACACGTTAGGGTCCTAATTTTTGGACTCAGCCCCTAGGCATTCTGGGATCATTAGCAAGGACTGGGAGGCAATACCGGGAGCTGACCCAGCCACAGAGATGGACACAGAGAGTCAATCTACAACATATGGTGGGCATGGCAAGCTCAGGTTTGGTTGGGGCTGGCATCAGTTCTTGAGTTGGAGTTTCCAGACTCTGGGAGAAGGTCCAGCGTTGATCTGGCTGTTGCCTGTGGCTACACCTTCTTTCTTCACCCATGTATAGGAATGAGGAAGAGGGAACAAGTTACTGCAAATCCCTATGCAATGACCACGTGAAGACTCACAGGACACCAAAGCAATCAGGAGGAGCTCATGCTATTGTACCTCCTCTTCTAAGGTCAGAAACCCCTGAAGCCCTATTGGCATCAGCTACAACCAGCAGGAAACACAGTTAGGACTGGAAACACAGACCCTCTCCAAATACAGACACTGGTTGCAACAAAGCAACCAGGAAGAGCTCATTTTATCTCCTCTTTTAAGATCACAAACCCCTGCCTGAAGCCATATTGGCATCAGCTACAACCAGCAGGAAGCCCAGATAGGACTGGAAACACAGACCCTCTCCAAGGTGAAATCCCCCTTCCTTTGTCTTTGTTGGGCAAGACTGATGCCGCTTCTTCCTCCTCTTGCCCTGCAAATTGATTAAATATGCCCCTTACATACCCAACAAGCTCTGAAATAGGAAACACATTAGTGGCTGCAATTGTCACTTATTCATGCAATTCTGCAAATATTTATGGAAAGGTGGAAGAAATCGTATTAATAGAGGTCATGGCTGTAGCCGCTGCCATACGCTGAGCATTTGCTCTGTGCATTCTTCCTACACTCCTAGTGGTCTTTTAGAATGTGTGTGTGTGTGTGTGCGTGTGTTGGGGGGCGGGGTGGGTCTGAATCCTACCACTCAAACCTCAGGTTCCTGCCAAAGACACAACTCGTGGGAGAACGCATTGGCAAGGACTCTCACTGCCAAATGAGTATTGATCTTTTCAACAGCTGGGCAAGCACCTTTTAGCCCCCCGTGCAGAGCTCCTTGGGAAGGATGAGCTAATGCAAGGGATTGAGGCCTGGAATAAGACTCCTACAGGGCACCCCCTCAAGTCTAGAGTGGCCAAGATCGTGGAGCAGACACTGAGTGCGCTCGCTCGGCAGACCCATAGACAGGATGGCAGGCTTGCCCACCCACCTGGCTGCGGGTGGAGCAGAGCGTGATTGTGACATGTACCACCTTTCAAGAGAATGATCGTGCCTGCCAGTGAAACCCAGAGACAGCCAGAGTCTTCCAAGCAGACCAGCAATTTCTCACCTTAAGGGAGAGAGGAGTATATGGATGGGCAGATTAAAATATGTTGGGATGACAGAAATCCCGGGAAGCGGGAGCCAAGCTGCCCTGTGCTGAGCATGGGGCACCCCGAGTGAGCAAGATGGTCCCTCCCCTCACCTCCCAGAACCCAACGTGTGTGTTGCAGGTACAGACTGTTCAGGCTGGTGACAAAACATCCCCAAAAGTCCATGGAAAGTTGAGCAGCTTGAACAGAGGTAAGTGGGCCAAGCACAGGGGTGATGGTCACTCTTTGTGTGTTCTTCTCACATCCTCCTGGGAGGAGAATCCCTGGTGATAGCAGTGATACTGGGGTCTTTCCGCAGGAGGACCAGGAGAGGATACCAGGGTGTTCTGCTTTGCCTGCAAGAAGAAAGATCCTGGGGGCACTGGCTGCTTCCATAGATATTGGAAGAGCTGGCAGAACAGGGGAGCTGGGAGCCATGGGATGAAGTCCAGAAACACTGTATGAGTTTCCTGGGCTTCTGGGGAAAAACTGCCACAAGCTTCGCACTTTAAAACAGCAGACATTTATTTTCCTTACAGTTCTGGAGGCCAGAAGGCCAAAATCAGTATCTTTGGGTCAAAAGCAAGGCATGGGCAGGGCTATGTCCCTCCAGAGGCTCCAGGGGTCCCTTGCCTCCTCCGCTGTTGGTGCTGTCACATTCCTTAACTCGTGGCTGCATCACCCCGATCCCTGCCTCCATGGTCACATGGTCCTCTCCGCTTCTGTCCTCACATACCCCCAAGTCTCTCTTAGAAGGACACTTGTGATGGCAACTAGGGGCCACCCCAATAATCCAGGATAATCTCCACATCGTTCGATCCTCAACTCAGTCACATGTGTAAAGGAACTTTCTCCAGGTAAGATAACATTTAAAGGTTCCAGGCATTAGGACCTGGATACTAAGAGAACTTTGGGGACCTTTTTCAGCCAATGACAGACACCGATTTTCAGTCAAGAGAAAGAGCTTTCCAGCAGCCAGGTGTCCAAGGTCAGAATGGGCTGCTTTAGCGCAGGGAGCCCCTGCGGCAATGCGGTCGGCGACCCACCTGGAGCAAGTTTTGCCCATGGGCTGTAAGTGCCAGAAGAGCTGGAGAATGACGGCCCCCAGGAGCATCTCTCAAGCCACGACTGATGAGATGTGGAGGACAAGTACCCCAGCTTCCACATCCCTCAGTGGGATAACTCTGAGTTGTGTTCTGTATGGATAGAGTTCCTCAGTGGGAATGGACTCCAAGCTGGGAAGCGGCTTCACAGCCCACCTTTCGTGGGCTTCTGGACCTTTCCTCTCTCACCCCCTCCTGGTATTCCCTAAGAGCGCTTCCCAAATAAACTACTACTAGGATCTGCTTCTGGGGGGGATCCGAGTCCAAGACAGTTTGTATAAGAAATGGTCTCAGGAAGGAAACTCTTAGGATGAGATTCCAAAATTGGATCATTTACCAGCCTGATAGCAAAAGGGCATCACTGTGAGTGATCAGATGACCCCTGACATGCTGTGTATCACGATTGCTAAGACCCTCACTTTAGTGAATGGGGAGAGGGTACCGGTGAAAGGGGATGCACTAGCTAATTGCTAGTCATTAGTATTGTTGTTAATTTATTAATAGTAATTTATGTTATAATTAACTCTAACAATAATTATTAAATATTATATAATAATTGTTAAATATTATAATTATTGTAATATAATTATTACTATACAATTATTATAGTAACATACTTTATTATTTTCTTATTTTTCAGTTATTATTATTAATCACTAATAATAATTATTATTGTTAATACAATAGCTCTAACACTGGGAGGGCCGTAGGAACAATGATAATTATAGACTGCCAGCTGTCACCAACTGCCATCAAACCCTGAAGGAAGAAAACGTCAGGCTCAGGCCGGCCGTCCTGCAGCTCAGGGCATGATGTGAAAGCTCAGTGTCCTTCAGAAGAGTGTTAGGTACCTTCACCTTGGGCAGCCAGGGGTAGAGTGTGCTGAGAAGCAGGCCCAGAATCTGAAGGTGGAGAAGGCAGGTTCCTGGCCCCAGCAAGTCTCCTGTGCTAAAGTCAGGGCCATGAGAAGGAAGGCGTGAGACCCAGAGACCAGGGCAGGGACCCGGGGGACCCTAAACCTGTACATGACCCTGAACCACGGTGGTCAGCAGAAGGCATACCTCCCCCACCTCCCCTTGCCTGGAGACCACGAAAGGGCCTCTCTTGACTCTAATGCCTCATGAGATGATGCTTCCCCTTGTCAGTATAGCCATCTCCCCTCGTGGCTTCTAGCCTGATGACAAAGACCAGGGCTCAGGGGTTCACTGGGGAAGTGCTGACCTGCGCAGGGAGGGGAGGGCTAACTCACCAGGTGCTGCAGGACCTGGCTTCTATGCACCAGACGAACCAGGAGAAAACGTCCAGGGACAGATCAGGAGGGTGCTGGGCCAGGAGGGTGAAATGTAATGCCAAGTAAGGGGGAATTCGTCACGTGGGGCACCCTCCCTCCCATGACTCGGGATTTAACACCATGGCAAGGATACCCAGAAACGGTCCTGACAAGCTGCTGCGAGGCTCCTTGAGGCTTGGGGGGAAATTGGAAGATTCCAGAACGAGCTTTACAGAGTGCTAAGGAACAGGTAGAAGGCTCATGGAGGTGAACACGCTAGACTGGATTAATTATGTAAGAAGAGAGAACCCCCCCAGCCGACAATCCCTTCACTAAAGTATTAAGGAATATTCTAGTGAGGGAAGTACTTCATTCATGAGAGGGTTATAATGGCAGCCCACCATAGGCCACGGTGGATGGTACAGATGCTGCTGTAGAACTGGGCTCACTGGTATCAATGGGAATGATTGGATTCCAGCATAGCAGGGACCAGATGGCAGCACATGACCATCAGGAGTAGGATGGATATAATAATACAATCTGGAGCAAGGCTGGAATGGCCAGCAGGAGACCTTGACCCACAGGGGTTTGTGGCGTTGGCTAATAGACCATCAAGTTCCTAGGGACATGATAGACGGGCAGCCAACATGGGTATTGGTCAACTTTTATCGCCAAAAAGGTCAAGAGCAGGTGAGCAGAAGACTATCAGGCACTACAAAGGAGAATCTGATCTCTCACCTGGTCTCCAGACACGAACCGGTTCTCAGATCCAGAGCCCACTGATGGCAGGAGAGGTGAGGTGTCTCTGGCAGGTGATGTCAATGCTCCACCCATTACCCCTCACCCTTACCACTCTCGTGGCCACCAGCCAACTTCCAGCTTCTTTTATTCCCCCACGGCTTCCTCCGCCACAGAAGCCTGATCTGTGACCTCCTGATCAGTGTACCAGGGAATCATCGTGGGCAGCTGCAGTGGGAGAAAAACCCGCGAAAATTCAGGGGCCTGGCACATCAGTGAAGTTGCAAGTTCAAGGGCAAATTATTGTACCTTGCAAAAAGAAAGAGGTGCGGTACTCAGCGGGCCTTCTTAGAATCTGGAGCCAGCACATGCTGAACTGGGGGATCCTGCTCTGGCCCATGTATTGGGTGAGATGGAAGGCTGCCCAGTTTCGCGTGGGGCCCAGGGCAAGAGAAGGCTCTACAGCAGGTTCGGGCTGGGGTTCCAGCAGCTCTGCTACGTGGGCCAGTGCCCTGGCAGATCTTGTGATGCTAGAAGTATCTGTGGTGGATAAGGAAGCAGGATGGAGTCTCTGGAAAGCCTCCTGTTTTAAGTTTCTGTGTGTTTTAAAGAAACTGTGATCAGCCACCACCTTGAAGAATCAGTGACAGATAAAATGGACTTAACAGGAGGCTCAAGAGGATCTGAGCAGTGGAAGGAGGGGACAGCTGGCGCTGTGGGCAGCCTGAACCAGCGTAAGACACAAACGTGCACATATGTACGGGGAGAGAGACGGAACTACAGAGAGATTGAGATTTACTTCAAAGAACTTGCTAGCACAACCATGGGGGCTGGGAAGCCCAAACTTTTCAGGAAAAGCCAGCAGGCTGGAAATGTCAGGAATTGATGCTGCAGGCTTGAGGCAGAATTTCTTCTTCTTCAAGAAACCTCAATTTTTACCCTTAAGGCCTTCAACCAACTGGAGGAGGCCCACCCAAGGTGAGGGGAATCACCTTTACTCCAAGGCAGCTGTTTATAGATATTAACCACCTACACAAAGCACCTACGCAGCAACACCTAGTGTTTGGTTGAAAAGGTGGGGGCTGTCGCCTAGCCAAGCTGACACAAAACCAGGTGTCACAGAGCCCCACCCACGCCCGTGACATTCACATCTACACACCAGCAACTGCTAACCTCAAACACCTGGGACTCTCCATCTGCAGGCTTCACGATAAGGCCAATGTAAGTCAGAAGTACAGTAGAGTTAATGCCCCCAGAAGCAGCCCTCAACGGATGAGCACAGAGAACTGGTGGGTGGATCCACCAACCTCCCTGCCTCTCCATTGTGATAAGGCTGAGGTGGATTCTGCACCATCTCCCAGAGACCCCAGCAGCACTGCCCAGTGAATGTCCACCTGTCAACTCAGCTTGACATCCACTGATTATTTCCTTCACTTTCTTTCTCACCTCTCCACTCTCCTTTGGTGTTTCCTGGGATCACCTCCCCTATAAGCAAATTGCTCAAATCCTTGCCTTGGGGTCTGCCCCTAACAAGGCATTCTATCACAGGAGAAGGCTGTGGCCAGGCTAGCTTGAGTTGGGAGGCTAGACATGGCAGTAGTGGGAGTGATGGACCCTTGGGTCTCTTTCAACTTTGAGAGCCTATGAGTCCCCGTGCAAATGTGCATCTGAGAGACATGGTCTGTGGGAAGACTTCACTGCCCTTCTATGGCTCCCAGGAGACCTGGAGACGTTCCACAATCTCAGGACTGTGTAGCTGGCTCCTAACTTCAGCTTGAAGACCTGTTAAGCCAACAATGTCTTGGGGCAGTGAAGAAATACCTCTAGAAGGTGGGACAGTCAGGGCTTGGGCTGAAAGAAGGATACTTTATACCTCAGTGGGAGGAAGTTCTGGAAGAACAGGAGTGACTGGATTCTGCCACTACAGTAAAGTACCTCAGGAGGGGTGGTGAGAAGGCACATTCCCACTTCCTCATGCCCTGTGAGAGTTAATGCCTCATCACCCACGGTGAGGCTGCATCCCCAAAAACTTGGTCCTGAAGGCACAGACTATCTGACCTGGAAGAGTTCCAAGACTTGGGAGACCAGCCCCTGTGATGGTTAATTTTATGTGCACAGGGTACCCAGACATTTGGTCCAACATCATTCTGGCTGTGACTGTGAGGGGGTTTCTAGATAAGATTTACTTTGAATCAGTAGACTGAGTAAAGCAGATTGCCCTCTCAAATGTGGGTGGGCCTCATCCAATCAGTTGAAGGTCTGACTAAAACAAAAAGGCTGGGGAAGAGGGATCTCCTCCTGCCTGAGTGCTTTAGAGCTGGGACAGTGGTATGTTCTTTCTTGCCTTTGGACCCGAATTGAAACATCAGCTCTTCCTGGGTCTCAGGTCTACCAGCCTTCAGACTGAAACTACACCATCAGCTTTCCTGGGTCCCCAGCTTGCCAACTGCAGACTTTAGGACTTGTCAGTCTCCATAATCCCATGAGCCAAGTTCTTAAATACATACATAATATATATATAATGTACACGCATGCACACACACATCTTATTGGTTCTGTTTCTCTGGAGAACCCTACCTAATACAAGCCCTCATTCACATAGGGAGAAACTGACCAGAACCAGGTGTCCTGACTCCCTTGCCAGGACCAGTTGGACTCACCTGCCTGGCCATTTATTCCAGAGTGAATAACTCAGAATGAAAAGAATTCTGGTCTCTGGTCCAACACGTATGATGCGGCCCCAGGTAAGCCACTGCTTGGTGCCTGAATTTCCTCATCTTCAATGTGAGGATAAAAAATCTTTCCTCTCTCAGAGTTGTAGCAAGGATTAATACACAAGGTTCATCCATGAAAAGACCTCAGCACAGTGCCTGACACATAGGAAGTACACAAACAAATGTTAGATGTTATTTAAGGATTGATGTAGAATGCCACAGAGAACTTCAAAAATACTACCAGGAACCATGCTTTTAATTTATAAGGCTTTCTAACCCACAAATATAGCTAGTCCGCCCCTGACAAAATTCATACAATTTTCCAAAAGTTTCAAGATTGATGATTCCCTTGGTCGAAGCCTCAACCAAGTCAGCCGTGGAAACCTGGTCGTCCCAACACTTTCACCCACATCCATGGCCTGGAACCTTATCATCTGATTCGCTAGCAAGGCCTATAAAGTAGGAAAGGCTGGGCAGAAAGGGCTGTTTAATTCCCACTTTCCAAGGGGTTGTTATTCAACTCAAGCCCCTTCAGTCTGAGAGTAAATCACAAGCTGCCGTGATCAGCTTCCCTTCGTCGGAGACACATAGATCAGCAGCTGCCATCCTGAGTCCAGCCCCGGCACTGTCCCGCGGTCACTCGCACCTGGGAATCAGCTGGTCAGTTTGATGAGTTCTTGAGGTTGTTCCCAATAACGATCCACCCCCCCCCCACCCCCCGGATCCCAAATATCTTTAGATTTGCCTCCATGAAAGTCCCAAAGGGATGACCCCCAGTTTGAGATTCACATTCATTAGCTGCCGAGACCCATTGGAGGTCAGCTGCTGGCTGTATGGATGGGCCCATGGTTGCTGTGACATTAATGAATTTCCCTCCTCACCCTCCTGCGTGCATAATCTACCCGGTCGGTAAGCAATCAGGGGTGCAGAGGAAACACTATTGCGATAAACACCCAGGGTGTATCATGAATTCTGCCTTCTATCTGGATGAACACACGTTGTAAAATACGTTTTAAAAACAAAACCGTTCAGAACAGGACTGTATCTTTCTGGAGAAGAAGGGAGGTTGAGCTGAAGCTCTCAGGGCCACAGCAGTGAAATCACTGATGGAACCAGGGTGGGACACGAATATGCAGGACTGTGCCATGTGATGACCTGTGGCCAGGTGGATGCTTTGACCTTTGCCCCTTCCCACCCCATCCACCAGGCCAGTTGCAGCCCTGTTTCTGCCCACAGGCCTCTGTGTCTCCCTCTCTGTGTCCCCCTCCTGCTCCTTCCCCCTCCCCTTCTCCATGTTCCCTGCCTCACTATCACCCTGTCTCATAAAATTGCTCACTATTTCCTCATGGATTAACTCAGAAATAACACGAACTATAACATAACCCCGGAAAACGATCCTTAATCGAAACCGTGGCCACTTGCAATGTCAGAAGCTGCAAATAATAAAGTTTGAGCCGGATTTTAAAAAACTGATTTATGAAGCAAATCTCCACTGTGAAATTCTAAATGCAAAAGAATTGATCTCTAAGAAAATAATTTCAGCAAAATGGAAATGGAAGCATCAGAAATGGCTTAACTGAGCTGTATAGAAAATTGATAAAGGGATTAAATTGGCTTAAAGGAGTTCCCTGTGGAATTCTGGTACTTTCTAGATGAAAACTCATCACTGTTGGGTAATTCTGATTAAAATGCTTGCACTCAAAATGTCTTTGGGGTCAAAATGTCCACAGGAGCAGAAGAGTGGAGTCAAAATGTCCCCAGGCCCTGACCAAGGGGTTGGGGTTTTTTTAGCAACCCCAGCAGAAGCAGGGAATGGGAAAAAGCAGTGTCCCCAAAGGCAGAGTGGCAGGGGGTGGTGATAGTTCTAGAAAAACACTGTGGAGGAGGGAGTGGGAGAGTACCGGGTAGACACACCAAACACGGATCTTGCCTGCTGGTCCCTGCTGAGGCCAGAATGTGGGCTGGTTCCCGCAGGCCGCCCAGCCCAGGGCGAAGCCCAGATCCCTGCAGAGCTGGCCCTGTGCCTGGCCCCCGCCTCCCAGTGCCTGCCTCTTCCATGTGGAGGCCAGAAGCCCCCTACAGAAGCCCCTCCAGGCTCGCTTCAGTGCCTCTGCGAGTCCCAACTGAGATCAGAAAGTACAAGTGCTCAGCAAAATCTGTTTTTTTCTAAACGGCATTTATCGTTTTGGTCTTTCGGAGCGCAAATAAAATGCAGCCCAAGGCAGAACTTTAGGAAAACACAGAAAAGCAAAAGGGAGAAACATCAGCTCCAATGCCACAACTAAAGGACGTCCACTGCTGACCGTCTGGGATGTGGGCCCTGCGTGAGCTCTCAGAGAGGGGACAGGCCAACCAGCCTGAGGGCACACAGGGGGTCAGAGAGCCCAGCAGGTGAGAGCGGGGCTCCCAGCCGGTAGGCAGGGTGGGCCGGGGTCAGGGGAGAACTCCTTTCCAGGCCCCGTGTGCTGTGTGGCCCTTAGCGCCACCAGGAGCCGGGGCTTCAGAAGCAGACCAGGTCGCCTGCTGAATCTTCCCCATCATGACCCACTGAGCCTCATTCCCCTCATGGGGGAAATGAGAGTAATAATCTGACTGCCGTTACTCCCATTTTACAGATGCAGGAAATGAGGCCAGAGAGGTTACCTTACTTGACCAAGATCTCATAGCTGCAAAGTTAATCAAACTGAGACTCACTCCTCAGTTTGTGAGACCCTGGAGCTCTCTTAACCACCTGGTTATACACTGCGAGGGATGAAAAATAAGAAGGCTGCATGTGTCACTGGTCACTGCCAACTGTGGGGCTGCACCTTGAGGTGGGACACCCGACACCCACACTTGGCCCTCCAGGACTGCCTTGAGAAAAGCACGTGGGACCCTGAGCTCCCGACCAGACCCGGTCACCCAGGTCTTCCGATGCCGCTCAGACACGTGTCTTCCCAAATCAGGAAGCCACGCTCCACTGCCTTTAGGAAGCAAAACAAAAACAGCTGCTATTTTTGAAAGGGTATTTTTGTAGAACAATCTCTGGTTTCCTTCAGGAATTTCAGCCCCAAGCCCCCTGGCGATGCGGTTTCTGGAGGGGTTAATGCACATCCTATTGGGCAACCCCCAGGAAGCCGTCTCCTTCCTTCCCTCCACTTCTGAAGAGGCACACCCCTCACCCAGCAACTTCTCAAGTCCCCAGACTGTCGACTGGAGCCCCTGCCTCCTGCCGTAAGGTCTGGGGATTCAAGGACACAGAGAAGCCAGTGTCTGCCTGCAGGAGCTCACAGCCCATCGTGTGGGGAGAGGTGGGGGAGACACAGGGACAGACACCATGTCGCCTGCATGTGCTGGTGACCTGGGTGCTGGGTGCCCGCTGAGGTTTGAGGAGGTGTCTGCCCAGCCCCAGTGGCCCTCAGGCTGCTCACCGGCACCCAAAGCAGAACCGGTGGCCTCCTACCCAGAGCCTCAGAGGAAACCTCGTAGGGATCCGGGCATTCACAGGGAGCCTGAAGGGACAAGGTCAAGTTCACCAGGTGTGAATGGTCCAGGCAGGGGGGCAACAGGAGCAAAGACAGAAAACATGAAAGGGCTGGGGATTCGGAGAGCTCTGGGTAGATTAGCTTGTCTGGAGGGCAGGGGGCTCAGGGTGTGTCTGCTGGAATTGGCAGGACAACATTTGAAAATGTTCAGGGTCATCCCCCATCCCAGCCCTGAACGCCACACTCAGGGGGCCTCAGGTCCATCTTGTTCGCCGAGAGCCGTAATGCTGACTGTATGCAGGGCAGCCAGGATTTGCCCACTTTCGTAGCTTCATAATAAGGACAGCTAAACATGTCAAGGGGTTAATTTATGCGAAGCATTCTTCCAAGCTAATAAGTAGCAGAGTCCAGGTTCAAGCCCAGAGAGTCTGTCATCCGAGCCTGTACTCAGAACCCAGGATGGGCTTGTACGGGTGTTCAGGTTGTGCACTGCACGCGGGTGCCTTATCTGAGGGGGCGCCATCCGTGTTGTAGACACCGCACACAGAGTACACAGGTGGGTGTGGAGTTCTGGGCGTCCTGGCCAGTCTGTGGGGTTGGGGAGGGGGATGAGAGGCCCAGAGCCAGCCTTGTCAGTCCCATCCCAGCCACAGGTGAGGAGCAAGCTTGGACGTGAGAGGACCTGGGGAGACTGATGACGCTGCAGTGACCGCAGCATCCCTGCACTAACGGGGATGAAATGCTGATTATGTGCTGGGCATTGTGCTAAACACTGTAACTGCTTTAGCGCATTTATTCCTCAATCCTGTGAGGTGCAAACCGCTTTATCCCCACTTCACAGATGAGAAAACTGAAGCTGAGAGATCGGATTTCTTGCCTAGAGTCGCAAGGTGGTGAGGCTGAGCCACGGTTCCAGCCCAGGCAGCGTGGGTCCAGGGCGTTCCCCGCCCCCGGCTATCCTCCCTAGATGGAGGTGCTGGAGGGCAGTGGAGGAACCAAGCCTGCCTGGTGTTGATGGGACAAAGCCAGACCAGGTCTCCTTCCTTAAAGGCGCCGAGAGTTTGGCTGTATTTTCTTCCTGCCTTTCCTGCTTCAGGGACATTTGACCTTTGACCTGGAAGATTTTGCAGTTGGCAAAAGTGATGATTCATTTCTGCAAACTCCTGGTGTCCAGTGCCAGCCAGGAACACTCTTGCAAAGTGCAAGGAGTAATTCCAGGGTTTGGCTAAATCTCCCAGCCAGAATGTTCCAGAATGTATATGGGTCGAGGGCAGGTGAGGGGCAGATCTGATACAGACAACACTGTTGACAGAGGAGACACACTCACTCAGCCCCGGGTCAGCGGAGGTGCCCGCGTACTGTGATGGTGAGAGAACTCCCTGGCCTCCGTGAGCTTCCGTGAGCCAAGACTTGGAGGCGGGATGTGCAAGATAGGCCCAAAGAGCAGTGAAGACACGAGTGACCCACTGGGAGGTGGGCGGGCTGTTGTC
Organism: Balaenoptera ricei; assembly: GCF_028023285.1. Lineage (NCBI taxonomy): Eukaryota > Metazoa > Chordata > Mammalia > Artiodactyla > Balaenopteridae > Balaenoptera > Balaenoptera ricei. The sequence continues at coordinate 8,039,844 of NC_082654.1, read as the reverse complement.
AAAGCTTCTGACGGGGGTTTACAATTTCACCCTCCCTCCTTCTGGCAACTGAGAAATCTTGACTATTTTCACATCGCTTGCATCTCCTTATTTGCCACTGTTTCCAGCGCTTAAATTCTCCACCGACACACACACACACACAAATGCACTCACACACTCATACTCTGGGCTTCTGGAGCCCTGTCTGCATACATCAAGTGAAATGAGTACTTTTAATGGGAAAACCTTATTTCCTGGGGTGGGGCCTGGCCCTTGGTCCAGTAAGAGGGGAGTTTAACCACTTCCCCTAAGAGCAAGAGGCAGCAAGGAGGCAGCGCTCCCAGGCTGTCAATGAAGGCAAGTGGTGTTGAATACCTGCTGGGGGAGGGGGTGGAACGTGCTGGGCATCAGACATGCTCTGACTCTCTCCACGCTGCAGTGGGCACCTCCTTTCCCCGCGTGTCTGGGCTGCTGTCGGAGCAGTGAAGTGCTTAATGCATCACATCATGTGGCCAGGATCAGTCTTCGGAGTTAATGCCGCGAGAAGATGGGTGGCCCATGGGGTGGGGAGGGCCTCTCCCTTCCTGCATCCCCCAGACTCTGGGCCTGGTACCTGCTCCACAGAAGAGAGAAGCTGGGTGAGCACAGACTGAGGACCAGAAGACATAGCCCCGGAGGGACTCCCAGCCCGAGCAAGAGCCTCCGTGTCTGCAATGGCCGTGGGGATTCCAGCCTCACGCACATGGATGCGTATTTGGAAGAGATGCAGGACGGAATTCCTAGGAGGCTGAGCCTCTTTCCGAGGTCACTGGCTGAGTCAGATGCGGCCAGAAGCAGAGTGTCCCAGAAGTTCACAAGCCACCCTGTGTCCTTTCCTGGGCGTCGGCTCATCTCTGTGGGGCTGAGGCCATTTTGTTTGTTCTAAAGCACAGCACCAATAGCCTCATCTAGAGAGAAATGCGCGGACACAGAGAGCTCCGAAAACAGGTCAAACCCGACGCCTGCATCCACAGCACTGTCTTTTCTAGCATTTCCCTCGAAAATTAAATTAGCAGCATATGCAAATGAGCTGCGAGGATTCATTACGTTAATTTATCTAATTTTAGAGGCAAGACTGAAGCAAACAGCACCTCATTCCCCAATACTTAAGGCCTCACAGAATATTGATTTCTGAGTTTTATTAGTCTTGCACGAAGGCCCTTTTATAGCCCAAAGGCACGCGATTGTCAATTTCCTCATGAATACAAATGTCCCTGCTCCCAGGCCCCAAGATGGTTCTCCAAGGTCATTTCCGGGGGTGACCCGCATGTCAGACCACCCAAAGCTCAGTCTGGGCAGGGATGGGGGAGAGTGCTGGCAGGAGCTGGGCCATCCATCCCAGCAAGATCAATGGCTACAAAAGACGAGCAGTCCTTGCGAGGACGTCTGCGGTCTGCGGTACTGGGCCGTGGAATTAAGAGTTCGTCACCTACTGAGTATCTCCACAGCCAAGGCGGCCAGCGACAGAACTGTGCTCTTGGCTGAGGGAACCCTGCTGAGCAGTGATGGCTTCTTCTTCTCCTATCTCTCAGTGGGCCAGGGTGATGTCTTCAGCATGATACAGTCCACCATTAAGAAACCCAGTTTACCCCCCATGTTACTCTGGAGCCAGCTGTGTTAGCAGACCCCGTGGAGGTGACTAAGGATGAGTTTTATCCAGCTCGTGAAAGGCGATTGTCCCCATGGCCAGCCCCTCAAGGCAGCCAGATAGACTTGGACTCTGTTTCATATGCGGGACCACAAGGAGCCCTCTCTGCTCCCGAATGCCTATTTGCAGCTATTGAAGCTGGAACCCCCTGCACCCAAGGTCACAAGCCTTCAAGGTCAACACATGTAGAGCACATGGACTTTGGGGCACAAGCCGCTGCCTTGGAATCCTGGCTGATGGGCAGGACAAGTCATTAGATCTCTCAAAGATTCGAATTCTTCAACTGGAGAATACAGTGATAACACCACCTGGCAGGGCTAATTTTAGGAGTGGCAATAATGTACATGGCCCGGGGTAGGAATGAAACAGAAGTGGCTGCTTATATTACCAGAAACTCTCAGGGCCACAGAGCACGTTTCTGAAGCCGCGTGGCAAGTGTGTACTGGGACTTTTAAAGAGAAGCTCTCCGGCTGTCACTCATCCTAGTCTCTGCTGACTGTCCCGGGCTGGAATATGGTGCTGAAATGGATTCTTGTTCAGTGATCATGCACTTCCCTCAACCCCCAGCCCCCAACCAAGACCTGTGCACTTTCCTGCCCCATTTATATTGGGCTTGGCCATATGCCTTGCTTTGGCCAACGGGGTTTAGGTGGAAGTGACAGGGCTTACGGGACAGGGCTTAAGCCTCCCTCAGGGAGGGCTGCATGTCCCTCCTGTGTACCTCCACGATGAACTGCACTGTGCTGTTATCTGATCAGCTCCTTCACCGGAAGGGAGCTCCGGAGTAGGATTGCCAGATTTGTAGTCCTACAGAGATCACTGCCTGTCTTCAGAGCCAGCCCAGGGCCTGGCACGTAATAGACGCTCTTTCCCTGTTTGCTGAATGAATCAGTCAGTCAGTCAACCAACCAAATAACCAATGAATCAATGAATGAATGAAAAGAAAATGCCATGTGCCAGACACCATTCTTAGCATTTTGCATATATCGCCTGGTTAAGCAAAGGAATGGTGGCACCAAGACGACGGAGAGGGCCTACCTTTCAGGCTGGCATTGCCCTGACTAGTGAGCTTCCCCTGTGTGACCGTGTGTGGTTCCACAAGCTTTGGGCTCTTGGCCATGGCACCCACTGTTGGCCCCTCTCCTGTCCTTTCCCCCCTCATGTGTGGACATAGATGCTGACCAGTTGGCAAGTTCCTTGAGGGTGAGAACCCCAATTTATCTGTATCTGAGCCCCAAGGGTGGTCCAGATTTTCGCACAGAGTCAGTACCCATGACTGTTATGAAAAAAGCCCCTAAGGGAAGACAATCTGACTGAGGTGATTTAGACCCTGCCAAGCCCGTTCCACGCAAAGCCACAGGCCACCCATCTCTTCAGAATGTACAAACTTAAAAAGAAAAGAAGAAAAGTCTTACTATTCTTTAAAACACACTTTTGGGAAATGTCAGTATCATCTTTCACAGGATTAAAAACTAGGGAAACAGAGATTTGGCATTTGGCAAGGTTCCCCTTGGGTGCTGCTGAGGGACCACTGATCTTCAGGCATGGCTCAGCCACTGCACATCAGAGCAAGCTCAGCTTCCAGACCCAGAGCACCCATTCCCAGATGCAACTGGGGTGTCCATTTTTGGGACGTTTCCCTTTCTGTGAGTGTGAAGGAGAGACCAGTCTCTCCTAGCTGCTCACCAACACTATTTCTCCCTCCTGAGCACATAGAAAGACTGCATCTCCCAGTCTCCCTTGCAGGTAGGATGAGTGCTTATAACTGGATTCTGGCCAAGGAGATGTCAGAAAAAGTGATCCATATCACTTATAGGGACGACCATAATCTCATGGGTACGGTTGTCCAAGCTCCTCTCCCCTTCCATGGAAACCCTGGAGACCACATGCTGAAAAAAGTAATGTCATAAGATGGAAGGAGCCTAGATCTTGGAGGAGCACTGCTCAACCCACATCAGACTGTGACATGAATAAGAAATAAAATTTTATTGTGTTTAGCCATGAGATTTGGGGTATGTTTGTTATAGCAGCTAGCATAATTTATCCTAACTAAAACAGTACGTCAGTATATCTCCTAGTAGGGATGCACTCAAATCCAAGTAACTGAAAAACCAACCAAAGTGGCATAAATAAATCTAAGGTTGTTTTTCTGCATAACAAGAAGTCTGGGGATAGACAATCCAAGGGTGGATCAGCTGCTCAAACACACAGACTCTATCTTTTTGCTTGGTCGTCCTTGGTATGTTGGCTTTTGTCTTCATGCTTATCAACTCATAGTCACAAGAAGGCTGCTGTACCTCTGACATTTTATTTGCATCCCAGGCAGGAAGAAGAGAATAGAGCAAAGGGCTGAAGAGCCATGCTAGCCAAATCTGTCCCATCTACCCAACTTTTACTTACATTTCATTCACCATAACTGCATCACATGCCCACCTCTGACCAATGGTTGGCCAGTGGGAATGATATTATTAAGCCTGCTTTGGTCCAGTGGTGATTCATTTCCCGGGGCTGGGGGTGGGGCTCACACTTCCTGCGAGCAGTGAATCTACGTGACTACCTGAACGAACTGCAGATCTGTCGATGGGAGGAGGAAAGGAGTGAAATGGATGTTGGGTGATCAAGAGTGGCCTCTCTGGTGGCTTGTGTCCTCCTATTCTTCCTTCCTTCTGTCACTTCCCTTTCTCCAGAAAGGGCTGCAGTTAAGAGAGACCGAAGAGACGCCTGGTTGGATCCTTTGGCCTTTAAATCCCTGGTAATAGGATAGTAGCCAACCAGACAGCAGCATAATTCACACTGAAGGGTAGAGTTTTCCAAGGCCCCAACCCTCTAGGGCATCTCCTTTCTTTTCTAGGATATCACTGATTACCTTAAACTGGCTGTCAGAAATTAGCAGAGCTATTTAAAAATTAGATTGCTCAACGCTTGAGAAGGGGCAATGAAGCGGCCTTGATCATAGGCTGCCTGCAGGAAGGTGAACTGTTGCCATACATATGGAAAGCAGGCTGGCAGTAAGTATCATGAGCCATAAATATATTCAAACCCTTTGATCTAATAATTCTACTTCTGGGAATCCTTCCTAAGGAAATAATTTGAAAATGGAAAAAGCTTTTTGCACCAAGACATTCCTGGCAGGATTACTTGTAATAATGAAAACCTAGAAACAGCCAAAATAACCAGCCATTGGAGAACAGACATTGGACTATATATATAAATTCAATATAGAATATATTCTATGAAGTGGAGGTGAAATATATGGATGGATGGATGGATGGATGGATGGATGATAGGGAGAGAGAAAGAGAGAGAGAAAGAGAGGGAGATTCAACTCAATGAACATATACATTCATTAAAAATGATGACGGCAAAGGGTTTATAACGGGGAAATGTGTTTTGATAAAAGACATGCGTTAAAATAATGGGTACAATATGATTATTAGTGTATGAAAAAGGTTAAAATGAAATACTCCAAAATGGAACCATGAGTGTGAAAGTACAGATGATTTTTTTTTAATTTATTCATTTATTTGTTATTTTATTTTTGGCTGCGTTGGTTATTTGTTGCTGCACGCGGGCTTTCTCTAGTTGTGGCGAGTGGGGGCTACTCTTCGTTGCAGTGTGCGGGCTTCTCATCGCAGTGGCTTCTCTTGTTGCAGAGCATGGGTTCTAGGCACGCGGGCTTCAGTAGTTGCGGCACGCAGGCTCAGTAGTTGTGGCACACGGACTTAGTTGCTTCTCAGCATGTGGGATCTTCCCGGACCAGGGCTCAAACCCATGTCCCCTGCCTTGGCAGGCGGATTCTTAACAACTGCGTCACCAGGGAAGCCCCAGCACAGAGCATTTTTGTTCCTTCTTTCTACTTATGCATTTTTAAATTTTTTTCTTTTATAAGTATGTACAGTTTTATAATAAAAAATTATTTTAGAAAAATATGAGGGTTGCTAGCTGAGCATGGAAATTGGATGGGGTTAAGGGACAGTTTGTTCAGCTGGGGCAGCGTTGGGAGAAATCCCTGCCCGGCTCTGGGCCTCCTCTCTGGTGACCACAATACTAGTTCAGCCAACTTCAGGGTCCTTCTCTCCCGGCCCCTCCCCTGGGAGCCCTGACAGCGCCCCACCCGCAACCCACAAGCTCTCCAGGCTTCAACTGGATGGATTATGACTTTCTACAGGTACCTTCCGTTCTGCTCATCCTGACTCAACTTGGCTGTGCCCCAAGCTCCAAACCCGCCCTAGGGTGGTCCCCCTGCAAACAGAGACTCGCCCTTTTCTGTTGACTTTTGCTCATTCTGTTCTCAAAGGTGGTGGCCTTTGGCCAAACTTGCCCCTAAATGTTAGGACAACTTTTGAAGTCCCCTGGATACCAACTAGGGGAAAAAATCTTAGACTTTCTTTTATTTTCATTCAAATTAGATTGATAAGATTCATACATCTTTTTATTGCCGGCTGTTATTCAGTTTTAGTGTTCTGTAATATCCCCAGGTGCAAATACACCCACATACAATATATTTATCTATTTATCTATTTCTGTTGACAGGATTTGGGCTGTTTCCAAAGTGTTGATACTAGGAACAGTGCTGCTAAGAATATTCTCGTACATACCTACGAGAAGAATTGCTGGTATGTAAGGTTTATGAAGGCTCAACTTTACGAGACAGTGCCAAACTATTTTCCAAAATAGCAATAAAATTCTGAAAGGGAAAAAAAAAGTCCAAAAGGATTATACAAACTCTCTGGATTAGCCTCTCAATTTTTCTGTAAATCTAAAACTGTTCTAAAAAATAAAGGCTTTTTTAAAAATTATAGAGCATAATACCCTTTTTCAAGTTAAAAATGGCTAAAATTTAAAATATTTGGGGGGTTACATTTAGATGTGATAAAATGAAAAGCAAAGGAAAAATAGACACAAGATTTCTAGAGCCTGTTCCCTTGGGAGAGGGAAGAGGGTTCCGGGGGGAGAAGAGCGTGGCAAACGGTCCTTAGTGTCCAACTTCCTTGTTGGATGATGATGAACTGGTGTTTATCAGATGAGAATAAAGGAAGGGAGGAAGCGAGGGAGGCAAGAGGAAGAGGGTCTTGGGCGGACAGAGCCGGGAGAGCATCATAAACAAGGATTATGTATAATCCAATTCCAAACACCTGTGGCCGTTAAACAGCAGGGGGGAAGGAATCTGAAAGGCACTCACACTGGCTTGAGAGAGGAACAGCTTTGTCAGGTGGGCAGCTTGGTGTGTGCTAGAAAGCCAGAGGCCCAAATGCCAGCCCCACTGACCAGGCACGCGGCATCACCCAAGGTGAGCATCTGCTCCCTGCGCCCCGAGGGGGTCAGCAGGTCTGCACTCAGCTGCCTGCTTTAGGATCCATCAACCGCCACGTCTATGGTGAGCTCTCTCCAAAGCTCAGCATTCTCATCTGTAAAATGGGGCGAAACAGGTAAGACAGTGCATGTGAAATGCTTACTCACAGTAAGCACTCAATCAATATCTATCGTCTCTCCCTCCCCACGCCCGGGTGTGTGTGTGTGTGTGTGTGTGTGTGTGTGTGTGTGTGTGCATGTGTTTAGATTCCCAGGTCCCTGCCCTGCTATCTGTCCAGGACCCCACTCCTCCAGACCAGGATGCAGCCTGCCCTAGCCAGCTGGCTTGAGCCTGGAGCCCTGGCCCCGAGCCGCCAGTGGGGCCTGAGGCGCTGACACCGTCCCTGTCCCACATCTGCACCCACCCCCTCTCGGAACAAACCCAGCCCCTCCTTCATTCCTCTCAGTTCCACAGCTCCTGAGGATATATTGCTCTGATCTCATCAGCATTTCTCAAGCCCCTTCCCCTCCCTGGCCTGGCCTTCATGGGACCCACATCACCTCTCACCCAGACCTTCATCTCTGCCTGCCACCCCTGCCTCCAGACTGACCTCTTTCTGAGTCCTGAGTCCGACCACATCACACCCCTGCTCGAATCCTGCAGGGGCTCCCATTGTCCCTCTGCAATGCAGCCCTAGTGACTCAGCTGACATTCAAGGCCTTCACCTCCCTCCGGCTCCAGTTGCATCTGGCCTCACTCTACCACGTGCACCCAGGGTTCAGTCCCACCCTCTCCCCAACATGCCCCACTTCCTTACGCCACTGTGGCTTGGGAGATGCTGTTCCCCATGCAGGGAATGCCTTTCTTCCCCTGGAGAGCGCTTAGTTCCCTCCAAGACCCCAGGTGGGGACGAGGGGAGCCTTCCACCTTAGTCCCTGGGTCCCTTTAGTTCAGTGCCCCACCTTCACGTGCCCAGGAGGCCGCCCATACCAAGGGTCTCCTTCCACTGCACTGTGAGCGCCCTGTAGACAGGACGCCCTGGACCCCATCACATCCCAGTGCCACACCCAGAAAGTACTCATCAAACAAATGCACTACTTGTTCCTTTAAAGGGTAAAGATGTTTGACTTCCCACTGCAATTATATTTTCCCCTTCCTTTTTCAAAACCTTGCCTTGTCTGGGTGGAGGAAGGACAAGTGGAAAACATCTGTCTGGTGGGTTGACACGGGTAGGGATAAAGGATGGAAAGAAATCTGGTGTCTCCTGTTTACCATGGACGCTGAACTTGGAAAGGAAAAGTGCAGCCACAGCAGGACAGATGAGCGGAGACAGCGGCCCCGCTGGGGCCAGCCCAGGGCTGACCCAGCAGATGGGAACTTGGGGGGACCAGGGGTCTCCAGGCCCCCTTCCTGCTCTGGCCACGATGGGGAAGGGCTGGTCCAGACCAGCTGTTTGCTCAGATACTCTTTCTCTAAAGGACATTCATGACTTTTCCATCTTTCCAAGAGGGGATGGAAAAAGGACCTCTGTCTGTGAGCCCCTGCTGCTTCCCTGAGTACAGGAACCCAGGGGCAATGGCCCTGTTGGTGGATACTGTATGCTTAAAAGAATAATAGAAAGTTCACATAAGGATGGGGCCTGTCCTGAAATTACCTTACAAAGGGAAAGACGATCAAGAAGGAGATGAGGAGCTGAGGGGTCTGGGCCTGAACCTCAAATCACTGATGGGTGCCCATTAGCACTCGAGCTGCTAACACGGGGTATCTTATGAATGGGGTTAGGCCGGTCCTTATGAAATGCTGAGAGAGTGCAGCCAGGAAACCCCAGGGCAGCCTTGGGTCACTCCCCGATTGTGTCCTCCAAGTGCCAGCCTACGTGACCCCCCAGTACCAGCCAACAGGTGCCCCACCCTCTCCCCCGGTGTCCTCTGGCAAGCAGCTTCCTTCCCTCTCTGACCGTTTCGTGGCCTCTGGGGTGTCCCCGCCTCACAGCTCCATAGAGGGCGGGGCTGAGGAGGACTGAGCACCAAGCACCTGCAGTCAACGCCGCCGTTCCACAGGTGGGAAATCAGGGTCCTTACAAGAGGGAGGCAGGAGAGTCAGAGTCAGAAAGGAGATGTGAGGACGGAAGCAGAAGCTGGGGTGACACAGGGCAGCCCCGCTCCTTGTCTGGAGGGTAAGGGGTGCCCTTGCCCGCCCCCCGGCTCCCGAGCGCTGCTGCAAAGTTGTGGGATGAGAATTCTCTCGTCCCATCTCACCTCTGCACCTGCCCTCCTTCAAGCGGGTGTTTTGGAGAAACCAGCCACATCACAACCTAAGTCCCTTTTCCTGCCCTTGCCTCCTGGAGGACAGACTGCAAGCTCGCCGGTGTGGCCCGGGATCTGCCCTGCTACCCTCCCTGCCCCGACTCGCACCTACACAGCAACCTGGGCAGGCACCTACCTTCCTGCTACCACGCCCGTGTGAGGGCCTGTCCCGCCCCATCCTCGGGCATGCCGGACCCCTCCGCACCTTGTGCCCCCTTAGCCGCTGTGACTAGGGGTCTCCTCCTACGCCACGGCTCCCACAGGCCCCTGCATCACAGCCCTCATCCCCCCAACCCGGGGAGGTCCTGGACAGCTGACCAGCCAATGCCCACCAGGCCACGGTCTCCAGGGGGAAGAGCTGACCCGTCCCTGACTGGATCCCTGGAGCCTGAAAGCTCCAGGAACTTAGTAGGTGCTTTGAAAGTGTGGTTGAATGAATGACCAGGCAGGGGTCAGGCTCAAACATCCCCACCTGCCACCGTGCCAGAATTCCTCCCGTAAACCCGCAGACGCAAAGAGTGGTCCAGAGGCCCCAGCGGGGAGCTGTTTGAGAACCTCAGCCTCGTCCCAGAACTGCTGAGTCAGAACCGCATTTCAAGAAGATCCAGATGACTCCTGCTCACGGTCAGGGCAGAGGAGCTCTGCTGGAGGTGACGGGAGGCGGGGCTGGGACATTCAGTCAGCGGCTCAGAGAGGGGAAGCGGGCCCAAGGCCATACAGCAGAATGTTGCGCGCTGGAACCAGAAACCTGGTCTTCTGGCCCCAAGTTCACTGCACCTCTAGGGGAAATGACCCCAGAGGAAGAGTAGGAGGCTGTCCCGCCCAGGCTCCTTGCCTCCTCTTCCTGCTGGGACCTTCGCTGTGCGCTCGGGGAGCTGGGACCCCCTTTGGGGGTGGGCCAGGGAGGCCAGGGAGGGCCCCGCCTGCCTTCCTGGAGGGGACGGTGTGCAACTAGACCCCCTCTGCTGTTGACTGCTCTCAGGGCCAGAGGGTGGCTGGGTGCTGGAGGAGCTTCTGCCAGCAGCACAGGCTGAGCTCCAGAGAATTTCAGGCCAGCGAGACAGCAGAGCCAAGAGCCTTCCCAGGTGGACCTTCCTCCCGTCCACGGAGCCAGGGGATGTGCGCCTGAAGCTCGTTTTCAGGAAAGCCTCCTCAGCCACGGGGCTAGGACAAGAGCTTTGCAGGCCAAACCGACATCCTCGGGCTCAGCATGATGGCTTCCTTCCGGCTGGGCTGCGACTGTACCGGAAAAAACACCCCCATGTTTCCCCCTCACTCGAACACTCACGATACTCCTGACACCAGATGTGTAGGTTTTCCTCACATCAAGCAGTTCTCTGTGACCAGCTGGGGCTGCCATGATTCAATTCCAGCAGTAACCGGATTTAGTCCAGACCCCGCAGGTGAAGGGCTCCGTCCCACAAGACTGCCCCCGCTTCAGAAGCCAGTCCCAAGTCCCAGGTTGTCGCCCGTTATAGCCGGTTAGTTCTCCAGACTAACTAGCTATAAATCGGGATTCCCATGACCCCTCCTCAGGTTCAACCATCTGCTACAACTGTTCGAAGAACTCAGGGAAACACTTACACTTCCCAGTTTTTATATGATAAAGGGTACGAGAAAGGAGACAGATGAGCATGCAAATGGAAGAGATGTACGAGGCAAGATATGAGGAAAGGGGCAAGGAGCTTCCACGCCTTCTGGGCACACCTGGCGCACAGCTGCCCCACGTGCTCGGCGGCCCCGAAGCTCTCCAAACCCCGACTGTCGGGAATCTGATGGAGGCTTCACCGCATAGGCATGATCGACCGTTAACTCAAACTCCCTTCCTGGAGAATGGGGGTCGGGGAGCTGCAAATCCCAAGTGTCACAGCTTGGTCTTTCTGGTGACCAGCTCCCATCCTGAAGCCATCCACCAGGAGTCACGTCGTTAGAACAAAAGACACTCCTACCGCCCAGGAAATTCTGAGGGTTTTAGGAGCTCTGTGCCAGGAACCAGAGGCGGAGACCCACGTGTATATTTTCTGTTTTAGCAAAGGAGCATCACTACCTACCCCGACAGAAACCCAGACACCACTGACCCTGGAGATGCCCACCTCCAGCCCTCCGTGTGCCAGAAGAGGCTGCGGGGACTGTCCCCACGCCCTCCAACCTTCCCACGGGACTTCAAGGAACTTGCTGCTCCCAAGCTGAGGGGACCACTCCACCACCTAACACTCCTGTGCCTTGACTCCCTCATCTGTAAAGTGGGGCTCATAACAGCACCGTCCTCCTAGGGAATTATGGGAGAATTAAATGAGACTTTCTTTAATGCTTTGAACGGTACCTGGTATAGTCTGCCCTCCAAAGTGCTACACCTTCCATCACTATGGCTATCCACATCATTAGTTCTCTAGTCCCCAAACTGGGATCTTCTCATCCCACGTCACACTCTCCCACGCCCGCCCTCCCTCTGGACCCTGCAGCAGGACCCAGGTCACTGTGCTACCCTGTGGGGTTGCAGCCTCTAAATCGGTCCCCAGATTACCCCCATCCCCTGGTAGCCACGCCCTGGACGGTGGGCTGGTCGTAGTGACTCACTTCCAATGACTAGAATTCACCAGAAGTGATGGGATGTCCCTTCGAGTTTAGGTTATAAAAGGGCTGCAGCTTCCATCCACTCTCTCGGGTCACTCGCCCTAGGGAAAGCCGGTTGCCACATCCTGAGCCAGCCTCGTGGGGAGGCCTGTGTAAATGATGTCCCCCAAACCCCCATCAGGGCTCGAAATGACTGCAGCCCCAGCCAACACACTGATTGATCCTTGTGAGGATTCCGGACCCACAGAAACCGGGATATAATGAATGTTTGTGAATAGATGTGGCCCTGAGTTTGGGGTACTTTGGTACACAGTAGTTATCTACAGATAAACACTATACCTCGGTGAATTCCTACTCATCGTTCAAGACCCAGGGGAAATGCCACCTCCTCCATGAAGCCTACCAAAGCACTCTGTAATCACTCCACTGTCAGTTTCTACTTTAATGTCAGTTTACAGGACAAGCCTGCTCCCCTAGTGAGACTGTGAACCCCTAGAGGGTAGGGACAGGGCCTTAATCATATCTGAATTCTCTGTGCCCTGTCATTCAGCTGGTCCTCAGTCAGAGTTTATTTTTAAAAAATAATGACTTAGGCAGCAACCACCACCCAGCAGGCCTCCAACTTGCACACTTAGCCTCTGGCTCAAGGGCTTCTTGGCATGCTCTGTCCAGGATCACATGGCTAGCCGGGGCTTGGGCCCAATCCTCTGTCCTCTCTCCCAGAGGATGCGACAAAGCTTCCCAGCGTCACACCAGGGCACACCTCACCCTCCAACCAAGCCAGCACACCACTGGGTGAGAGGGCCCAGGGCCAGGCTCAGAGGGTGGGAAGAAAGGAACTCCTTTCTTCTGCTTCGTGTCTCACTTCTGACACAGTCACCTCCCAAAGACCCCGCCTGCCAACACCATCACCTTTCGGGGTTAGACTTCAACACATGAGGTTCGGGGGGGCAGGGGTAGCATATGAAATACACGTTCAGCCCATCCACCACTCCAAGGCTGGGCAGGGTCCTGAGGCTCCACTCCAGGCTGCTGGACATCCTTTAGGCTTTTCACAGCACAGCTGTCATGAGTTGCATGGTGACCCCAAAAAGACAGTTCATATTCCAGAACCCGTGATGCGACCTTATTTGGAAAAAGGGTCATTGCAGATGTAATTTAAGGATCTCAAGGTGTGATTATCCTCAATTAGGGCAGGACCTAAATCCAATGACAAGAGTCCTTATAAGAGACAGAAGAGGAAACACAGAAGGAAGGCCGTGTGGAGACACAGGCAGAGATGGATGTGATGTGGCCACAAGCCAAGGAGCGCCAGCTGCCACCAGAAGCTGGAAGAGGGGAGGGAGGCTCCGCCCCTCAGGGCATCCAGAGGGAGCCCGGTCCTGCTGACACCTAGATTTTGGACATCTGGCCTCCAGAACTGTGAGAGAGTAAACTTCTCTTTTTGTGGGGGTTTTTTAAGTTCGTGGTAATTTGTTGCAGCAGCCCTAGGACATTAATACAACAGCCTATGTAGAAAAGGATGCTATTCTTGCAGTTTGGGTTCAGAGGCACTGGGGTCAGCAGTAACCGTGGTCCTGTGGTTTCGGGGACCATGTTGCTAGCAGGTTGTCTCACATTATTAATGGTTGGTTTTCCCCGTTTGCTTAAAGTGATGGTTTGGAGGAAATGGCAACCGGGCCACACACCCGACCCCAGTCAGAGGGGACAGCTGGATCACAGGCTCTGAGGCTCTGCAGAACTTGGCCAGCAGTGTGTGTGAATGGGTGATGCAGGTGCAGAGACTGTGGGCCCCCTGGGATCCCCGGGACGGAACTCCCTGACCAGGGCCTCCTCCAGCCGCCCACAGCCTCGGCCATTTCCTGGGGTGTACGAGACCTGCAAAGTTGGGAAGCTAGGAGGAACCTCTGCCCAGACTGAGGGTGGGTTAGAGGCTGTCAAAGCTCTGAACAGAGGGTGGCCTGCAGAGATCTAGAGGCTAGGACCTGATGGGCAGGGGGCAGTTGGAGGGCACAGACAGAAGGCAGGAAGACCACGGCTGCTCCGGACAGTAAGCATGGCGAGCGCAAGGCTGAGAGCAAGAATGACCAGGAAAGGAACCTTCTGGATGTGGGAAGAAGGAAAGCACTCCCCAACCTGGCACCTGGCAGAGACAGGGAAGCCAGCAGAAGGAACGGTCCCCATTAACCTCACGTGGATGGATGATTTCCATGTGCCATTGACTTTGCCCTAATGTGTCAACAACTGGAGTGATCTTAGGAACCCCAACTTCCTGAGAACTTGAAAACTTCTGAAATTGAGCCCCTTGAAATTGCTTCATTCAGCTTCAGCTTTGAAGGGATGACTGGGGGTTTGCTTTGCCTTGTTTTTTGTTTTGTTTTTTTACAGTTGGCCTAGCATTGTTCTCTTCCATTTTAAAAGAAAAGGAGCAGAAATGTCTTGATGTGACGTGTGTATGAATCTGGACTTGGTTTACCTTGGGGTAAGCCAAGGTGGTCCCCACACGGCAGCAACGTCACCAGGCTGCAATCAGTCCTGTGGAGAAGTGTCTCCAGCAGCTTTTGAGATGCAAAGCGAGCCTGGACGCTGGTGTCTTGTCAGAGCCAGCTAACCTCTATGACAGCTGAGCAAATATTCTTACAGCTCCCCGGAGGCAAAGATGCAGGCACAGCTCCAGGGATGCTGGGAACCCGCCACGATGGGCTGTTAACTTACCGGTATCATTGTCATGACTTCGCAGCTTCAGGATGATCACCGTCTCGGGTCTCCAAGGTGTGGATGTGTTTATTCTCGTCGGCTCTGCTCTTCGGTGCTCCCCCACTTACGCTATTGCATTTGGTCGTCGTGGCCGTCCTCTAAGGTAAGTGTCATGGCATCACTGTCATCCTCATCGTCACCACTGTCACTGTCGTCCTCTTCGTCCTCACTCCGCAGGCCTGGGAGCCTGAGGCTGGGAGAGGCTGCGACCTTCACCAGGACGCACAGCAGGAGGTGGGGAGCCAGGACATGAACGCACTTTGGCCAGGTCCCAGCTCTGACTGGACATACCGTATTTCAAGCCCAGGGGGAAAGTCGGTAGGTCGTGAAGCCCCCGGATGACCGCCATTCACATCCTGATGTGTGAGTTTCCTCTGGCTGAGTAGGTACTGTGTATCCAGCAGAGAAGAGTCCCTGATGGATGATGGAACTCACCTGCACAGAAACACAGGGTCAGGTTTGTCAGTCTGTCTAGCTTTTTTCTATCAGTAGTGACACTTGGAGAAAAGTTGGAATTCTGTCAACTTAAACTAACAGTGATTGTTCCAGGATGGTAGAGTTTGGGATGACGTTATGTTTTCTTTCTTGTGTTTTCTATATGATTTGAGCTCTTTAAAATTAGAATGTGTCCTTTACAAAAACAACAAAATCTTTTTTTAAAATCGCCTGGCACAGTTTTGAAAAATAGTTTTCCCGAGCCCTAGTCTGTGTGATTCTGATTCTTTGGGCCTGGGGTTGGGCCAGGGCCGGGACCCAGTTAACTCATGCGGGCCGCCCACCTGGGGAGCCCCTGGTGTTTCCCAAAACCTCCCTGCTGAAAGTCGCCTGGGTGCACAGACAAAGCCCCCAGGCCTCACCCCATCACCCTGGCGAGGGTCATCCTCAGGGCAGGCTGGTCTAGACTCAGAATTCATCTCCCCCTGGGACTTTGGGGAGCTGGTGTCCAGCTCTGCATCCTGGAGGATGATACAGCCATGAGTCACCCACCAGATTCAAGCCAAACCTGAGCTGGAAATAAGGACTGGGTCAGCCTGGTGGCAGCTGGGGCCAGCAGAAGGCTGCCATCCATCCCTCCTGGAAGCTCGACTTCCTGCTCCCTCGCGTGTGAGGGTTTGTCCCAATGACATCGTCTCAGTGGCCCTTTGGGGACATTTTCTCTGAAGAACAAATGATATGGGGACGTATGTATACGTATAGCTGATTCACTTTGTTATACAGCAGAAACTAACACACCATTGTAAAGCAATTATACTCCAGTAAAGATGTTAAAAAATAATCATAATAAAAATTTTTTAAAATAATAAAATAAAATAAGAACAAATGAGAACATTTAGGAGACATTAGGACAGAAGGGGCTCAACCAGGGAAAAGATGCTGGGACCCTATTTACAATTAACCTTCTCCATGTAATCCACAGTCACCAGACACTGACTGAGACTACATTGTCATGATTTGAACGACATAGATGAGGCGCGTGGCCAGCCGAGCTTCCCAGCACAAGAGCCAAGGCCAAGGTCCCTTCAGGCTGGGAAAATAAAACATGCAGGCCACAGCTCCCCTTAAAGAAGCAAAAGATGGTGAGGTGGCGGGGTGTCTGGGTCCCCTGCCGTGGGAATTGGGGCTGCAGTTTCGGTGGAAGGAGCCAAAGTGAGGAAACCACTGTCAGTCAGGCCCTGATTCCGCACCTGGCTTGGCTGCTGGAGACTGGTTTACCCCAGAACTGCAGACATTGGTCAAAGCGGATGGTGGGGATGGCTAAGGAGCTATCCTGAAACAGCAGTGGCCACAACTCAACAGTGGAAACAAAACCCTCCCTTCTGAAGTGGAGGATTGAAGATCGCTATGGACTGAACCGTGTTCCCCTAAATCCGGGTGTTGAAGACCTAACTCCCAATATGGGATGGCATTTGGAATGGGGCCTCTGGGAGGTAATCAGGTTCAGATGAGGTCATGAGGGTGGACCCCCCACGGTGGAATTGGTGTCCTTATAAGAATAGACACCAGGGATCTCTCTCTTCCTTGTGAGGAGAGAGCGAGAAGGTGGGGCTGTCTGAAACCTGGGGAGAGGGCCCTCACCAACATCCCAACCCCGCTGGCACCCTGATCTTGGACTTCCAGCCATTAGAATGATAAGAAATGTCTATTGTTTAAGCCCCCCAGTCTGCGTAACTTTGTTATGGCGGCCAGAGCTAAGGCAAAGGTGACCAGAGAACAATTATTGGGATGTTTGACACTTTTCTTTTTAAAAAGCACTGCTGGGACTTCCCTGGCGGTCCAGTGGTTAAGACTCCACGCTTCCACTGTGGGGGGCACGGGTTCCATCCCTGGTCAGGGAACTAAGATCTCACATGCCGGGCAGTGCAGCAAATAAATAAATAATAAATAAATTTTAAAAATAAAAAGCACTGCTGTCCAGGAGGTCACGTTATGATCAGGCCTACAAGGAACCACATCAGGTAGAAAATCGTCAGTGGCTGAATGCCCCTCCCCACTCCTGAGAGAACGTTCCAGAACCTCCATCTGTGTTGTGGGAGGCACCCCTTCTTCGTGTGTGAACACCCGCAGGTGTCTCTCCCACAAAGCCGGTCGTAACAGGAGAATGTGAACGGAAGGGGTAAGGATGGTTAGGGTGGGTGAGTTAATACGATATTTCATCCTTGGCATCTCCAACTGATTTCTCAGCAAAACCCAGACCGTTTTTAAGATTTTATGAACTACTGGGGGCTTCTCAGAACATGAGCCCGTGGAAGGGTGTAGGGGAATACTAATATTCAGCCAGAGCCTCTTCATTACCTGACTCCCTCTCCGAACTGCCTGGGCCGGTCCCACACACCTAACAATGCGCCCCCTTCTTCCCAGTAAACAGCTCTTCATGAGCCCCTGAAAGTCTTTCTGGGTTTGTTTTGGCCACCAAGCCTCCCCTCCGGCACTGAGGCCTCTAGTTGGGTGACCCCGGAGCCCCTGGGTTCCAGCCAGGGCACAGGCCTGGGGTGCAGGGCTTAGGGGCACCAGACACTTTGTAATCGAGAAAAGTATTTTAATGCAATATGCTAAAAAATCAAAATGAATGCCAAAAAATGATGAACAAAGTATCAAAAGTTTAAATAAAACCAGGATCCTCCAGGTACAACAAAAGGACATAAATGGTCCACATCCCAGGCCTGGTGAGGGGGCTCAGGGTCAAGCCTCAGAGCCAGGCTCCGGGTCCAGTCAGCCAGTCAGTCAGTCCTCCTTCTCACGGAGCTCATTCCCAGGAATCAGAGGCTCAGGGTCGCTGCAGGCCACAGCACCAGCCCCCTGAAGCAACCTGAAATGTCAACACTGGGAGCATTCCAGGGGCCGCGCTCCTAGCACTTAAAACATATACGGTGCCAAGCCACTGTGGTTTTGGTTCTTGATTTCCAGCCCATTATCGATTGATACTTTGCACAATTGAATAAAAAATAAATTTCTAGAAAAATGACATACAAAAGACATACAAAATGTAAGCCAACTTTTTAATTATATTTTATTATATATTATATTATTGCATTCAGCGGATAATTACTCGTTCAAATGCCTGTCATGTTCCTAAACGCCTGCTCTCAATCTCTCAGCTTACCTGGTCATTAACAGCCCGTGCCCCAGCTGGTCCCCGGGCCGTGTACTGACAACCACAGACCTGGTTCAGGCCCTGCCTGGCCCAGCTTCCCTTCCAGGAAGCAGGGGGTTCGAGGTTGGCGGTGGGGGGGTGTCCTGGGGCTCAGTGGGGGCCGAAAGTGTTCCCATCTCTATTCACATGCAAGTCAGAAATCACTGGGTTTTCGTCCCTCAAAAGGCCCATCAGCAGTTTGTCCCCAGTGATGGAAGCTGCGTCCCGTGTGCCTCACAAGATCAAGGACACGGAGACTGAGGGCTACAGGGAGTCGCCCCCTCCACCCCATCACCTGCACCATCACCTTCCTCCTTCTCAATCCAGATCCTATTGGCTAATTCCGGAAGCCCTTCCAGGCCAGAGCCCAGATCAGGGGACTCTCTGCCTGCGACCTCGGAGGCTTGGTGTCTCCGCCTTGTCACCACGCAGTTGGAACAGCTGGGCAGCTTCCCCCGGGCTCAGCCTGCCGGGCCAGGGAGACCCCGAACCTCTCCTTCCCTGAGCAGATGCAAGATGCTCAGCAGCAAAGGTGCCTGGGGCTCCTTTCTAGGAGATCAGATGCCAACGAGGGGTCAGAGATTAATGGGCATAAGAACACTACCACTGCTAGAACAGCCATCTTTCATGGAGGACTTACGTGAACAGGCAATGAGCCAAATGCCTTTAACAATGATCCAAGCTCATCCTTACAACTGTGAGATGGGGGTTATTATCAGGCCCATTTTACAGATGAGGAAATAGAGATGTAGGTGACTTGCCCAAAGGCTCAGAGCATGAGTGACAGAGCTGGAATCCTCCCATGTGACCCCCATGTGGGTCTTGTCTCAGAGCAAAGCCGAGTGGAGCCGGCCAGGGGACACCCAGGTGGGAAAGACAATGTGTGCCTCACCAGGGTCACTCTTCTGGTGGCAGCCCCTGTGGTCAGCCCTGGCCCTCTGGTGGCTTCTCTGTCACCAAGGCACCAGCCACCTCAATCCAGCTCCCCTGGGCACCAAAGACCAAGACTTTCCCTTCAATGGGACTATCCCAGACATGAGGGAAAGCTGTGCAAGACAACGTGGGAAAGGCACTGTGGTCGAGTGCGAGCCTGGAACGCAGGCAGAGGAACTCGGACTCTGCCCTGTTTCCCGGGCAAGGGAGGGAGGTGTCATTAGGGCTGTGCCTGCGACAGCGAGGAGAGATGGAGCGGGAGATGGCACAGCGGGGGTCCAGGTGCGGAGATGCAGCCTGAACCAGGGAGAGCAGGTGGGGATGGGAGGAGAGGACGGAGGGCCGGCCATCGCAGGGGAGTGGCAGGTCCTGAGGCTGAGGGACAGACAAGTGACAGTCCCCTCTCCAAGGGCCTCACACAGACCTCTCTACCCCTTCAGCCCTTTCCAGGTTGGTTTCCTAAACACCATGGATGTGAAATCACTTTCCAAAACCGCTCTGCCCAGTTCAAATTGCCTGCTGAGGTGGCAACATTCCACCAGGGCATCCGCCAGCAGGGTGACCGGCTACCCACTCACAGAAGTAGCACGAAGGGCCGACATCAATAACACGCTGGAGTCCAGAATCGGCCCCGAAGAGCGAGGGCTCAGGGGCGAGGACCGCAGCGAGGAACCCCCTCCAGAGAACCCAGCCAGGAGCAGGAGGGGGCCTGTCCTGTGAGTTGCAGGGGGCTGGGGCAGTGCAGCAGGAGTGGCCCAGCCATCCCCTCAGGGCACACACACGGCTTCATTTTGTAAAACGTGGCTTATATCTTGAGAAAATTACACGAGTCATCATCTAATATGCGGGCTGGGACAGTAAAAATTCAGTCTCCTTTCTGGGACTCAGACTGCCAGACTCAGGCCCCTCCAGGTTTCACAGCAAGTCTCTTAGGTAAGAATGTGCCAGGTGGAGCCTTACTGGGAAATGATCCGGGTGTCCAAAGGCCTCACACATTCTCAGCCATGTGTGGGAGAAACAGAAAAGCCACAGCCAGGACTCGGCAGAGGGGCCGGGCCCAGCACATCCATGCAGAGCGTTTCCAGATGTTTCATGTGACTCTCACTAAAGGTGGGCTGATCAGCCCATTTTATTTATTTATTTATTTATTTTAATAGAAAACACTCTGATTTTTTTTTTTAATTTATTTCGTTTTGGCTGCATTGGGTCTTCGTTGCTGCACTCAGGCTTTCTCTACTTGCAGCGAGCGGGGGGTTACTCTTCGTTGCAATGCGTGGGCTTCTCATTGCGGTGGCTTCTCTTGTTGCGGAGCACGGGCTCTAGGCGCGCGGGTTTCAGTAGTTGTGGCACGTGGGCTCAGTAGTAGTGGCTCGCGGGCTCTAGAGCACAGGCTCAGTAGTTGTGGCACACGGGCTTAGTTGCTCCGCGGCATGTGGGATCTTCCCGGACCAGCGCTCAAACCCGTGTTCCCTGCATTGGCAGGTGGATTCTTAACCACTGCGTCACCAGGGAAGCCCTCAGCCCATTTTAAAGATTAGGAAACTGAGGTCCACAGAGATCAGCAATGGGTGACGCAGAGGTAAGAATCAGAGCCAAGACTGAGTTCCAGTTCTTTAAAGGCCTAGAAAATGATTCTCTGCTTTGGAATTGTGTTGTCCACTGCAGACAAAGCACGTTGGCTTTCTCAGAGATCACCTTCTCCTGGAAAGTGTCTCCTTTCAGTTAAAATTGAAATATGAAAGCCTACACAAGCTCTCACATGGCCCAGGTAGAGGGGAGGTTGGTGTGCTGAGAAGCGCCCGTCAGAATCCACAGCAGAGCAGACACCAGCCACGTGTCTTTCATTTGACTGGGCTCTTCCAAGAGGCTCCTCCTGTTGGCACCGTGGAGGGCTTGGGACAGCCTGCTCCCTCCCCGCCGGGACCAGCTCCCATGTCCCCTGTGTTTCCTCTGCTGATGAACCAAGGGGAGGCCCTGCTCCACCCCCACCCCATTCGGGGCTAAACAGAAAGAAAAGAGGGAATGAGCAAATGTCACCTCTGAGAGCAGGTGCCGACCTGAGGCCCTGGGGACTCTTGGGAGATGTCTACCCAGACCTGAAGAGGGAGGGCCAGCGCCTGGCACGTGGTAGACAAAAACGTGTTATTGATGAGAAAAATGCCAGACAGTGGGAAAGAAAGCCATTCTCAGGTTCCACGTGAGGTGAGTGCCAAGAAGTTTGAAGGAGTGATTCTGAGTGCAGCAAAGAACTAAGATTAATTCGTAAGATAATTCCTAAAATAGAACTGTGCCTTCCAGGACAACAAGATGATCGGGACTTGGAGAGACCTGGATGACCATCTGACCCCCTCCCCCATCCCCAACTTTTGTGGAGAGGCTGTTAGGAGCCTCTGATCACTCCATAGGTGGGTCCAAACTTCCAGATGAGGATGGGAAGGGCTGGCTGAGCCGCAGCTTTGGGTGGGAGACTGCAGCCGAGATGGCGCTGCTTAAATGCTCCTGCAGAGGAAGGAAAGCAACGGCACGAATGAACTAAGATTGCCCCAGAAGATAGCAGAGATACGCTTCAAGTGCACACCCAGCCTATTATAACCTGCTGATACCAGGTGCAGAGGCTACAGTGACATTTTAAAAAATAATAATTTCCCAGACTGATCACTGTATTCACAAAACCCAGCCAGCTGTCCAGGGCACTGTTCCAATGGAGGAAGGAAAAGTCCTACAGGATGTAGGACAATTTTATCCCCCAAGAAACACGCAGGAAATGAAAGAGTCTGAACATTGGCTCTGGCCAAGGTGGGACGGGACTCCAGGGCCCTGCAAATGAGAGCGTGGCCTCGGGGGCAGAAGACCTGGGGCTGACGTGGGCTGCCAGTCACTAAGCCTCTATTTCTTCACCTATAGGACTGGGGCAACAGTATTGCCTTAAACATCGCTTGACTGTGAAGATTAAATTAGATGAGGTATATAAAAGTGTGCTTTGCAAATTGTAAAGTACCTACGAATAAATATATAAGGCCTTTAAAATAAGAAATGTATCTCTACCCACTCTTAAGGCACCAAGTCTCTCAGAGATAAAAATGAAAACTGAAACAAAATACAACACACCAGAAGCAGGGCAAAAACAGAGACTTTATGTCCTTACCAGAATCCAAGGACCTGAATTTAGTTCGCAGTCTCAGCTTGCCATCTGTGTGACCTTGGGCAAGTCATTCTCCTCGTTTATAAAACAAGGAAGTAGAAACTGGAAAACCTCCAGGGTCCCTTCTAGGCCAAAAGTTTTATGAATCTGTACTCTGTGCTACCTGCATAAGCTTCTGGGGAAAATGCATCAAGTAGTATTTCCTATGAAATCACCATGAGCTAGCTAAAATTGCTTTACACATTTGCTTTGCAATTTCTTTTCTCCTTCTACCCCATCTCTATCTGCTGGAGTATCGTCTACCATACACCTAGAGGAGCAAAATGATATAATTAATAAGGTTAAATTAATAGGTAGATGCTGACTTTTGTGCCTCACAAGGAGAGAATATACCTTTTTCTCAAATGTATATTGATGGAGCATTTGCAAAAACTTATACTTACTTGTCCAAAAAGATAACTCCTCTAAATTACAAAGAGCAGAAATTGTACAAGCCATTCTCCAAACCACAAAATCCAACAAAAGCTAGACTGGAATGCTGAAAGCCTGAAAACCAAAAGTAGGTAGATAGATAGATAGATAGATAGATAGATAGACAGACAGACAGATAGACAGATAGACAACCCATCTGAAAACTAAAATAGTCTTCCTTTTGGGTTCAGAAAATGAATTATAAATACAACAGAAAATTAGAACATGACTTGTCAAAACTTATCACATACCATCAAAGCTGTGTTCGGAGGTAAATTCATAATATAAAGATGCCTTCATTATTACAATAAAACAACACAGTTTCCACTTCTGGGATGACTGAGAGAGTAACTCCATGGAACCAGCAAAGCTGGCAAAAACTATTTAAAAAAAAAAAAAAAAGGACAACCATTTAAAGTCTCTGGGAACTGTCCTAAGGGCATGTGACAAACAAAGAAACATCTACTCAGCAAAATCTACTAAAACTCAGTAAGAACAGCAAGAGTCTGTGGCATTTCAGCCACAACCTGCTCTCTCCCTTCCCCACTCAATCTCAGCTTGACAGAAGCTTCCCTCCACATGGGTGTGGCCAAGAAGTCGGGGCTCCCTCACCCTTCAAATCCTAATAAAGGCTTACATATCTCACCAGGAGGGACAGGCCACCAGCATGTCTCATTCCCCCCAACTCCAAGTTGAGAAGGCTAAATTCCTGGTGAGTGTGACCGAGAGGTCGGGACAACCTTCCTCCAGGCCACTGTCACGGGACAGAGGCTCTACCCCAGGCCGGGCAGACCCAGAGGACTGGGCCCCCAACCGCCTCACCACAGCTTGCTCACGGGGCACAGTTTCCAAGAATAGGCAAGCTGAGGAGGCCAGAAGCACCCAGAACTAGAGCTCAGAGAGTTGGCACAGGGGAGATTCAACCCATGAGAAAAGAAAGCTCTCTGAAGTGCTCCCAAAGGAAATGACTTTATTTAAAACAGAATGTGAGGAAGTTCATGCCTAAGGGCACTCTTGAAAACAACATCCTCTCTTAGTTAAGAACAATAAGCCAATCCCAAGCTAGATAGTTCACCAGAGAGAACCAGGCAAAGAGACAGACAAGAAGAGCCCTCCTGGGCTCCAAACAAACCTCAAAACTGGCCTCACAATCTACCCCTGCCTGAATTGGGTTTTTTTTCTCTCATTAAACTTTTTTAATGGGTCTCAAATTCTGTGACAGATTTTTGGTCAAGTTGTTTCCATTAAAATGTACTGATTTTAAAAACTAATAACTTAAAACTGCCACACACAAAACAAATGGTCCACAAAACATTCTCCTTTCCTTCTGAAGGTTTTACGATGCATTGTTATCACTAACCAGTCTTTTGCTACTAAACTTAAATGGCCGAGTGAGACAAACAGTTCTGAGACCGTTCTTCCACCACTGATTAAGACTGGGGTGGCAGGTATTGGGGATAATATTCATTTAGCCTTCTGAGCTTTCTGAGCAGACTTGGTGACCTTGCCAGCTCCAGCTCCCTTCTTGTTCACTGCTTTGATGACACCCACAGCAACCGTCTGTCTCATGTCACCAACAGCAAAAGAGCCCCGAGGAGGATAGTCAGAGAAGCTCTCAACACACGTGGGTTTGCCAGGAAGCCATATCAACGATGGCAGCATCACCCGGTTTCAGAATTTGGGGCCAACGTCCAGCTTTTTCCCAGAACGACGATCAGTCTTCTCCTTCAGCTCAGCAAACTTGCAAGCAACGTGAGCTGTGTGACAGTCCAGCACAGGTGCATATCCAGCACTGACTTGGCCTGGATGGTTCAAGATAATCACCTGAGCTGTGAAGCCAGCTGCTTCCATCGGCGGGTCATTTTTGCTGTCACCAGCCACATTGCCACGACGAACATCTTTGACCAGACACGTTCTTGACATTGAAGCCCACATTGTCCCCAGGAAGGGCTTCACTCAAAACTTCATGGTGCGTTTCAACAGACTTCCCTTCAGTTGTCACGTTGACTGGAGCAAAGGTGACCACCATGCCAGGTTTGAGAACACCAGTGTCCACTCGACCCACAGGAACAATGCCAATACCACCAATTTTGTAGACGTCCTGCAGGGGCAAACGCAAGGGCTTGTCAGTTGGGCGAGTTGGTGGCAGGATGCAATCCAGAGCTTCAAGCAGTGTGGTCCCACTGGCATTGCCATCTTTTCGGGTGACTTTCCATCCCTTGAGCCACGGCATGTTAGCACTTGGCTCCAGCATGTTGTCACCATTCCTGCCAGAAACTGGCACAAATGCTGCTGTGTCGGGGTTGTAGCCAATTTTCTTAATGGAGGTGCTGACTTCCTTAACAGTTTCCTCGTATCTCTTCCGGCTGCAGGGTGGCTCAGTGGAATCCGTTTTGTTAACTCCAACAATGAGTTGTTTCACACCCAGAGTGTAGGCCAGAAGGGCATGCTCAGGGGTCTGCCCATTCTTGGAAACATTAGATGAAAAATTCACCAGCACCAGCTTCAAATTCACCAGCACACGCAGCAACAATTCACCAGCACCAGCAGCAACAATCAGCACAGCACAGTCAGCCTGGGATGTGCCTATGATCGTGTTTTTGATGAAGCCTCTGTGTCCTGGGGCATCAGTGATGGTCACATAGTACTTGCTGGTCTCGAATTTCCAAAGGGAGATATCACTGGTGATACCACTCTCGCGTTCAGCTTTCAGTTTGTCCAAGACCCAGGTGTACTTGAAGGAGCTCTTTCCCATCTCGGCAGCCTCCTTCTCAAACTTTTCAATGGTTTTCTTGTCGATCCCACCACATTTGTAGATCAGATGGCCAGTAGTGGTAGACTTCCCCTAATCTACCTGTCCAATGACAACGATGTTGATGTGGGTCTTCTCCTTTCCCATTTTTGCTTAGGTTTAGCAGTGGTTTTCACCACACCTGTGTCCTGGCGGCAAACCTGTTGCGAAAAAGCCCCCTGCTTGAATTTAATGGGATCAGGCTGTGGAGCAATCTATGTCCCTGGACATTTTTGAAAACAATAGAGCAATCAGCAGGTGGACTCTCTTACCTCCTGCTGGGCTGGGTGTATTCCCAATTGAAGCAAACAGCTTAACAAAGAAATCCCACTACTGGGCATATACCCTGAGAAAACCATAATTCAAAAAGAGTCATGTACCAAAATGTTCATTGCAGCTCTATTTACAATAGCCAGGACATGGAAGCAACCTAAGTATCCATCATCGGATGAATGAATAAAGAAGATGTGGCCCATATATACAATGGAATATTACTCAGCCATAAAAAGAAACGAAATTGAGTTATTTGTAGTGAGGTGGATGGAGTTAGAATCTGTCATACAGAATGAAGTAAGTCAGAAAGAGAAAAACAAATACAGTATGCTAACACATATATATGGAATCTAAGGAAAAAAGAAAAAAAAAAAAAGAAGGTCATGAAGAACCTAGTGGCAAGATGGTAATAAAGACACAGACCTACAAGAGAATGGACTTGAGGATATGGGGAGGGGGAAGGGTAAGATGTGACAAAGTGAGAGAGTGGCATGGACATATATACACTACCAAATGTAAAATAGATAGCTAGTGGGAAGCAGCTGCATAGCACAGGGAGATCAGCTCTGTGCTTTGTGACCACCTAGAGGGGTGGGATAGGGAGGGTGGGAGGGAGGGAGATGCAAGAGGGAAGAGATATGGGAACATATGTATATGTATAACTGATTCACTTTGTTATAAAGCAGAAACTAACACACCTTTGTAAAGCAATTATACTCCAATAAAGATGTTAAAAAAAAAAAAAGAAAGAAATCAGAAAAAGACACAATCAAAGACAGCCCTGCTAAGACCACCGTCATCCCAGGGTGGTGGGCTCATGCTCATGCCCAAGGCTGTACCCTCTGAGGATAATGAAGGCTCTAAAATTTTTTTTTTTTAACGTCTTTATTGGAGTATAATTGCTTTACAATGTTGTGTTCGTTTCTGCTGTATAACAAAGTGAATCAGCTATATATATACCTATATCCCCATATCCCCTCCCTCTTCAGCCTCCCTCCCACCCTCCCTATCCCATCCCTCTAGGTGGTCACAGAGCAGCGAGCTGATCTCCCTGTGCTATGCAGCTACTTCCCACTAGCTATCTATTTTACATTTGGTAGTGTATATATGTCCATGCTACTCTCTCACCTCGTCCCAGCTTCCCCGTCCCCACCCTCCCTTTCCTCAAGTCCATTCTCTACGTCTGCATCTTTATTCCTGTCCTGCCCCTAGGTTCATCAGAACCTTTATATATATATGTGGGGGGGGGGGGTGTTAGCATACGGTATTTGTTTTTCTCTTTCTGACTTACTTCACTCTGTATGACAGACTCTAACTCCATCCACCTCACTACAAATAACTCAATTTCATTTCTTTTTACAGCTGAGTAATATTCCATTGTATATATGTAAGGCTCTAAAATTGATTGCGGTGGTGGATGCACAATTCGGGGAATATACTAAAAACCATTGAGCTGTACACTTTATTTTTTTATTTTTAAAAACATTTTATTGGCCTATAGTCGACTTACAATGTTGTGTTAATTTCAGATGTGCAGCAAAGTGATTCAATTATACATATACATATATTCGTTCTTTTTCAGATTCTTTTCCCATATAGGCTAATACAGAATACTGAGTAGAGTTCCCTGTGTTAGAGCTGTGCCCTTTAAATGGATGAACTATATGATAGGTGAATTGCATCTCAACAAAATTGTTAATAAAAAAGGAATACAAAAAGTGAATGACCTCCATATTCATCGCAGTATTATTTCAAAGAATCCAGTCTTAAGAAAGAAAATAATGCAATAAAAACAAAACTAAATGACTTGGACAATTGAAAAGATGATGGAATTAATTTTAAAAAATAATTTTTGGACATCTTGCCACTCCTGTTTCTCTTTAAAACAGTCCGGATTTCTACGAAATGGTTTCAAGTGCTCCCTGAAAAACCCTCATTTCTAAAGACCTTCTCTTATTTGACTCTGACTTTGAATGGAAAAGAATTTCCACTGGATGCTCCCAGGAGAGCATCTGTTCCCTCAGAGCCCTGCTGTATCTTATTCCTCTGAGTAATTCCTTATCAAGTGCCCCACAGGTGGGGCTGCCCATCCTGGGTTTTGCAGTTCCACCATCAATATGGCCCACACCCAGACGTGATACAAGTGCAGCTTCCCAGACAGCCTGGGAGAAGCCAGTACTCAGCTCCAAAGGCTTCTGGTCAGATCCCAGCCCTGGGAAAGAACCTCATTTTCCCAAAGATCCTTTGGACTAGGTCACCACCCGTCACAGTGTGATCAGAGGGATGTGAAACTACCTGCCTGAAGAAGAAATTCTCTCATTCAGGAACCTCAGGTCCATTAGATTCTATCACTTACTAGGCAGGTCATTTGGTCTCTCTGACCCTCAGTCTCCTCATCTGTGCAATGGGTGTACTATTGTAAGGATGAAATAAAATATTGTATGTGAGAGTGCTTGGGACCTACTTCCTTTCTTCCTCAACTGTGGGCCAGGGGCTCACACCACTCTCCTGTCCATTCTTTCGGCTGCCTTTGCTCCTGCTGGGGAGGAAGAAATTTTTCTCTACCCTTCTAGGTTCTTCTGGCAGGTCTAAGAAATAAATTGACATGAGAAAGATTAATAGGAGAAAATCAAACAAAAGTTTAACAACATATATACATGGGAGAGACCCAGGAAAACGGAATAACTCACCAAAATGGCCAAAGTCCTCACTAAAGACAACAGAGGATGTTGGGAGTAGCGGTTTGGGACTTCGAAGGGGAGAAAGGCAATTCACCTGGAGATGGAAAAGCACATGTTTAGTAAATAAATGTTTGCTGGGCCCTGAAGAGACAATGGGACACAGAGTAGACTCTGATCTCTAAGTGTTCCCCTACCACACCTAGTTTGTATTCTCTGCAGACGGCTGGTGATAGCTCTAGTCCTGTAATAGGCCCTCTATCTACATTTTTCAGGCGATTAGGGGGGTAGTTCAAAGTTTCTTCCTGAGTCTTTTGGGCGGTGATAATTTTCAGCTTGAAATAATCAACATGCCAGAGACATTTTGGGGTGACAAATTTTGTTCCCTACACTCTAAACAGACTCGATCCTATGCTTAGAGGTGGCCTGGGTTCCAAGGAACCCCAGGGTCTCCAATTAAAGGCTGCTTAGTCTGACAAACTTAAGTTCAACCAAAGGTGAGTGACCCAGAAAGTAACAACCGCATCCAATGAAATGGATAGGGACCATCGGGCCCCTGCCTCTTTTGTCTGCCGTCTGGGTTATGGAACCGAACCTAGTAGCCACAGCAGGGCTGGTGAGAGGTGACGGATGCCAGGCGCTGGATGCCCTTGACTAAATCCGATACCCACTGGTGTTTATAAACCCAGCTTCTGGAGATCTTCTCTGAAGGCCAAAACTCTTGGTCGGGTTGGAGGAAAATAATCCAATTGCCAAGACACAGCAACAGTGCCATCATGACTCCCCACATGAACCTGCTTCATCCAGCAGGGCACTGGCACAGCAGACTATTCAGCTGCCACCGCCGGTTCTCTCTGGATTGAGCAACAGAGCACAGAGATCTTCCGAGAGCCCACCCAGCAATGTTGCCCTGGCAAAGCCCCCGCCGCCTGGGGAGAATGTGGGGAGGGGGGAGGACTTGGGAGTCAACGTGAAATCTTAGAGCAGGGGGACACTCAGGCCACATCTCCTGCTGCTGATGGCAGGTGGACATGGTCCCCTCAGACCAGGCCACTGGACAAGGTCTAAGACAGCCGCTCTCCCAGGGAGCTCCAGGTCCCATTAGAGGTGCAGCAATCCTGCGGTTAGCCTGATTTTTCTCTCTACACAGCTGTGAAAGGACAGTTTTCCAGGCCCACAGCAGAGCCTGGCACCTCTGCAGAGCCGGGGGCAGAGAAGGGGACTCTGGGGCAGGAGTATTGCCGGGGAAGGTGAGGTCTCAACAGGATGGGAGATCTTCAGCCTTCCGACGCTGCTGATGCTCTGCTCTGGGGCCTGGTCACTGGGGGCTCCTCCCTCCTCTGACTCTGTCATGGATTGAATCATGTCCCCCCAAAAGATATGGTGAAGTCCCAACCCTTGGTACCTGTGAAGGTGACCTTATTTGGAAATAGGGTCTTTGCAGATGGTTCTAGCGAAGTTAAGATGAGCACCGGGGTAGGCCCTTCATCCAATATGATCGGTGTCCTTATAAGAGGAGCAGATTGAACACAGAGACACACAGGGAGAATGCCACGTGACGATGGAGATTGAAGCTGCAGGGAGAAGGCAAGGAAGGATCCTACCCAGAGTCTCGAGGGAGCACAGCCCCTCTGAATCCTAGCCTCTAGGACTCAACACGGGCTCAACACAACTCTCTCATTGGGCTCCAGCGTGAACCTCCAAGTCAAGAGACTTCTAGTTATTTCTACTTTTTCAACAGCAGGAAGGAAAAAAACAACTTGGATCTGAAAAGCAGAGGGAGAATTAAGAAACTAAGAGACTGGATTTCTGTTGTCTTAAGCCACCCAGCACACAGGGCTTTGCTGCAGCTAACACGGGCCCCAAATTCTGAAGCCTAATCCCACCCACCACCTCTATCCACATCCCATGGGGACACAGAGACCGGGGGGGGGGGGGGGGGCGGCGCCTGAGACTCCACGCTGGAGAAGGAAGTCAGCTGTGGGTGAGGGAGGTGGTCCAGGGGTGCGCAGGACAGGAGAGGGTGGGCACGACAGAGAAAGACAAGGGGGTGCTGTCTCCTGGCAGAGCAGGGCCCCAGAGAGTGGCATCAGGTAAACAGAGGACGCCTCAGATCCTTTCTAGCTGTGGACTCCGAAATGGCTGGGCCTAGGATCGAATCGTCTCCCCTCTGCTTTTTTTTTTTTTTTATTTATTTATGGCTGTGTTGGGTCTTCGTCTCTGTGCGAGGGCTTCCTCTAGTTGCAGCAAGCGGGGGCCACTCTCCATCGCAGTGTGCGGGCCTCCCACTATCGTGGCCTCTCTTGTTGCGGAGCACAGGCTCCAGACGCGCAGGCTTAGTAGTTGTGGCTCACGGGCCCAGTTGCTCCGCGGCATGTGGGATCCTCCCAGACCAGGGCTCGAACCCGTGTCCCCCGCATTGGCAGGCAGATTCTCAACCACTGCACCACCAGGGAAGCCCTCCCCTCTGCTTTTTTGAAACCCTGGAGTTCCTGCCAACAGAACGAAAAGAAAGCCCCGAACACACGTATTTCCTATCTCAACATATATTTGATAACCCTGCCTTTCCCCAGACTATAAATGACTGCCCCCCCCACCCCCTGCCACGCTCACTCCGGGTTCAACACGACTCTCTCACTGCATCCAGCCTGAACCTCCAAGCCAGGAGAATTCCAGTTACTTCTACTTTTCCAGCAACGGGAAGGAAAAAAACAACTTGGATCTGAAGAGCAGAGGGAGAATTAAGAAAGTGCCTCAGCTCCAGGCATCTTTTTTTTTAACCGCTCACTGGGCAATGAATAATTTATAGCCAAGAATGTTTGTAGGGGGATAAAACTGTTGACAAGTCAAGAAAAACCTCTTAGCAGCCTAACGGAGCAATCCATCTTCAAGAAGCACGTTTCAAATGCATAGTTTGTGAAGACGCTGGTTGAGGTTGTTTCCTTTCTCCTTTTTTTTTTTTTTTTTCCTTTTTTTATCTATATGGAAATCGGTGGGTGCTGAAATATATTTCACTTCAGCATGAACTGGGGCTGAATGATATCCCAGGCAAGAATTAAATCATCGCTTCATGCTGCAAGAAATAAACACCAAGCCAGGCAGAGACCCTCGGCGCCTGCAGGGGAGGAGAGCAGGGACTTCTGGGGAGCTGAACAGAGGTGTTGGTATTCCATGCAGGAGAGCATGCAAAGCCCAGGCTCAGACTCACCGGAGCAAGGGGGTGATGGATCCGGGAGAATGTTCCTCGGGGAGGGCCCCAAGCAAAGTGGTGGTGATTACACAGCTGAGACCTCCTCGTCTTTGAAGAGCCGGCATCCTCCCCAAGTCCTCCTAGATCTGGGCATCAGGAGGGCACTGTGGTTGGACCGAAGACAGTACGCCAAGAATCCTGACAGCTGCAGGGTCAGTCTTGTATCAAGCGCCTGCCATGTTCCAGGGCCAAGCTCCTTCTGGAGACTCTGTTGCTCGGTCCTCGTGTTGGCTCTCTGGCTGGTGCTGACTGGGCAGTTGGATCACTGCATGGCCCCCCTCTGCACCAGCAGGACAACTTGGGAGCCAGAGCTCCAGGAGGACTTGTAACATTGCTAAACATCACACAGCTACAGGATGATACAACCTGGCCTTGAACCTATGTCTCACCCACATGCTTATTCATCTCCCATGGTCTTATGGAGGCTGACTTGGTTTTCCAGAAATCGGCAGGTGTTAGGATGCCCCCCCATATTCTCACCCCCTCAATGCTCCCCCTACCTGCTTTGGGCCCCTGACTGACCAAGGTTCGAGTGGTTCAGTAGGCTGAGACCCAAGTCTAGACCACAGCCAAGCAGCTCCCCTGGGGACAGGACAGGTGAGGTTGGCACCATTCCTCGTAACTGTATTAATAATCCATTGCTGTGTAACAAATGACCCCACACTCAGCAGCTCTAAAACAACAAGCATTTTCTACCTCACGGTTTCTGCGCACTTGGATCCCAGGGGCAGCTTGTCTGAGTCCTCTTGTTCAGGGCCTCTCACAGGGCTGGAACCGAGGCGTCTGCTGGGGCTGCCGTCATTTCAAGGTTCAACTCTAAGCTCACCAACATGGCTGCTGCCAAGGTTCCGTTTATCACAAGGTGTTGGATTCATGGCCTCAGTTCCTCACTGGCTGTTGGCCGGAGACATCTCTCAGTTCTTGGCTATGTGGACCCCTCCACAGGGCAGCTCACAACGTGGCAGCTGGCTTCCCTCAGAACCAGCAAGAGAGCAAGAGTCACCCATAATGGAAGCCAGAGACTTTTGTAACGTAATCTCCAAGTGACACCCCATCAGGTGTGCCTTATTCTTTCACTAGAAGCAAGTCACTATGTCCAGTCCACAGTAAAGCAGAGGGCATTACATGATGGCATGAATGACCGGGAGGCTGGGATCGTTGGCAGCCATCTTGGAAGCTGCCTACCGCAATAACCAGCTGTATTTGTTATCTAGTGCTGCATAACAAATTAGCCCGAAGCTTCATGGCTTAAAACAGCAATATTGTTTATCACCTCTCACAGGCTCTGTGGTCAGGAATTCAGGAGCAGCTTGGCTGGACAGTCCTGTCTAGAAGTCTCTCATAGGACTGCAGTCAGATGTCAGCCAGGGCTACAGTCTTCTGAAGGCATGGCTGGGGCTGGAAGGTCCACTTCCAAGTGGCCCACTCACGTGGCTGGCAAGTTGATGCTGCCTGCTGGTGGGAATCCTCAGTCCCTTAGCACATGGGCCTCCCCACGGGGCTGCCTGAATGTCCTCACAGCACGGCGGCTGCCTTCCCAGGGCGTGCAATCCAAGAGATCAAGGCAGAAGCTACAGTGCTTTTATGACCCAGCCTCAGTGTTCAGTCACACACAATCACTTCAGCGGTGTTCCAGTGGTCACACAGGTCAGCCCTGTTCAGTGACAAAGTGGACCACACAAAGGCTTGAATACCTGGAGACGAGGATCACTGGGGGCCATCTCATAAGTCAACTACCACATTAACAGGGCAAGTCCACCACAGGGTGGAATCATAGTGCTGCAGCCAGGCTGAAAAGGGTACTGAACCCAAAGCCCAGGCATATCATACTCTCTGTAGTTTTCCTGAATGTGACTGGCTCTCCTGGGCCCACGTCTTTGTGATCTTCCCTCTACTTGTCATGCTTTCTCCCACAGTGAACTCCTACTTAACCTCCAAAGCCCAATTCAAATGTTACCTCCTCCATGAAGTCTTCTCTATTCCTCACACTACTCCCCTGACCTACCCCACCCACAGCATGGCTGTCTCCCCCTCTGTGGGTCCCTACGCAGCTTTTTAAATGCCTGTATTGCCAGCCCATATCTCAGCATCTGTCTGCTTACCCCATGTGCCTGGGATTCCAGGGACCACATACCTTCACCTGTGGATCCTGAGCGTCTGGCCAGCCCACCCATAGTGGGCACTCAGTCGCTGTATGATGGAGCCAATTAAATGACTTGCCACAGCTGCAGCTGGCCTGCTCCAGAGCTGCGCTGAGGCCAGAGGCAGGTCTCCTGCCTCCTCGGCCCTTTCCTACAGATAGTGGTGGGGCGCTTTAAACACATGTCCTGGGGTGAGCACCTCCCTGGAGCCCTCCCTCAGGCCCTGCCCTCACCCAGGGCCCCTGGTGAGGACCACCCTCGGCTGCCATCCCAGCTCCAGGAAGTGGACACTCCACCCTGCTCTTCATCCAGAGCCAATACACGCCACCTGATCCCCACCTGCCTCGCTCCCTGCTGCGGGGTCCATGGTAAACCTTGCCCCCAGTACTCCACCAAAGCTTAGCACAGGCTCTGACCCAGTGGAAGGTCCTCACGGGGTGGGGGCAGAGGGCAGGCGAGGAGTCCAAGACAGGGCTGAATGTGATCGATGAGCAAGTTTCAGACCAGAGGCCTTCCCGCTGCCCTGTGGGAAGAACTGCCTTCCTGCTTCCGGGAGGATTCGACCTATTGAATGCACAGATGCACAGGGACGCGTTGGTCACCTGAGCAGCTTTGTAACCAGGACCGGGCAGGAGGCTTGGTCCCCTCAGTCCTTCCTTCCTCCCCTTCTTCACCTGATGGAGAGGAAGACTTTCAGCTCAACAACACAGCACGGTTAGCCTGGAGGGCCCATCCATGCGGGCTTGTCTGGAGGCTGCTCCCCGCCATGTCCCAGCCTGGGACACAGAGTAGCCCAAGGGGGAGGTAAGACAGAGCCAGAACAGGGTGGGGGAGGAGCTGGGGGGCAGAAAGGAAAAGAGGGCTGGGGCTGGACCAAAAGGACCCCCAAAGGCAGCCCCTTCTAGAGTCAGCAAGCAACCCTTGGGCTCAAGTGTTTTTCCATCACTGGCCCCTTCATGGAATCTTTCTGCCCCTGCTCCAGCTCTCCACAGGACACCTGGCAGGGTGATGTGATTTGGGGCCCCCAGAGATTTGGGATTCTGTAGATCTGGGGGAATGGCGTCTTGTTTTAATATCTCACTACTCATTTTGATATAAACTAGGTTTAAAAGCCCCTACTCTGAAGGCCAAGCCATTAACCCCAATTTTCTGATACAATCCCCATTTCATAGAACTTAGCAATGAAGGTAATTTATACAAAAATGGAAATCATTCTGTTTTTCTACCTATTAAGTCCTTGATGCAAATTAATTTACATATTTAAAAATCTGTTGATGAATCTGGTGATCCAGTTTGGGGTCTTGCAATGTTCCACCACTCTACGCCAAGGGTTTCTTGGTTGTTAAAAAAGAAGATGGAGAAGGTTGGCTTCAGAAGGATGTCCAGAATGAACCCTTATAATGGCTTCTTCCAAAATGGATTTACATTGATCCTATCCATTCGTTTCCTCTCATTTCACTTCATGTATAATGGCTTCAGAGTCTGCAGAACAAGCTAGAGAATTAGGCCTGAATATTTGATCTCCCTGGACTCAAGGACCACGTCTGGAGTCCATGCTGGTCTTGGTCATGTTTCCAGATCTATTACCGTCCTCTCTTCTAGACCAGCCTCTGTGTGACAGCAGTGGGTCTAGGCTTCCTTACCGTTATGCATCTCTCGTTTGGCCCAGTGCCTGGCACACAGGAGGCGCCCAAGAGTAAGTCCCCTCGTGACCCCTGTCAGGGCTCCCTGGACGCCAGCTGCCCATCTACAGTGTGACAGGGCAATGCCTCACCCCTGACAACACATGAAGCCCTCAGAGGAAGGGGCCAGTCACAGCCCTCCCCAGCCTGTGAGCCCTGGGAGCTGGCTTGTGTCCTCTCCGTGCAGCACCCCCTGCCCCTGAGGCCCACCTCAGGGGGCTTCAGAGGGGGCTCTGAGGTTTGTGCTCCGAGGTGGCTCAGAGCACAAACACCCCGCACCATCATTCCCTCCAAATCCCCTCAGGTGACAGATACCGCCCAGATGGCAAACGTTGTGCAGCCAAAGACGTCATGACCAGCTACGTATCGTTTCTCAAGGTGGCCCCTGGGAGGAGCGCTCCATCCCTGCCAAGGGCCTCTGGACCACAGGCCTCCCCCATGGGTCGGGGGCCATCAGATTCTGCAGGGGGTTCATCTTCACGGTCATGGCCTAGGGCTGTCCTTGAAAGGTCCAGAAAGGAAAGGGCAACCTTGGCGAGAGGGAAAGGCAGGGCAGATCCTCACTGAAGGCATGTCCTTGACCTTCATCTGACCTTCATCCAAGCAGCCGACCTCACCGCACAGTCCAAGAGAAACCAGGACCTCAGTCGGTCCTGCTGGCCTTGCCGACCTTGACTGCAGACCACCCAGCCACACACATCCGTCCCATCCCAGGACGGGCCCAGCCTGTCTGCCTGCCTGTGTCTGTCCCAGAAGTCTCCAGGCCCCCTCCAACTGGACCCTTTGCTTCTTAAGATACACTCCGTGTAAGAAGCTTCCACTTTACTTAAAAACACTTGCCATGGTCAGGGTGCCAGTCACAGAGAACCCCCCAGCGCCTCCCCCGTTTAATGTTCTCCCGGGAGTTCATCAAACGAAAACCCTGGTTCTGAGGTGGAAAAGCCTCTTAGGAGGCTAATAGCGAGTGGATAGAGCAATAAATG
Organism: Balaenoptera ricei; assembly: GCF_028023285.1. NCBI lineage: Eukaryota > Metazoa > Chordata > Mammalia > Artiodactyla > Balaenopteridae > Balaenoptera > Balaenoptera ricei. The sequence goes on along the minus strand of NC_082654.1, from coordinate 8,003,273 downwards.
TAATGATTTAATTCTTCAAGGATGGCTAAACAGGCTGCTGTTTACCAAAGTCTTAGTGGATAATTACTAACGGATAATTACGAAAAGCTGCCGGATTCCAGCTGCCCCAGAAAGGGCCACAGCCCCAATCCGCTCAAGTCACTTTCTGGGAAGGACCCAGGCAAGAATCGCCACTGCCCTCTCTTCTTGCTCCTTCCCTGGCTCTGCCATCACTGGAAAGCTGCCCTGGGTGATTATCTCCCCAGAGATACACATGATGCCTTTAACCCGGCTCCTCAAGCAGCCTGTTTCCCTGTCCCTCTCCAGTTAGAAGACAGAGGACAGCGGGACATTTGCTATAGGAGCACAGCTCTGGGACAAGCTTTGATGGAGGGGCTCAGGGGGTCCCCTGCGGCTCGAGCCCTCCCTGGCTGTCTGGGAAGGTGGAGGGCACGCTGAGGTTGGCCCTTAGGGACCACTGGTCACCTGACCAAGAAGTTGGTCCCAGAGCCCAAGAAAAGAAAGGAAGAAAGTGTGTAACCCATATAGAAAGTGGGCCTCCTGGGGCCTCCCCTGCTCTCACCCCCAGAGGTCACTACATCTCCCATCCTGTGCCTCCTTCCCCAACTCCAAACACACCTCCACCATCCCTCCAAATCCCCTCAGCCACAGGTGCCCCCAGCCCCAGCAGGACAACAGCCCACAAATGATGTCATGACCAGCTATGGTTCCTCAAGCTTGTCCCTGGGAGGAGCTCCCCAGCCTTACCAAGGGTGTTTGGACCAGAGGCCTCACCTGCCTGTCCCTCAGGTCACAGGGCCCATCAGATTCTGCAACACGCTCATGTTCACGGTCATTCTTGGGGCTGTCCATGTAAAGAAGATGTTCTCTATCATCATGATCATTGGTCATGGTCACCTTCAAGGTCATGGTTTGGGGCTTTTCCTGCCCTGGGACTAGGTCCTACCTGCAAGTAAAGATATTCTCTGTGGTCGTGGCCATTGGTCATGGTCATCTTCAAGGTCATGGCTAGAGGCTGTTCTTGTCCTGGGTGAAGATGTTCTTTATGGTTGTCCAGGCCAGGCCAACAGCTCCATTCTTGCATGTCCTGAAATACCCATTCAAGTGGTCCTTCAGCTGCAGGAACAGGGAGCTCCCTATGCCCAAGTCCACCCATCCTGTGGCAGGCAGTTTCAGGAGGAGGTTTCCCCTACACCAGGCCAAAAGTGGACCCTTGACCTTTGGAGCTAATCCAACAGCCTTAGGGAGCTCGGAACAGTCTTTGCTTTTCCTCTAACAAGACTTCAAACATCAGAAATGCTTCTTCTGTCCCACACAAAGTCTCCTTCATTCCAGGCAGAATGTATGACGCTTTGGCCATTTCTCCAATGCCAGGGGTCCAGGTGCCCTTGCCACCAGGGTCACGCTCTGTGAGCAGACACCAGCTTGCTCTGTCCTTCTGCGGCGTGGTGCCCAGGATGAGCTGATGAGATCCAACGTGGCCCAGCCACGCACAGAGCTGCAGGAGCACCCCTCCCCACCCCAGGCCCGGCCCAGCTGGCTCCTCCTCCCACGGGCTTCTGTCCTGCTGATGACAATGAGGACGCCGGCTCTCCCAGGGAGCGTTTCAGATGCCAGCGACTGAAGCCTACTCAAATCAGCTCACAAAAAGTGGACTTTAGCCAGAAGTCTGAAAATATGTCAAGGAGCTGAGGGCAGAAAGTGCAGGTATGGAAAATGGTGACCCGAGCCTGGCTGGGACAACTCAGCGGCCTTCTGCAGCCCTGCCCCAGCCCAGCCCGGGGCTGCACGGTTTCTCACCGCTCCTCTCTGATCATCGGACTCTTCGTTCTTCCCTCTCCTCCAGAACCCTTTTCTCTGCACCTGCTCAAACCCTGAAACGTGGCCGCCCTAACTCCAGGGCCACCATCCAACTGATGAATGTCTCCGGTCCCAGTCCAAAATTCTTGAGGGGAACGAAGCTGATGAGCTCATCTTGCCAAAAGATTGGATCTCCTTGGATCAAGCCTCCTCTCTGGTCCAATCAGCTGTGGCCCAGGAGGGGTGAGTGCCAGTGTTCAAACACGGGGCTTACCCGGGGGTTGCCCTGGGGGAGGGGGTGGGTGAGCAGACCTGCTCCTCCCCCCAGGAATGTCCTATCCATGCTGCCGAAACAGTCCTTCCACCTCTCCAGCCCCCACCCTGTACTCACAGCGGGACCTGATACAGTGCTCGTCCCCTTGCTCCTGAATCTTTTCCTTTTCTAAGATTGTCCCTCTCATCAACCAGTGGGGTCTTTTTCTAATTCTAATTCTGGCTTCTAATATAGATGCTCTTCCTCCATCCTCATGCTGTTCAAAATCTGATGCCTGTGTCTCATGGGTCCCCCTCTAAGCTGCTCACCACCGGCCTAACCCAAGCTGGATGGGCATTGGTGGGGCAACCTTGGGTTCTTGCCTAGGGCTCTGGCGGCTGGAATCCAACCAGCTGGATTGTGGGCAAAGTTCCTGTCTCCGCTGTCCCCACCCTGGCCTTGTCCTTCCTGCCGCAACCCTGCCCTCTGATAATCACACTGCCCCACACCCCGGACTGAGTCCCAGCCCCAGCACGTCAGGGGTCCCCGGGGGCAGCTCCGATCCCAGCCCGTGGCTGGAGGCCCCAGCTCCACCCATCCCGAAGAGCTGGTGGCCTCAGAGCCTCTCTGTGGGATCTTACTGGATGGCAGAATGAACACACATTTCCACTTGAAGTATTTTGACACCAAACACTGCTGAGCAGGCAGCCTGGGCTCCTCCATCCATAAGGCAGCCCTGCGTGACAGGCTGAGAAGGAGGACTACTTCAGCGTTAGGGACCCCTCATCACGGATGCTCAGCCGTCACAGGGAGATGCGGAGAATCCACCAGATTCTGAGGACGCACTTCTCTGCAACCCACCTCCCCAAAGGCGGGGAGCATCTCACAGATGCACATCCCGGATACACCAAACAGGCAGAAAAATCCTCCCACTAACCTGGGCAGCCCCCAGATTTTAAGAGCCATCTCAGCAGGCTTGGTGGGGCTCGTTTTCAGGATTTCCATTAACATTTTCATGACCACGTGAAAAAAAATTGCATTACTAATTCAGTTTCTAGGGGAAAAAATTCCAACTTGCTTTTCTAACTTAATGGTTTTTCAGGAAGCCAGATAAGACTTCCTGAATCTGGAGGCAGTGGGTAAATCATTACTCAGACCATTCTTAGGAATGTTCTGGTGGTACAGCCGGCTTCCTGCTCAGGAAGAGGGATAGTGGGGATCCGGGCCCCTCGGACCACATTTTCCAAAAGTGGCCCTTGTACAGCTCTTTCTTCCAAGGTAATATGTTGTGATGATGGCCATTAGACGATAGTAAATGGCCAGCAGGGGAAGTTGGAGGAGAGCAAGACGGTGGGATGGGAGGGTCGGGCTCACTCCATCCTCCTCTCCCCCAGCCCGAAACTATCTACCTCACCACGCCCTGGAGACAGGTGGCACGTGGCAGGCACCCCTGGGTCCACCTCTGACCCTGCTGCGCCTTGGGGACAGGTGTCACTCCCACTGCCCTGGCCTCGACGGTGCCCACCCCAAGCCTGCGTCATGCACGGCCGAGCACACAGCCAGGAGGGTGGGGTTACCCCCAGGGGCAAACCTCAGGCGGCGGGCAAGGAGCCAGCAGGTGGCTTGGCCCTGCATCATCTTTCCTGTGGACAGTCCACCCCCAGCCTGCAGGTCCCCATGGAATCGGGCATCATGGCCCCAGCCGTGCCCTCCACTACCCAGGGTTAGCTTTTCCCCTTTTCTGTTCTACTCCCCGCACCCCCCTGCCCCATCCTGCTTCCGGGAATCAGCTCCCAGCAAGCTTACCGGCACCCAAATCCTCATCTCGGTCTCTCATGCCGGGAACCCAAACTAAGACACTGTCCCTCTCCCCACCCCCAGGGGTCCCACACGAGGTCTGGTGTGGAATCGACCCCTCACCCCCCATAAACATCCGCAGGATGAACTAAGGAAGTACCTGTTTTGTGCTTGGCGACATGAAGTTCCCTCCGGGACCGTCACACCAGGAAACTGTTACATAAACTGGGTTTCCGGATGCCCTGGCCCCTCCCTGCCCGTCCTCAGCTGCATCCCAGCCAAGCACAGCCGCCCTCAGCGGCCACCGTGGTGCTGTCCGCGGGCCCCGCGGGGAGGCTCGAGGCCAAAGCCGGCCCTTGTCTCTGGGCCCACAGAGGTCTCCTTACCGAGGCCGCCGCCCAGACAGGCATATTCCTGCCTCGCCGGCCCACAGATGGCTCCATGCGGAATGTCGGGGCCATAATTGCTTTCTGCCCAGTGTCTGTCTCGTGTTCAGACACAACTCTCTCGGGGGGTGGCGAAGGACATGTTCACACAGGTCCACATCAGAGGCCTGGACACAGGGGCAACGCCCAACCCCCAGTCACCCTCCCAAATGCCTTCCAGAAGAGTCCATTGAAATGAAGAAGCAGGCCCCTCCGGGGATCTGGCAAATTGGAACACAGGAAGCAGAAAGACTGCACAGGAGGAGGGATCCTGCCCAGGGGTCCTAAGCCCAGAGTCGGCCTGCTGGCTCTGCCGGGCAATTCCCCTCCCTCTCCAGGCCTCAGTCCGTCTGAGGAAGAAATGAGGGGCTTGACCTCACCTCCACCCAGAGGCCAGCCCAGCTCTGACCGTTGTTCCCTGAACCGTGACCCCAGAGCACCAGGTCTGGGAGATGCAGGTGGATGCTCCCTGGATAAGGTGTTCACTGGTCCAGTACCCTTGGGGGCCCGGCACACAGGAGCCCCTCTTAGAGACGGTCGTGGCACCACTAAAGGTCCTGAGAAGGCCTGCAGCGCAGAGTCCATTAACATGTGGAGCCCAGAGTTTTCCTAATTCACGTGACCGCAAAAAGGCTTTTCTCCAAAGACTCCTACTACTTCTAACACACATATTGAGAGCTGATGACCCAGGCATTTGACACTGTTACCAAGGTTCTTCTGAGGATTCTGTCTCCTTGGGATGTGGGGTCAGATGAATCCGCTCTGATAACAAAGGCCCTGGCGTAGCAAGGCAGGTGTCTCCAGATGTGTGTCCAGAACAATACTCTAAGGAACAAAGAAAGGAAACACCTGAAACCTTGAAGGGCTGCTTGTTCCCGTTTGTGATTGAGGGTGCCCAGAGGCGGGGGCACCGGGCATCTCCACCTGGCTGGCCCTCAGCCAGCAGGTCCCTTCTCCCGCCAGCCTCCGTGTGTCCAAAGGTGGAATCGGGGGCCCGGGAAGACTGCCCCAGGCGCCAGCCCAGCTCCGACAATTGCTTCCCCAAACATGACCTCTGGGGGAGAGGGACAGACGTGCTGAACCCACACATCCAGTGTGAATCTTAGCTTTCTGGCCCCAAACCTGCCCCTCCTGGGGGGCCCCATCTCACCGCCATCCCCCCAGTTGCCCCAGACAGATATAAAATGTCACCCTCCTCCCCAACCCGCCCACCCCATTGCCACGTCCAGTCTCCAACACCTAGTAACGCCGCCTGATAAACAGCCCTCAAATCCTTCCTCTCATCTCCATCCCCTCCGTCATTCAGCAGCAAATATTTACAGAGCACCCCCCACGTGTGAGGCCCCCACCTTAATTCTGCCCGACGTCCCCTGTTCAGACCGTCACAAGAGCCTCCGCAGGTCCTCCTTCCGTGCTGCCCCCAGAGCCTCTTTCCAAATGCAGACCTCAGCGGTCCCATGGCCCTCCGGGTCACATCCAAACTCCTCAGCCTCACACGGTCTGACCACGGCTGCCTGCCTTTCCTGCTTCTCCGACACTCACCCTTTCCTTGATGGCAAGATGCTGAAGACCGCGTCCATTGCAAGGCGCTCCGGTGAGGATTAACCAAGGCAACGCTCGCACAACACAGAACTTGTGTCACAGGGTGAAGGGAAGCCTGCAGGATATCATGCTTCTGTGTGCAGAAAGAGAGTCTGGCATTCAATCCCCCCATCACACCTCCCCCAGCTCATCCTCTCCCACGCAGACCCCACCTACCTGATGGGAGAAATTAAGCCATTGAAGCTGTTCACCGAAGGAAGGTGGCAAGTTTGCACCCTGAATTCCACCACTGCCAGCTCTGTCCAGGCCTCTCCTCAAGCAAGGCCCAGGATGCCCTCCCTGGTGAGACACAGAGCCACCCCCAGGGCTGGAGACAATACTCCCCCACGCCCACCCCACAGGGATGGGCTCCGGGACAGGCTGTCACTATGGGATGTCACAGTGTCAGCCTGGAGAGGTTCCCGGGCACTGAGGGTTGTAAACACCCCCCTAATCACACTTCTCAGCAGGAGCACCTGCTCCCAGGGGCGCACCCCGCAGGCAGCCTCACCCAGGGCAGCCCCCCGCACCACGAGGGGCTGCTCCAATGCACCGTGGGTGGGGCTGCGGTGAGGCCGGGCAGGGCCTGAGCCCCTCTCACCTCCAGGGCCTTTCCAAGGCCACCCCTCTGTCACCCCTGAAAAGTGCAGCGGAGTCTTATTTCTAGGAAATGATGGTGCACACTTGTACTCCTGGGACCCAGCCTGCTCTGAGCTGCGAGGGGAATGCCACAAACCCTGGACGGGCTCAGACTGCATCTCCATGGTCGTGCAGACCTCCCACCTCTGACCACCCCCCACCAGTCTGCATCCTCTTCCTTGCTGGGTGGCTCCCTTGTGGTCCACGAGAGCCTCCTATATGTTTCTGGAGCCACAGAGTGTACCCACGGGTGACGGTGAACAAGTACAGATCCAGGCCTTCCTGCCTTGTCCTTGAGCGGCTGGCTGCCTAACCTGCCCCTGCCAGGTCACTCCTTGGGGACATGGGTCTCACAGGGACAGGCCCAGGGGTCCTGGGTGGGTGTGAGAGGGGGCTGACACGGTGACTGAGCGGAGTGTCCCCCACGGCCTAGAGGAACAAGTGCGTCTCACCCTGGGGAAGGAGTCGTCTAGGGATGGGTAGTTAAGACACATCTGAAAGGCGGCGTAACCTAAAGCTGCAAGTAACAGAAAGTCTGACTCATAGTGGCTTAAAGAAACAGGGGTTTATCGTCTCACAGTAACAAGAAATCTGAAGGGAGGTGGCCCGACACCGGTTCAGTGACTTAAAGCCATCGTGATTTCTTAGCCTCTTGCTCACAGTTACACAATAGCTCTTGTGGGTCCAGGAACAATGAGCACAGCCACAGCAAGAGGAGGAGGGAGTAACACGCCAGCCCAGGCTGCGCGTCATAACTAAGAAATCTTTACCTGGCCCAAGATGGCAAAACTTTCCTCTTGTGTTTCCATCTTGAGGTTTCATAAATTGTAGCTTTTACACTTAGGATCACTTTTAATATTCTATATGGTATATGGAATGGATTGTGTTTCTTTTCTTTTCTTTTACATATGGATATTTGATTATACCATCAGCATTTGTTGAAAAGACTATCTTTTCTACACTGAGTTGCCTTTTCCCCTGTGTTGAAAATCAATTGACAATATAGGTATGGGCCTATTTCTGGATTCTCTATTCTTTTCCATTGACCTTTATGTCTGTTTTTATGCCAATATCACACTGTTCAGATTATTAGAGCTCTATAATAAATCTTTAAATCTGCTAGTGTAAGTTCTCCAAATCTGTTCTTTTTTTTAAGTTGTTTTGGCTATTCTATATAAATTGCATTTCTATATAAATTCCAAATAAGAGTCAACTTATTCATTCCTATGGAAATCCTGCTGAGATTCTTATTGAGTTGAATCTATAGATCAATTTGGGAAGAATTGACATTTCAACAATATTGAGTTTTCCAATCCACAAACATGGTATTGCTTTCTATTTATTTTGGTCACTTAAAAGTTCTCTGAACAGTGATTGACAGTTTTCAACGTACAGGTCTTTCACATCTTTTGTCAGACTTACCCCATGATAGGCAGAATAATGCCAGTGCCCCAAGATGCCTACATCCTAATCTTCAGAACCTGTGAATATGTTACATTACACGATAAAGGATTTTGCAGATGTGATTAAGTTAAGAATCTTGCAGCGAGGAGGTTATCCTGAATTACCTGTGTGGGCCCAATATCACATATAAGAGGGAAGCAGGAGAGTCAGAGTCAGAAAGATGAAGATGTGACATTGGAAGCAAAGATAGAGATGTAGGACCATGGGCCACAAGGAATGAAGGCAGCCTCTAAAAACTGGAAAGGCAAGGAGCATTCTTTCCTAGAGCATCCAGAAGGACCAGCCCTGATGACACCTTGATTTTAGCCTACTGAGACTAATTTGGGACTCCTGACCTGTAGAACTATAAGATAATAAATTTGTGTTACTTTAAGCCACTAAGTTTGTAGTAATTTGTTACAGTAACAATAGGAAACAAATACGGATTTTGGTGACAGAAGTGGAGTACTGCTGTTAACAATACTTAAAATTTTTGAAAGTGGCTTTGGAATTGGGCAGTGGAAAAGCAGTGGAAGACTTTTGAGGAGCATTATAGAAAAAGCCTAGAAACATGGATGTTAAAGACCCTACTGGTAAGGACTCAGAAGGAACTGAGGAGTATGGTAGAGAAAACCTATATTGTCTTAGAGAACCCCTAAACATCACAAACAGACTGTTATCTGAAACATGGATGTTAAAAGTGCAGCTGATGGGGGTTCAGAAGAAAATGAGGACTATGTTAATGGAAACTAGAGAAAGGGGATCCTTTCTGCCTATACAGTGGCAGAAAGCTTAGCTAAATTGTGTCCTGTGGTTATGCAGAAAGCAAAGCTTATAAACAAGAAATCTGGCTATTTATTTGAGTAGATTTCTAAGCAAAGTATTTGAAAGGGCAGCCTGGTTTCTCCTTGCTGCTGATATTAAAATGCAAGAGGAAAGAGTGATTGAGGGAAGAAATGTTAAGCAAAAGGGAGCCAGAACTTGAAGAGCTGGAAAATTATCAGTCTATTCAGATTGCAAAAGACACTAAAATTGGCAGGACTTCCCTGGTGGTCCAGTGGTTAAGAATCGGTCTTGCAATGCTGGGTACACCAGTTCAATCCCTGGTCAGGGAACTAAGATCCCACATGCCGCAGGGCAACTAAGCCCACGCACCACAACTAGAGAGCCCGTGTGCCACAACTACAGAGCCTATGTGCTCTGGAGCCCTCGCACCACAACTACTGAGCCTGCACGCCACAACTACTGAGCTTGCGCACCACAGCTAGAGATAAGCCTGTGCAAAATAAAATAAATAAATATATGTTTAAAAAAAGGAAGTTTAGGGCTTCCCTGGTGGCGCAGTGGTTGAGAATCTGCCTGCCAATGCAGGGGACACGGGTTCGAGCCCTGGTCTGGGAAGATCCCACATGCCACGGAGCAACTAGGCTCGTGAGCCACAATTGCTGAGCCTACGCGTCTGGAGCCTGTGCTCCACAACAAGAGAGGCCGCGATAGTGAGAGGCCCGCGCACCGCGATGAAGAGTGGCCCCCACTCGCCACAACTGGAGAAAGACCTCGCACAGAAACGAAGACCCAACACAGCCATAAATAAATAAATAAATAAATAATTTTTTTTTTTTTAAAAAAGGAAGTTTAAAAAAAAAAAAGACACTAAAATTGGAAAATTTGCTGTCAGGAAAAAAACATGCTCCAGAGAGAAAGGAGGGTATAACTGGACAACCTTTTGCTAGGGCCTTGGATGGAGCAAAATGTCACAGTTCTGTCACACAGAGAGTTCTTTAAAGAGACTCAGTTTGTGACTCATGAGTTCCCACAGCCATCTCAGCAGAAGCCAGAAATAGAGATGATATTATCTAGGAAAGACATGTGGAGGAGCCAGGTCTAGCGGAGTAAGTCCCTGTGACGTGCATAGGAGAACCACAAGGTTGTTAAGAATTTTATACCCGCAGAAAGAGCCATCTTAGACTGAAAGGGACAGATAAAGGGCAAAATGAAAGAAGGATGTCAGGCTCCCCAAATTCTGCAGGCAGGAAGCAGACTGATAAAACTCCCCAGCTTCAAACACATGCTACCCTTCATGATAAAGGAAGGATAACTCTGAAGACAGAGCCTTGAGCCCAGACATTGGAGCCGCAAGACCAAAGGGCAGAGCCGAGAGCTACAGAAAATTATTCCTAGGTCTTGAAACCTGATGGAGTTTGCCCAGTTGGCTTTTGAAATTGCTTGGAACTAGAGATTTCTTCTTTTCCTTTTATTTTCTCCCTTTTGAACAGAAATGTCTTTAATTGGTATCCTATGCTTTTCTCCCTCCTCCCCATTGTATTTAGGGACCAGATACCATGTTTTCTTGTTTCACAGGTCCACAGATGGAGAGAGATTTCTTCCCCCAGGATGGATCACACCCAGAGTCTCACCCACACTTAATTTAGATGACATAGATCATGAGATTTGGAACTTCTGAACTGATGAGATTTACATGAGATTTGGTGCTTTGAGTTGGTGCTATATAGTGTTTGGAACTTTGGTGATATTGAGATGAGGTAAACACATTTTGCATGTGAGATGAACGTGAATCTTTGGGGGTCAAAGAGCAGATGTGGTAGGCAAAATGCTGGCCCCCAAAGATGTCCATGTCCCAATCTCTGAAACCTGCAAATATGTCACCTTACATGGTAAATGGGACTTTGCAGATGTGATTAAGTAAAGGCTCTTGTGATAGGGAGATCATCCTGGTTTATCCACATGGGCTCAATGTAACCGCAAGGATCCTTATAAAAGGGAAGCAGGAAGGTCAGAGTCAGAGATGGAGATGTGATGAAGGAATCAGAGATCAATGTCATGGGAGGCCATGAGCCAAGGAATTGGGCAGCCTCTAAAAGCTGTAAAGGCAAGGAAACGGATTCTTCTCTGGAGCCTCCTGAAATAATGCAGCCCTGCTGATACCTTGATTTTATCCCACTGAGACAAATTTTGAACTTCTAACCTCTGTAACTGGAAAATGAAAAATGTGTCTTGTTTGTTTTAAGGCACTAAGTTTGTGGTAATTTATTACAACAGCAATAGGAAACTAATACAATCCCTAAACATTTCATATTTTTATCCTATTGTAAATGGAAATTTTTATAGTTCAATTTCCATTTGTTCATTTCTAGTATGTAGGAAAAATGATTTTTATATATTGTTCTTGCATCCTGTAACCTAACTAAACTCAAATATTAATTCTAGTAACTCTTTTTTAGACTCCATTAGACTTTCTACAGACACAAGGATGTTGTTTAAGAATAAACACAGTTTAACTTTTTCCTTTCCAATCAGGATGCCATTTATGCCTTTTCTTGCCTTATTGCACTGGCTAGAACTGACTACTTAACTGGCTACAATGTTGAATGGAAGTGGTGAGAGTGAACATCTTCACTTGTTCTTGAACTCAGGAACGAGAATGTTCTGTCTTTACCACTGAGTATGATGCCAGCTATAGGTTTTCCATAGATGACTTCATCAGGTGAGGAAATTCTTGTCCTAGGTTTCTGAGAGCTTTAATCAAGAACAGATATAGGGGCATTTCCCTGGCACAGTGGTTAAGAATCCACCTGCCAATGCAGGGGACACGGGTTCAAGCCCTGGTCTGGGAAGATCCACATGCCACGGAGCAACTAAGTCCATGCACCACAACTACTGAGCCTGCACTCTAGAGCCCGTGAGCCACAACTACGGAGCCCACCTGCCACAACTACTGAAGCCCGCATGCCTAGAGCCCGTATTCCGCAACAAGAGAAGCCACCTCAATGAAGAATAGCCCCTGCTCACCACAACTAGAGAAAGCCTGCATGCAGCCATGAAGACCCAACGCAGCCATAAATTAATTAATTTTTTTAAAAAAGAACAGATGCAGGATCTTGAATTCTGCTTTTTCTTAATCCATTGATATGATCATATCTCATTTAACCTATTGGTAGAATGAATTACAATTGTAGATTTTCAACTTTTAAAAACCTTGCATTCCTGGGATAAACCACTTTAGGTCATGATGTGTTATCTTTTTAATATATTGTTGAAATCAGTTTGATAGAATATTGTTAATTTTTGCATGTATGAGGAATATTGGTCTATAGTTTTTTTCCCCTCATTTTTGCTCAAGTTCTGCATTGAGATTCCACATCTTGAGATTCCACAAGATGATGGTAGGCAGCCTCCTAAGACATGACAGATTGAGCTTTTACAAGAGGTCCATAGCAGTCAGGACTCTTCATTCCGAAAAACTTGAAGCTGGAAGAATTGTCACAAGGACTCGTCTTTTGATCCTTCAGTCCAAGTGGAGAAACCAGGAGACCCTTTCCACCAGGGCAGCATCAAGAGCGATTCTAACATTCTTGTAGGCTGGTGGATTTGGACACTTAGAATTTAGATTGAGATAAGTATATCTTGCTTCACAGTAGAAAGAAGTTATTTAAAATACCCTGTGACAGACCTACTAGAGAATGGACTTGAGGATATGGGGAGGGGGAAGGGTAAGATGTGACAAAGTGAGAGAGTGGCATGGACATATATACACTACCAAAAGTAAAATAGATAGCTAGTGGGAAGCAACCGCATAGCACAGGGAGATCAGCTCTGTGCTTTGTGACCACCTAGAGGGGTGGGATAGGGAGGGTGGGAGGGAGGGAGATGCAAGAGGGAAGAGATATGGGAGCATATGTATATGTATAACTGATTCACTTTGTTATAAAGCAGAAACTAACACACCATTGTAAAGCAATTATACTCCAATAAAGATGTTAAAAAAAAAAAAGCAGAAACTAACACACCATTGTAAAGCAATTATACTCCAATAAAGATGTTAAAAAAAAAAAAAAAAGAATCTGCCTGCCAATGCAGGGGACACGGGTTCAAGCCCTGGTCCGGGAAGATCCCACATGCCGCGGAGCAACTAAGCCTGTGCATCACAACTACTGAGCCTGCGCTCTAAAGCCTGCGAGCCACAACTACTGAGCCCACGAGCCACAACTACTGAAGCCTGCACGCCTAGAGCCCGTGCTCCACAACAAGAGAAGCCACCGCAATGAGAAGCCCACGCACTGCAACGAAGAGTAGCCCCCGCTCGCCGCAACTAGAGAAAGCCCGTGTGCAGCAACAAAGACCCAACACAGCCAAAAATAAAATATAAATTTAAAAAAGTGGAAAAAAAAAAATAAAAATAAAAAATAAAAAAAATAAAAAAATAAAAATAAAATACCCTGTGACATCTCCATGTCACACCCTGTCAGTGGCTCTTTCATACAGCCAAACTCATAACAGTTTGAAAGGATGAAAATGTTCACTCATATCTTCCCCCATCCTTCACTCCCTGGCTTTACCTAGAGAGGAAGAGAAAACAAATGCCTGATTAAGTACAGTTATAGTTACTATTTCCTAAAAAAAATTTACTCTCACTTTAGAGCTGTCTCAAAACTTTGCAAAAGAAAGATAATCTCCTTGGCACATAGTAGGAACTCAATAAATATTTGTTAAGTAAATTAGAGAATAGATACATGAGTAAATGAACAGAAGAATCACCTTAAAGATGTCCCACTTGGGAGGAGCAGGTGTCAGTTCATAAACTTTCCAAGGGAGCCATGAGTAGGCTCAGGGGATCTGCAACACCCACACCCCACGCCTGATAAAAAACAGCGTGCAAGTGGAGCTATAGGCATACGTGCAGTTTTTTAATTCTCGTTGCGGTCTATGACCCAGAAAAGATTAAGAATCATTTCCTTGAGGCCTTTAAATATGCTGATGAATGAAACATAAACAATATTAATTTGCTTCCCATGGCCAAGTTTCTGGCTTCTAAGGATGGTCGGACTCTCAGGACAGCCTTGGTGTCTGTACAAGAGATCTCCCGATCTCTGAGCCCCGCAGCAGATCTTCATTTATCGCCTCTCCAAGTGCACACTTAACTTCCCAGGCAGCAGACCCTAATGAAGCAAACCAATTAGGGATCCATTAGAGCCTTGCAGAGGGCCATTAATCCTCCCCACCTCCTGTGCAGGCCAGTGAGAGCACGGGAGGTTTTCCCGAGGAAGGGACTGAGCCTGGAGACAGTCATTTGTTCTCCCTTCAGAGCAATCCAGCCCCCAGTGGGGTGGGGACAGGGGAGGCTGCTTGTGTCCCTGTAGGATGTCACAGCAGAAGAAGGGGCATGAGGAAGGAAAAGAGGCACACTGCTAGGCCTCCCATCGGCTCTGTTCATCACCCGAGGGGACCCGAGTTTGTTTCTGGAGGGCCATGGAATTTTCTTAGTTTCCATTAAATCCCTGAATTGTTGAGACTGCAAGGAATACACTGGGCTCTGAAAGGAATTTAAAATGTGGACACGGCAATGCAACCTGAAGAACCAAACTGTGTTCTCTTGCAATTAAAAATAAAAGATATGGACCATGGAGATGGGTAAATGGCTTACTGGGATGTGTTCAGATGCCCTGGAAGTCCATTAGCATGAAAAGGCTCCCTCCTTGACCTCCTTACCTTTAACAACCTTACCAGAATCTCTGCTAAGATATCAGGACACACACCCCGAGATAATTCCCTGGAAATAGTCTGGGTATCAGAAAGCTGTCCACACTCCCTGGACTGGCTTCTCTAGAGACAGAGGCTGATCAGAAGGAGGGGTACAGTCGGTGTCCCCTGCTGGAAATTAATCTGTGAGCGGGGCTTCCCTGGTGGTGCAGTGGTTGAGAATCTGCCTGCTAATGCAGGGGACACGGGTTCGATCCCTGGTCTGGGAAGATCCCACATGCCACGGAGCAACTAGGCCCGTGAGCCACAATTACTGAGCCTGCGCATCTGGAGCCTGTGCTCCGCAACAAGAGAGGCCACGATAGTGAGAGGCCCGCGCAGCGCGATGAAGAGTGGCCCCCGCTTGCCGCAACTAGAGAAAGCCTTCGCACAGAAACGAAGACCCAACACAGCCAAAAATAAATAAATTAAAATAAATAAATTTAAAAAAAAAAAAAAAAAGCCCAATCTGTGAGCAACTCCCCTCTGCTGGGGTGGCGGGTGGAATTGGGGTAAACTTCTGGAAAGCACAAAGGAAATACACATCAAAAGGGACGTGCGTACCGTTTGTACTAGTTATTTATTGCCACATAGTAAATCATCTCCAACCTTAGTGGCTTAAAACAGCAAGCATTAACTCACAGCTCCAGTGGGTCAAGGGTCCAGTCATGGCTTGGATGGGTGCTTCTGTCTCAAGGTCCCTCACAAGGCTGCAGTCAAGGTGTCAGCCAAGGCCCCAATCTCATCTGAAGGCTCAAGTGTGGGACAATCCTCTTCTAAGCTCACTTACATTGTTGTTGGAAGGATTCATTTCCTCACCAGACATTGGGTCAAAGGTCTCAGCTCCTCACTGGCCATTGGCTAGAAGCCTCCTTCAGGTCCTTGCCGTGTGGGCCTCACCACGGTGCAGCTCACAACATGGCAGGCTGCTTGGCTCAAAGCAAACAAGCAAGAAGCCTGAGCAAGGTGGAAGTCAGTATTTTGGTACCCTAATCTTGAAAGTCACATCCTATCACTTTCACTGTATTCTGTTCATTAGAAGCAAGTCACTAGGTTTCAGCCCCCTCTCAAGGGGAGGAGGTTACACAGCACAGGGATATCCGGAGGTGGGAATTACTGGGGGCCAATTTACCGACTGCCTACGCACCCTTGAGCCCTATAACTCCACTTGCTGGAAGTTACCCTAAAAGAAATAATCAGACAAGTACAAAGATGTACAGTCAACAGTGCTGCTTAAAATAGTGTACAACTAGAATCCGTCTGGGCTGGCTGATTCTGATACAACATGTTCAAATGACAGAACACTGTGCAGTCACTAAAACACACATAGAAGAACATTTATGTACATGAAAAAACATTTGAGATATAATATAAAGTTTAAAAAAGCAGAACACGGGACTTCCCTGGTGGTCCAGTGGCTAAGACTCCACACTCACAATGCAGGGGGCCTGGGTCCGATCCCTGGTCAGGGAACTAGATCCTGCATGCTGCAACTAAGAGCCTGCATGCCGCAACTAAAAGATCCTGAACGTGGAGACGAAGATCTCGCGTGCCACAACTAAGACCCCGTGTAGCCAAATAAATAAATAAATAAATAAATAAATGTTTTTTAAAAAGCAGAATACAAAATCATATGCAATATGATTCCCATATTCAAATATATAGAGGGAAAATAATTAAAGAAACCTCAACTTTTTAACACTTTGAAGTATCTCTGGGTAACAGGACTATGCATGATTTTCATCTCCTTCTTTATACTTCCCTGTGTTTTTATAATTTTCTAAAATAAATAGGTATTACTTTTATCATAAGAAAAAAGAATGCTTTTTTAAGATTTAAATTCACTGCGTGCTAACAATGTCACACTTTCCACATCTGCTCTCCTCTACAAACCCGAATGACAGAGGAAGAAAAGAAAGATGTAGCAGACGTAGCCCCCGTACTTGAACTGGGCCCTGAGGCTGAGGGAGAGGAGACCAGGCCTCGGGCCACTGACAGCTATGCCATGCCATTGTGCACATCTGAAAAAGCACCCCTCTGGGAGCTTGGTGAGCCTGGGGGTAATTTAGAAAAATGTGCCCCCCTCTCTGAACAGACACAGCCCCGATCCAGGGTACAGGGTACAGCGTGGCCAGCAGGGCGTGGGCCGGATTTCAGCCCCACTCGCCTCCTCAGCCAAGCACCCTCGCTCTTGTCCTGTGGCCTTGCCTACCTGAAGGTGAGAGGCAAGAGGGCAAAACCCCAGCTTCTGGGTGTCGCAAGCCGGCACCTCACTTCTCACAGTTACCCCCGCCCCACTCCTGCCCTGTGGGCGGCTGTTCATAGGCCAAACGCCACCACTTCCTAGACCTGGCCACACCGGTTAAGTGGTTGCCCCGAGGCCAAAGAGCCAGGAAGGAAAGCAGGGAGCTGTCAAAGGCTATTCCCTCACCTCCAGCTCCATCGCTCTCTCCATTCCGAACTGCACTGACCTTCTAGACAATCCTGACGCCCCAAGTCCTGCTGTCCTGGGCCTCACGGGCTCAGCTGCATCTTTCTCCGCAGGGCTTCCCCGACTCCGCCCCTGGCCCGAGTTTCCTCTCCTGCTTCTCACCTCCTCCATCCAGACGACAAATCACAAACGAGCCATCAGAGAGGGGGCCTCGCCGGCCCTGAGTATTTGCTCTGTGCCACGGCAGCTGGGGCTTCACACGTGCTACGTCATCCTCAGCAGGCGTTGTCGTCCCAACCTGCCATGAGAACCCTGAGCCTCGGGAAAGGCAATGAACTGTCGCAGGCCACACAGCCAGGAAGGGAGGGACGGGGCTGGGACTCAGGGCTCATCTTACTAGCCCACGCATGATGCCTGTTGATGTTTGTTCCACAAGGAGAAGAGGGAGGAGAGAAACACGGCTATGTGTTAGAAACCCAGGCATTTTATCTGTTAATGACATGTAATAATTCAAAAGCAAGCCTTAGGACAGAAAATCCCCACTGACCGTGTTTCCAGGGACTGGGAGAATCGAAAGGCTAACCCGACCAGCAGGGCACAGACCCCGTGTGGTCTCCAGGCCCGCTGACCTGGATTCTTAAGGACCAGAGACAGGAAAGGTCACCTCCACAGATGGGGTGGCTCTCGGGAACCAGAGCATCCTGGGAATGACCAGGACGCCCACCTGGCTTCTCCAGCCTTGACCTGGTCATGGGAAAAGCTTCCAAACCTCCTGGGGCACAGCCCCGGGTGGCTGAGGGGCCCACGGCCCGGCTGAAGCAGAGGCCCCATCCCACCGGCAGGCAGCCCGCAGGTGGGTGGGTGCTGCAGGGGTTCTGCTCAGAACAGAGAGCCCCCCGTTTCAGGACAACGGAAAGAGCCTGACGGTCCAGCATGGAGGGAGGAGGGTCAGCTGCCGCTTTGCACCAGCCTTAGAGATTATTACCTCCCAAATGGGGCCTCCATCCTGGCTTCCCAGCATGCACTGGGCTCAGGAAAAGCATCCCAGCTTATCGGGAGGATGAAGGAGGTGGGAGGGAAGGAGAAAGAAGCAGATTTTTCAGTACATGCCGTGTGAGGCGTTTGGTTTACATTATCCCATTTACCTTCCCACAACTCTGGGAAGTGGGCATTCATGTTCTCCCCATTTTCTAGAAGAGGAGGCTGTGAGTCTGAGACAGGAAGAAGCTTGCTGGCGGTCACACGGCCAGGGAGAACGGGGTTAGGCACAGGCCTCTGAGGCGAGCTCCGAGCCGGCACGCCTTGGCTCAGAGCATAAGGTGGCGGTCAGCAGGGGAAACGTCCTGTCATCACTGGCTTCGCTGCAGGGAAGCAGGGGACGTGCAAAGCTGCCTGGATCCCCCCTCATTCCGTCTCCACTTCACCCGAGTGGGAGCTGAATCCCAGAGCATCCAATTTCACACAGCCAGTTAGGACGTGGCCATCTCTGTCCTCCAGGCAGGTGACTGAGGCAGGGTGCTGGGATGATCTGACTCGCCGGCCCCAGTCCCAGCTCCACCAGTAAATGGCAGTGGACTCAGGGCAACCTCTCTCTCTCTCCGCTTCCATTTCCCCACCTGGAAAACCGTGCAGGTTAAAGGAGACATTGCTGCAGCCTGTCGCCTCGGCCTGCCATGATTCTCCTTCCGTCTAAAAGGTGGTTGGCTCTGAACCCGATTAGGATAAATCCATTTCAGACAATGTTCATCCCCCGTGGGCTCTGTTCTCCCCCATCCGCCTCCCATTTGCCTGTCGTCACCCGAAGTCACCACTTACTGAATTACCAAGGAGAAGGCCAGCAGGTCAAGGCAAGGCCAGCAGGTCAAAAGAGGGGAAATGGCCAAAACCAATCTTAACAAAAAGTATTTGAACTCCCAATAAAATTTCACCCCTTCCCATTGGCAGCCAAGCATGTGGACCGGAGCTCGCTTCTGCCCCAGATAGAGAATAACAGGGGCCCTGACCTGGGGAGCCCCCAGGAGGGTGGAGTGCCCTCCACAGGCGGTGATGGAGGGCACAGTGCAGAGCTGGTTCCTGCCAGCCCTCCAAGATGCCTGAACACCCGTCACTGGGGGGAGTCTTTTGGGAAATTACATTTAATAAAAGCAACAACGACAGCAGCTCTCCTTTCTTGAGCGCTCGTCATGTGCCAGAGGCAGAGCTCGGCCCTTACACACCTTGTCTCATTTAACACCCTGTGAGGTGGACACTCTGACTATGTCCACTGTATAGATGAACAAACCAAGGCGCAGCAAGGATAAGCAACTTGCCAAGACCGCATAGGCAGTCGAGAGCAGAGAGGGCTTTAAACCTGGCGTGTCTGGCTCTGGTGCGTGCGCTCCTAACCCACTGTCACTGGCCTTTCAGGAGAGGAGTGTGGTTAAGAGTCTCTGGGCTCAGGGGTCCTGTGAAAAATGAACCCGGGTATTCATTCAACAATCAGGAAGCTTTGCTCATGGACTGGGTAGTAGGTGATACCAAGGAGAAGTTTAGGACGATGGTGACACAGTTATGTAAGGAGAGATCCAGGGTTTTAGAAATGTCCACTGGATTATGTAGTGATGCTGAGACACGGTGTCTGGCATTTGCTGTGAAATCCTTCAGGAAAAGGGAAAACAAACTGGGCAAAAATCTTACTAATCGTTGAATCTGAGTAATGGCTATATGGGGCTCATTGTCTTATTATTTCTACTTCCAAGTATGTTTGAAAACATTCATAAGTACGTATTTTAAAATACATACAGGAGTTCCCTGCTGGTCTAGTGGTTAGTATCCAGTGCTTTCACTGCCGTAGCCCAGGTTCAATCCCTGGTCAGGGAACTGAGATCCCGCAAGCCGCACAGCGTGGCCAAAAAAAAAAAAAAAATACACACAGAACATCATTCGTCATTAGGGATGTGCAAATCAAAACTACAGTGAGAAACCAGCTCACGTTCATCAAGATGGCTACTATCCCCAAAAAACAAACAAACAAACAAAAAGCAGAAACTAACAAGCGCTAGAGAGGATGTGGAAAAATCCATACCCTTGAACGTTGTTGGTGGGAATGTAAAATGTTACAGCTGCTGTGAAAAACAATACAGCAGTTCCTCAAAAATTTAAAAACAGAATTACCATATGATCCAGCAAGCCCACTTCTGGATATATATCCGAAAGATTTGAAAGCAAGTTCTCAAAGAGATATTTGTACACCCATGTTCATAGCAGCATTATTCACTGTAGCTAAATGTGGAAGCAACACATATGTCCATCTATGAATGAATCAATAAACAAAATGTGATATATCCATACAGTGGAACATCCTTCAGCCTTTAAAAAGAAGGAAATTCTGATACAGGCTACAATGTGGAAGAACCTTGAGGACAGCATGCTAAATGAAATGAGCCAGTCAAGAAATGAAAAATATCGCTTGTTTCCACTGATACGAGGTACCTAGAGGAGTCAAATTCACAGAGCTCCAGTTTGGGAGGAAGAAAAAGTTCTGGAGTTGAATAATGGTGATGGTTGCCCAGCAATGTGAATGTACTTGATACTGAATGGTACACTTAAAAATGGTCCAGATGGTAACTTTTATGTTTTTGTGTAATTTACCACAATTTAAAAAAAGTTTTTAAAACACGCACACACACAAAATGAACCATTTTGCTATGTGCCCATGAGAACGTTCTCCAAAAGCTGTTTGCAGTAGAAAAACAGGCAAATGCAGAACCATGTAGTTAAGTAGATGCATAGGAAAAAATTCTGTAAAGACACGAAATTGTCTTTCTGTGGTTTTCTCTGGGGAGTGAGACGGAGGTGGCTGGGAAGTAGGAAACCTGGACTTTCTATTTTGTAAGTTTTTATGCTATTTGAACTGTTGAAACAAAAACTATTCTCTGCATTACTTTGGTAATAAGTTTGATATATTTTTTTTAATGCAACTACGGTCCCTGGGACAGGAAGTTATCACCAGCCCCAACACGTTAGCAATGACTGTGGGATAGATTTGGCCCTGACCTCTGGCCCTGGAGGAAAGACAGGGATGGCTCTCTCTGTGTTTCTGGGTGAAGGAGAGGGAGGGGGGTTATGAGGGGGCTGGGTCTGAGCAGGGAGCCACATGAGGCCTCGTTGGATCCTGCGACTGTTTGTGCAAGGAAAGGGCTCTGGATCATGAAACAGGAGCGTGAACAGAGGGGCAGAGGAGCCCCTGGGGCAGCCCCACCTGAGCATTGGGGCAGGTGGGGTGAGACGCAGCCCTGGACCCAGCCCAAGGCCTGTGTGTCAGTCCAAGCCCTGCAGTCTCCAACACCGGGACCCAGGAAGCCCTCAGGCATTTCATTTATAAAATATAAAGGGTCATATCTGCTCTCAGACCACCAGGATAATTTTTTAAAAAAGAATGGATAACAACAGTTAATATTTATCATGCTCAGAATATGCACCAAGCCCTATACTAAGAGCTTTATTTGTATCAGTTCATTTAATCCTTATTAAACAGCACTATGAGGAGAGAGTACCATCATAATCCCTATTTCACAGATGAGAAAACTGAGGCACAGAGAGACTGAATGACTTGCCCAAAGTCATTACACAGCTAGTAAGTAGCAAAGTTGACTATGTGTCTGGAATCTGGTCTAACAACCATGTTACAGTGGTGCCTCTCAGTGGAGACTCTATGACTCAGGACTCCACTGGAAGGAAGTGACAGAAACCCAAACAAGCAAGCTCAAACATAAAAAATATATATATATAAATATATTGGATAAAGAAAAGGAAAACTCTAAGGGTCTGCTTCAGGCACAGCTGGATCCAGGTGCTCAAGTGATGTGTGGAATTCACCTCCCTCCATCTCCCACTCTGCTTTCACCCAGGCAGGCTCTATTCTCAAGCAGACTCCCACATGGGTGGCAAACAAGTTCCCAGAACTTTAGGCTTAAGTTCCACCAGTCTGGCAACCCACACAGAGCAAGTGATTCCTTCCAATAAAACTCCCAGGTTTGGGTCTCACTGGTTGGGCTCGGGCCACATCCTCATTTCTGAACCAAGCCCTGTGATTTGAGGAAGGCCTGGGTCTGAGTAGAAGAGGGGGGTTCCCCAAAGGAAAATTCAGGCCATTCCTGGAGAATGAATAATGGCCGCTGGGCGGGTAGAAATGTCAGCAGTCCCTTCGATGTGGAGGTGCTTAGAATTCTGCCAGGAAGGGTCAGACATGGGAATTATTACTATAGGAGACCACTGTGTGTGTGGCATCTGCCACAAACCCAGGCTGAGAGTCCACAGAGGGGTTGGCAGGACATCACTGTTGGTCTGGCATCACCACACACATTGGCAGGTCTCAGAAGGATCCAGAGAGCAGCACAGGTCTGCGGCCCTGGGGTCTGCGTTCCCTCCCTGGTTCTGCAATCCCTGGCCTTGTGGCCTTGGGAAATTGGCCTAAACTGTGCTCAGCCTCAGTTTCCTCATCTGAAAAATGGGAACTACAAAACCTCATGTACAGGATCACAGTAAGGATTGCAAGAGAAAAGGATCTGGGTGCCTGGAACCATCCCAGCAAACCTCAGGGGCTCAATCAATGATTTTTTTTTTAATGTAGGAAATCATTTAATATAAATCTCAGTAATTACTGTAATACATTGAATTTTTAAGTAAAATTTTATTCTGGAATACATTGAGATTTGCTGAAAGGCTGTTTGTCAACACCAAAAAAACCAACACTGGTACATTATTATGAGCTAAACTACAGACTCTACTCATATTTCACCAATTCTTTGTTTTAGTTTAATTTTTTATTTTATATTAGGGTATAGTTGATTTACAATTTTGTGTTAGTTTCAGGTGTACAGCAAACCGATTCAGTTATGCATATACATATATCCATTTTTTTTCAGATTCTTTTCCCATACAGGTTATTACAGAATATTGAGTAGCATTCCCTGTGCTATACAGTAGGCCCTTGTTGATCATCTCTTTTGTATATGGTAGTGTGTATATGTTAATCCCAAACTCCTAATTTATCCCTCCCCCCGCATCCTCCCCCTCTGGTAATCATAAGTTTGTTTTCGAAGTCTGTAAGTCTGTTTCTGTTTTGCAAATAAGTACATTTGTTTCATTTTTTTTAGATTCTGCGTATAAGTGATATCATATCAATCAATGACTTTTAAGAGTTCGCCTGCCAGCTGCTGCCCCCACCCCTGGAAGGCCCTTTGGGCATCTGAACTGAGGACCAGAGGACTTCAGGAAAGCAATTCCTCTTTGCTTTAGCTGTTGGCAGACTTTAACGAAAGGAAATTAAATAAAAGCCAATACTGGGACTTTCTTAAATCTTTTCCAAGGCACTTGACCCAGCAGTGGTGCAAATGCAAAGAGCCAGTCCTGCCAAGGCAATGGATGGATGGCAAAGATTAGCTCGAGGGTCCCAGAGACCCGGGGCCTAGGACACACCTCTGCTCCGGGGTCCCCCCAAGGCTGTTCTGAGATGGGGTGAGGGAGACTCAGCTGCGACTGTAGAAGTACTGTGTCACCTGTAATGCCTCCAAAGAGGTGTGGTTCCCAAAGAGGATGCCACAGGACCCGCAGCCCTTGGGGAGCTAACAGGCACACACGCGGTGCCTTCTGGATGACTTGAAAATGTTAAGAAAGCCTTCCTTTGTGCAAAATGTGAAATAATGTAAATGTCCCTTTCAAAGGTTTAAAATGTGTCATGAATTCCATAACTGCGAATCTGCTGGCTAAATGAGTCATCACCTGGGCTTTCTGTACTGCCCATGTCCGCGCCACCAGAGCTCCTGCATAATCACGCCCTGCCCTCCATCCACGCTGCGGGAAATCGGTCTTGAATTATTCATGTTGTGGGTGTCACAGTAGCTTAAAGAGTGGATGCTCTTGCTGAAACATAATCACCCTGACTTGGGAACAAGCAGCTGTGCTCAAACCTGCTCTCGGCACGTGCCAGACACCCCATAAAACACTGTGGGGAGGGGCAGAGGGAGAGTATGGTTGAAATCAGGGATCCCAGGCCAAATCCAGCCCAATTCCTATCTGGAAATAAAGCTGTATTGGGTCATTGATTTAGGTACTGGCTACGGCTTCTTCCACACGACAGCAGCTGAATGGAGTCGCTGAGACAGAAAGGAACAGCCTGCAAAGCCTCAAATATTTACTACCTGGTCCTTTCCAGAAAAAATGGCTGACTCCTGGTTTAAATAAAGTCAAGCACGCTTCTTTCTCGCAGGACTTCTAAGGGGCCTTTAAAGTGTTATTAGACAACGTGAACTGCCACACAAGGGATTTCCCAAACCTATTAGATGGAGAACCTTCTCTTCCCTGGGGCATCGCGCAGGCCTGGGGTCCACGAGCCACACTGGCCACACAGGCCCCACTGTGGCCTGAGCACGGCATCCTGGGGCTGAGGTTAGGAGAGGAGGATGTCGTGATGAGTCCCCCCCAGCGTCTGAGTGACCAACAGGAGTGTTCTGAGATTCCTGAACTTGCCTATCAATCCATCCTGCCTCCCCCGACCATGAACTCGAGGACATCTCTGTCTGTGTCCCCCCAAATGTCAGCTCCACTCACTGTAGCCAGGAGGAAAGTGCAGCCCAAGGCAGGAGAGCGAAGGTCGCCCGCTTGGAATGCTCACAAGCAATGTCCTATGGGAGGAAGCCTAGCTCTCGTGTCAGCCGTCCTGCCCAGGGGTGTTTGCAAAACTGGAACCATTCACAGAGAGCAGCCTGCAAACATGAGTCACTGCTCCCTCAAATAAACAAACCCAGACACCAGCTCTCTCCCTGGAGCATTGCCTGCCCCCCCCCCCCCAGGGCCTCAGCCCTGCCTCTCCCAGCCCCCGGGCACTGAGCTGGCAAAGACTGGCAAGTGGAAGCAGCTGCTCCTTCCTCCAGCCTCAGACCTCAGGCACGTCCGGCCACGCACGCCACACCCTGTGCAACCACTGTCCACATCCCCGATGCAGGCCCGGGCAGCGTGGCAGAAGTGCCTACTCGCATCGGGCACAGGATCAGGAAAACCCAACCTCTGCCCCGGAGGGCTCATCAGCCAAGGTGAAAGGAATCATGGAGGAACAGGCAAAGTGCTGTGAAAGAGGGGAAATCCAAGAAGGCTTCCTGGATGGTGTGGCTCCTAAGATGTGCCCAGGGTACTGACCAGGGAGACTCCAAGGGCAGAAAGACATACCCGAGAGCGGGACACACTGCCCAGGGCAGGGAGCAGCAAGCACAGCGTTCTGAGGAGCGCTTTGCTCCACGTCTGCTTGAGGGCAGCCTCGTGCACCTGCAAGAGCCTCGGCTGGGCAGCCTGCTTGGGGGCGGGGCTGGCAAAGGCCCTGACGGCAGGAGGGGAACTGCTGGCAGCAGGGAGGGCTGTTAGGACGCCTGAGCCGGGCAGCAGCATGACCAGAAGTGGCTGCTCATGTGAAACTTCACAACTCAACCCCCAGAGGGTGTAAGTAATACTAAGGACAGTAAGTGCCCACTGCCGTTTGTGCGCACGCCGTGTGCCCGCGAACGAGAAGCACTGTGTGTGCCGCCTCCTTTTATCCTCACGATGCCTTCATGAGGTGGGTGTGACCCTTATCCCTGCTTTCCTAGAGAAGAGCTTCAGGGAGGTTAACTTGCCCAAGGCCACCCAGCCAGGAAGTGGCAGGGACAGATGTTTGAAACCAGACTCTGGACCGCTCTTTCTTAGCCTCTTCCTGGGAGGGAGAAAGAAGACCCAACACGCTGGGCTGTGAGCTGCACTCCAGAGCTGTTGCTGACTCATTTCCTCCAGACGGTCCCACCGAACGCTGCATTAGAGCATCAGGAAGGAGGACCCAGCCAGCCCTGACTGTGGTGGTCTTCCTGGAGCTGCTCCTTGGCCAGGCTGGGGGCCTCCAGGAAGCCACGAATGTCAGCCGGTCTCAATCCCCATGGCCTGGCACAGAGCCCGGCACAGAGTAGGCATTCAGCAAATAATTGTTGAATGAACAAATGGTTGAACAGCTGTTTGTAAATGACTAAAACGCACGCCATGGCAAGTAGCTTTCCTCTTTAATCCATGTTAAAAGACAAAATGAAGCTCTCCAAATACCTGCGTGATCATAATCCGTCTTGAAGTTGAAATATGTTCCCCCAAATTACCCACCATGTCTGATTTCAAAGAACTTGTATTCTTGTAGACTTCAGCTTCAAGATGGAGCATGTCAAATCCTGACAGTCAGGACAAGAGGAGACGTTCAAAAAGACAGCAGCCAACCCCTGCCAGCTCTCCGGGCCCCAGGGAAGACACGGGAGGGGAGACGCTGAGTCTCTCCTCCGGGCTGGTGGGTCTTACACGGTGGCACCAGCTTCTTGGGTTTCCCCATGAGCTGAACATTCTTTCCACTAACCCAGGAATTTGATGCAATAAATCTCATGATTATTGATGGTTCCTCTACTCCAGGTGTGGGCTTATTGGCCAAGGATTAAACATCTTATTCAAGGTGATCTAACTACATTTCTGGAGAGAGAGAAACAGAGGAAGAAGAATGGAGGGCACACAGTCTGTCCCTGGAGGACAGGCTCATGGGGGATTTGGGTTTCAGAAAACAAAAGATCATGTGTTGCCAGAGACCTGCAGCTGCAGGACCCTCGATGGGACCGTTCGGTCCAGCTGTGCTAGCGTGGGTGGGACAGGAAGGGGTTGGGAAACACAGATGAGCCAGTCAGGTGAGGCCCCTGCAGAGCAAGATGGTCTGGGTTCAGGTTCTAGCTCTGCCACTTGCTGGCTCTGTGACCTTGAGAAAGTCACTTAACCTCATGTGTAAAATGGGAATAACAATAAAACCCACCTTGCAATGTTGTTGTGAGGATTATAAGTAATTATACATAAAAGGCCATTTTTGTGCCTCGTTTATCATAAAGGCTACTGCCCCATCTCTCCTTCCATCATCTCTGCTGAAGTTTCCTCTTATTAAAGAAGAAAAAAATACATGTACATGTCCAATAATACCTGGGCCAGGGACTTTGTGTAGCATCTCAGGCTGTCAAAGAGACTTAAGTGGAGCTGGCAGGAACTCTCCACGGAGGACACTCACCTCCACACTCCAGGGATGTGCTTTGCACTGGAGTTTATTCTAAGCCACGCAGATTCTACTCAGACCGCCCATTTTGCCCCCCATTCTGTCAATAAATGTTGGGGGGTTCACACAATGGCCAGGCCCAGTGCTGGGACACAGGGACACTCTGACCTGCTCTCCACCCCCGGGGGCTCACAGCCACGTGGGTTCTGGACGTTGGGACCATCCTGGGGCTGGAACGATGTCCAGGGTCTCAGAGGGCTTTAAGCCCATTCCTGCCAATGGCAATGCTTCCTCCACAAAGAGATTGCCATCCAGTCCTAATAAAATCCCTCCAAACCCAGAATTTTAATAAGCAGATAAACAGGTGGTATCGTGCTTCTTTTAAAATACATATAAATAATGCTCCCTGAGCAAAGATGCTATGCATCCCCAATAATCCTGCATCATCCCTCCCCTCCCCCTGAGCCAGCTGGGGCTCTGGGTTCAGCGATCTGGGGGTGTACCTGATGCCATGCCAAGAGCATCTCAAAATACTGACACATCTGCTCCCCATGACAACCTGGGAGAAGGGGGGGGCCGTGAGCACCCTCCTTTTGCGGATGAGGAAACTGAGACATGGAAAAGTGAAGAGACTTGCCCAAGGCCAAGCCAGGCCCTACCCTGACTTCTCTCTCCAGAGGGGCCAGGTTACTGACTCTGGCAAAGAAGAGGTCCACCATGCCATGGCCAGAAGGGCCAAGTCCACATCTATCTGCAGAGTCCCTCAGAAAAGGGCGTCTGGCTCTCACGCCTCCCCTCTGCGATCCTGAGTCTATCCTGCTTGACAGTGCAGGGTCCTTGCCCCTCAAGAGCTGACTGGGAAAATAGGGTCCGGTGTTCTGGACAGTGAGAGGGTCTGGGGCTTGAAAGGGAACAAGGAACAAGGCCTACTCCTCTCAGGATACAGGAGTTAGCGAACACCAATACGGGATGCCTAGTGAAATTTGCATTTCAGATAACAAATGTTTAACATAAGTAGTCACATGCAGTATCGGGGATATACTTATACTAAGAAAGTATTCGTAGTTGATCTGAAATGCAAAGGTAACCGTGTGTCCTCTATTTTTGCTGGCAGCCCTACCCCTCATCTCCCACTACTCTCAATAGTGCTGGTGCAAGCTCAGGATGGGGTCTGGGGCCCAAAATCACACCTCTTCCTACTCTAGGTTATGGTGACAGAATATAATCACATAGGGTGATCGGCAGGGATGAAAGTCGTGGCTTTATGAATATCATCATCAGATTGGAGAACGTGCCCTGGATTTGGAGCAGAGTGACCCGGGTTGATGGCGGCTCCCATCCCCGGCGGTGTGACCCAGCCATATCCCTTAATGTCCGAGCCTTGGTTTCCTTTCCTGCAACTTGGGGCTAATAATGAACCTGCCCTACCTGCTCCCAGAACCGCTGGGTGGATGGACCCTCCGTGACATGCACAAGTGCTCCAGTGAAGCTGAAGTCCTAGCGGGTCCTACTGGGTTATAATTGATTCGTGTCACTTTAATAACAATAAATGAACGGGTTGATTCATTTCCTGACTCCAAGGTGCTGCCCTCGCTTTCTCTACCAGCCTAGTTTTCTGCCTGTACACAGAGTTCATGCAAACGCTATATTCTGGAGGTGGTTAAAGAGGAAGCGAAGCCGTAGCAAATTCGATTTATGTTTCTAATTCCATTTGAAACGACTTTGGCAGTAAATAAACCACTCTCTCTGATTCTCTTAAATCAGCATATTTCAGCAGCAAAGTGACATGCTGGAATCAGCAGTGTGCTCCATCTCACTCTGTTGGCCCACGTGTGTCCACAGTGAAGGGACACTGAGGTCCGGCCCAGTGCCAGGCTGCCGGCCTCTGCAAGCATCAAGACACTGCCAACCGCTTTGGTCCCTGGCTCCGAGGGGCAGTAACTCTCCCCAGCGCGAGGCCTGGTGACCTGCTGGGGTCGGCCTCTCTCGGTTCCTCTCTGGTTGCAGGGCGCCCAAGGAGGTTTCACTGTGTTCAGTCTGTGAATTGATGTAGGGTGTTCAAGAGGGATGGGGAGGTTTGGGCGGAGATGCCAGCCGAGGCAGGATTCCAGGACTGGCATGCGAACCAAGGGCCCTGCCCTTTAGCCTGAAGCAATTACCCGGGGATTCTTGCTGGGTCAGGGATACTGTGAGTTCATGAGCACAGCTAAGCATTGGGCCCTGGAGTCATCCCGGATCAGCCCCCTACTAATCAGAGAGGCTGGGGAGTGCCTGAGCCCGGGATCCCCATTCGCTCGCCTGGGCAATGGGGATGATTCTGTTGTCCACCGCTAAGCTGCCATGAAAATGACCTCATAGCATCTGTCATCCATGACCGACTAAAGCACTTAGCACAGGGCCTGGCAGCTGTCAGCTCAACACAACAGATAGAGAGGGCTTCTTACCGGTGGGCAGACACCCTGGGAGCTCAGAGAAGCTACGCACATGTGCACACACACCCTGACACCTAGAGACCCACAGACACACACACACACACACACACACGCGCGGACACTCAGAGGGTTTGAGGTGAGGCCCTGGCACGTGGACGTTTAGCAGGCAGCCCAGGTGACTCCAATCACAAGGAAGCCTGAGGCACCACACTAAGGGAAACCGGGGCTCCCCAGCCCTCGGCAGTGTCAGAAACACCTGGAGAGCTTGTTACACTGCAGCCGGGGCCCCAGGGTCTGCGTCTCTAACAAGGCACCAGGCGATACTGAGGCTGCTGGGCAGGGATCCCCCCTTTAGTGGGGGAATCACTGCAACTGTCCAGGGACATGCAGAGCTCTTTGAAGAGAGGCCAGAGGCTGTGATGTTTCGGGGAGGGAAGCAGACATCGGCCACCAGGAGCTCCTCCACCTCCTGGACACCTCCAGCCAGCGTCCACAGGTCCCTCCGATCCAGCAGGTCCAAAATGATCCAGGCTCACGCCTCCGTCCTCCTCAGCCCCGCCCCGGACTGCTCCCCAAGTGGATCTATTCCGGCAACTAGTGCTGTGTGGTCTAAAGCAATCATTTTATCGTATTCATGGATTGAATTCTACAGGCCGGGATTTCAGGCAGGGCATCCGGACAGCTTGTCTCTGCTCCACAGTGTCTGGAGCCGTAGCTGGGAAGACTCAGGACTGGAGTCTGGAATCATCCTGCGGCATCTTCACTCGCGTATCTGGCAGTTGATGCTAATAGCAGCTGGGGCCTCAGCTGCGTCTGTTGGACAGAACCCAACATGTACACGTGGCCTCTTCACGTGGCCTGGGCTTCCTCGCAGCATGGCAGCCTCAGGGCAGTCAGAGTTTTCTAGAGATGTCAGGGCTCCCCAGAGAACCTCGCTCTGTTACTTCCACCGCGTTCCGGCACCTAGAAGATCAGCCCAATTCAGGGGCAGGGATATCAACGCCAGCTCTCCATGGGAAGAGTGCCATAGGACTCACAGACATGTTTCAAACCCACCCACCAAGTGTCTCCAGGGACTTCCCTGGCGGTCCAGTGGTTAGGACTCCGCACTTCCACTGCAGGGCGCACAGTTTCGATCCCTGGTCGGGGAACTAAGATCCCGCAAGCAAGCCGTGCAGCACGGCCAAAAATAATAAAATAGAATATGTGTCTCCAGAAGGCACTCTCTCCTTCACCCCCCAGCCTCCACCTTGGTCTGGGGTCTCCCTGTCTCCCATCAGGGCTTTTTTTTTTTTTTTTTTTTTTAATTTATTTATTTTTGGCTGTGTTGGGTCTTCGTTTCTGTGCGAGGGCTTTCTCCAGTTGCGGCAAGCGGGGGCCACTCTTCATCGCGGTGCGCAGGCCTCTCACTATCGCGGCCTCTCCTGTTGTGGAGCACAGGCTCCAGACGCGCAGGCTCAGTAGTTGTGGCTCACGGGCCTAGTTGCTCCGCGGCATGTGGGATCCTCCCAGACCAGGGCTCGAACCCGTGTCCTCTGCATTGGCAGGCAGATTCTCAACCACTGCGCCACCAGGGAAGCCCACCATCAGGGCTTTTGAAACATCTTCGTTGTTGGTCTCCCCACCTACAGCCTTGCCCTCCAGGCCAGCCATCACCAGCAGGGATGTCCATAACAAAAACAGATCCAGTTGCTTCCTACCTGGTCTCCTCTGGCAGAGCCAGTGGCCTGACTCGCAGCATTCCTTTCTCCCAGCCTCATGGCCTCCCCGTCTCTGCTCTAGTCACGTTGCATTCCAAACCTTCCACTCGCCTTCCTGCTCTGCCACTTTCACACAAGCTGGTTTCTCTACAGGGAAATGCCCCTTCTTCCCCTATGCGGATCCTAGCAAACTCCTAGTCATCCTTCAAAATCCAGCTCCAACCTCACATCCTCTGTGATGCCGTCTCCAACCCATTTATGATTATAATTGGGTGCAGACCAAAGGTTCCCAGTCTTAGCTGCACATTGGAATCACCCGGGGAGCTTTGACATATATTGATAGCTGGCTGCCACCGCCAGACACTCTGATTTAGTGGACTGGGTGCAGCCTGAGCATGGGGGCTTTTAAAACTCTCCAGAAGATTCTAGGGTGCAGCTAAGGTTAAGAACTGCTTGTATAGACCAATGGCTCACAATATGGCTGCACATGAAAATCATGTGGGGATTTTTAAAAGCATGCCTTTTCCCCAGGGCCCTACCTCAAAGCTATCAAATCAGAATCTATAGGGGTAGGGCCCAGACAACACAATGGGTCCTTTATGAAACCTCCCCAGATGATCATGTAGCCAGGGTGGAGACACACGGGGGGGCAGGTTCTAGCTCTCATTCAAAACATGACATCATGGGGCATGCTCAAAACCTCAATCTAATTTTCAATTTATAAGATGATCTTTATCCTAGAAGTGCACAAGGTCACAAGTCTGCTGAGTTTTTATAGAACACATCACGAGGCACTTTCCAATTTCAAAACCAATAAATGAATGCAAAATATGAATAATTTAAATATCAATTTCATGCACATAATAGATCCTCAATAAATATTCATTGAATGAATTAATCAGTCAATCAATCAATACAGTCCTAGTTTTATAGCTGCCCAAAACACTTCTACACCCCTCTCTGAGGGCAGGCCTGGGACCCCAGCCCCCAAGCAAGGACATTTGATGAATGAAGCAATGACTCTGCACACAAAGCAAAAGGGCCCTGAACGTTCATGGCTGTCTCTCTATTTTCTAGGTGTGCCATGAATTACTAGATGAACAGGGGAAATGCAAATATGTCATTTTTGTTGAAAGGATGACAATGTTACAATTTAACTATGGAAAAATTATTGGTTATTGAGCTTTTTTAGAGGCCTGGGGAGAAGGCCAGACATGGCTTTTCAACTTGACAAGAAGCCAAAGGCTCAAAGCCCAGACATGCATGGAGTCAGGTCAGGTGCCCAGCGCTGCTCCGTGCACTGTCCCCCACAATGCGGTGGCTCAGCCTTTCCTAAGCAGCCCTCACTGGGGCCGTGGCCTCTGCTCCATGGCTGGTGGAGGGTGGATGGTGGAACCGTGGCCTGTGCAGCTCCCCTGTCTTGTGACCTCAGCTGATTT
Organism: Balaenoptera ricei; assembly: GCF_028023285.1. Taxonomy (NCBI): domain Eukaryota; kingdom Metazoa; phylum Chordata; class Mammalia; order Artiodactyla; family Balaenopteridae; genus Balaenoptera; species Balaenoptera ricei. Next base: position 7,970,727 of record NC_082654.1, on the reverse strand, counting down.
GGCCCCTTAATGGTAAGAATATTCTTCCCCAAAGCCCCCCACCAGCATGGAGCTGCAGCCCAGTGGTAAAGAGGAAGGGATCTCAATCAGACATCCAGGGTTCCAGTGCCTGGTCCACCACCTATTAACTGTGTGACTAGGGCAAATCACTGAGCCTCTCTGAGCCCCAGTTTCCCCGCCTATACAACAACATCGATGTAGTACCCGCCCCAAAGGTCACTATGAGATGAAGATGGAGTGATGTCTACAGAGCCTGAACACCAGGCCTGGTGTGGAAAAAGGGATCGGGATTTGACAGGTGACAGCACAGAGGCTGAGCCCTCAGATTCCAGGCTGCCTCTTAGTCACTGTGCCACTTGGAGCAAGTCGCTTACTGTGGTAAGACTCAGTTTTTGCATCAGTAAAATGGGCCCAAGAGCAGAAATCATCACAAGATCATTGAGATGTGCTAGTGCCATGAAGGACAAATCATGGTCACTGGCTTGTGCTGAACACTCAGTATTAGCTGTCAGAATTATTTCCACTTTTTTAGTACTACGGTTATTAATAACTGCCATTTATTATAATAATAAGGAGCCGACTCTTCTCCCGGCAAGGGTATGGTCATGGTTTGTGTGCTGACAGCACCCCAGAGACTTACAAAAAGCACTCTCCCCACCAACGCAGGCCCCACCAGAACTCTGGTGTAACTGTTTTCCAATCAGGGGAAAAACATGGTTCACAGGAGGTGGACAGAGAGGGGAGTTGCATGTCACAGGCCTGTGTCTGCCCTTGCATAACCTGCCGCCACCAAGGCTGGAGGGAAGGACAAATTCAGGTCCCCATGTGGGATGACAGGCCCTTTTCCCACTTATAACCTGGGCCACCTCAGCAACCAAACATCTCATTGCACCAAGCCTAGAGGGAGAGTGAGAGTTCGCATGCAGCCTCCCTCTGGAACCATCCCAGGCCCCGCCTTCTCTTCCCATGCCCCAGAAGCAACCTGTGGGCCAGGTGGGAACATGTGCCCAGGACAAGGTCTAAGTCAGGGTGACGCAGACCAGGCCAGCTCCAGCCCTGCCTGGACACAAGACCCCTTCCCAAATGCACACACGAGTCCTGGTACAGGTAAGAGAAAGGAAGACAGAACATTCTTTGGCAAAGTGTGGCATCCTCGGGACTTCCCTGGCAGTCCAGCAGTTAGGACTCTGCGCTTCCATTGCAGGGCCACGGGTTTGATCCCTGGTCGGGGAACTAAGATCCCGCAAGCCACATGGTGTGGCCAAAAAAAAATAAAAGTGTGGCATCCTCCACCAACCTGTGTGCACCCAGGTGGCAATGTCCTTGAACAAAGGCCAGAGGGCCACCTTCTCCCAGTCTACTGTGTGGACAAGATCAGCCTTTATCTGCAGTCAGGACCATGGGGCAGTGCAGCTGTTCAGCAAATCATGACTTTCCTGAAGCAGCCAAGGCCAGCTTCCCCAGACCTCCAGGCAGCCACGTGGCATCTCAGAGCACACAACCCAGAAGGAGCACGGGAAGGAGAACAGTTAGCAGCACGTGTCCGAAGACATGGGCTCCATGTGGGCTGCACGTGGCCCGCCGCGGTGACTCTGATGGCTTCGCCTCCCTCTGCCTGTGAGACGCGGATAAGGTAATTAATGCTGGACCCCTCCATGTGCAGTGAAAATAAACGTGCCCGTGCAAACTCTAGAGTGCTAGTGATCACTGCCGGCCCTCCCGCTGGCCCTGGGGGAGCCCCAGCGGAGGAGGGTAAACTTGAACCTGGGCTCCTGGGAGCAGTAACTCAGAGCAGCTCTCCGAAAATGTGAAATTTCTGCGGTATCTCTGTTTGATCTTCAGAGTTCATGCAGACTCTTATGTTTAATTCATAATATCTTTGTTTCAGTAAAATGGTGTTTTAAATTGGTTTCCGTCTGGTAGATTGATGTACCTGGTAAATCGATGCTCCAGAAAGTTGTGACTGGGGAGGTGAACCCCACCCCCGTGCTGCCAGCAAAGGCTGCTCGGCACCGAGAGATGAAACCCCCGGACGCCTCCCAGCAGGCTCATTTGGGTGTCCCTCCCACCCACCCCAGTGCCCTGAGGAGTCAGGGGCTGCCTCTGGCGTGTGGTCCCCACAGCCCTACCCCAGATGGACCTGGCTGCATGTGGGTGAAACTCTGAACAGCTTCTCACTGAGTTAACCTGGAAACCTGGCCTCCTGGCCCAGCCTGTGGGAAACAGCTTTGTGAGGCTCATCCGGGCACGGGGTCTAGGAGACACTCAAGTCCAGCTCGCCTTCTCCAGAAAAGGAAGCCGAGGTTACCACGGCTGTGCCACTTCTGCCTCTCCTTGCGGGTGATCCCATTAAGTCTGAGCCACAGCCTGGCTGGGAGCCCGGGAGAGCGAGTCTCATGCGAGGTTATGGGAAAGGGGAGGCTGGCTTCAGGTTGTGGGGAGGGCTCCCCCAGTCCTTGTCGCCCCCTCTCCAGGTCCCAGGCCCAGATGCACCGGAAGAACTGCACTGGCCCCCACGGCAGTGGTGCGATGGTGCCTGCTGGGCTGCTGGCAGAAGTCTGAGAGGGCAAGGTTACCCAGAATGCCCTCCTCCTGCTGCTGGTACAACGTCTCCTGTCTTTCAAAAGCTTAGATTTGGGACCCAGGCAAACTGGGCTCAGATCCCAGCATGTGGCCTTGGGCTTGGCCATCCAGTCTCTGTCTGGGAGGAGCTCAGGGGAAATCACCAGCTCCCTGGATTGGACCCAGTTTCCATCCCTGGTCAGGGAACTAGATCCCACATGCCGCAACTAAAAAGATCCCACACGCGGCAACCAAGATCCCGCGTGCCGCAACTAAGACCCAGCCAAATAAATAAAAATAAATATTTTTTGAAAAGATAGTAGTATTCAAATTTTGAGATGGCAGCAAAAGAGCATTAAACCAAGCGCGGGCCCTTCTGAGCCTGCCTCTGCTGTGAAATGGGCAGAACGCGCTTGCACTTGCCTGCCTGAGGGTGGGGGAGGACCACACGCAAGGGAGGTGGTAGAAATGCGTTGTCACCGGTGACTCCCGAGCCCACTGGGGATGTCAAGCCCCCCGGAGAGAGGCAGGTGGGCACCCTGAGCACAGCCAGCATCTGGGCGGAGCTGCAGGAACAGGGGTCTCCGGCCGGGAGCGGACAACAGGGAGCTGATTTTGGTTCTAGATGAGCTTGGATGACACAAAATCCATTTCCTTCCAGAGTCTGAACTGTTTTTAGTCACCCAGCGAGCTCGGTACCGTACCACGTTTCTCCCGGTGGCTGTCAGGCAGTAAACCAAACATCGCTGTCTGCAGCCTGGCTGCGTGTGCCCAGAGGTCAACAGCAGCTTGCTCTCAGAGCCTCTGCCAACAGAAGGTGGGTTTTGCTGCACGTGCTGGGACCACCGGCCGCCCGCACCTGCAGACCTTGGAACCAGCATCCGACAATGGATGTCTGGTGACAGCTCTTCTGCCCAGCTGTTCCATCCTTGGTCACCCATTTCCCCTGAACGAGCCAGTCCCCTCGCATCAGAGCTCAGCTGAGCAGTGAGGACACAGCGGAGAGCCTTTGCCTGTGTCGGCTGAATCGTCATGTATTCTCACCTAGGAAGGCGATATCACACTCTCCTCTCTTCTCTCCAGGAAGCAGACAGGCCCCGTGGGCACAGGTGCTGGGCTCAGATGGCACAGCACGGGGGGTCTGAGCTGTGCCATGGATCCGTCCAGCTCAACAGGAGACCGACATCCAGAGGTCCCAGGCCCTCCACCCCCAGCCACGGAGCCTGGATCCATCCACGACACAGGCGGCAGCCACCAAACCTCGTGCACGTTTCCTGAACTGTAAACTGGGAGCTACAATGACCACACGGACACCGCACAGCCTCCCAGCCCCCGGGAAAGGGAGTGTCCTGACCCCGCTTCTCGTGGAGGCACCTGAGGCTTAGAAAAGTTAAGTGACCAAAATCTTATTGTCTCAGGCTTACACACGGGGAAATCGAGGCTTGGAGAGGTTAAGCAAGCTGAGGTCACCCCCACGTCTGGGGAATGCCTAAGTCCACGTCCAGCCTGGAGTAAGTGTCGGGAACACGTGAGCTCACCCGTGTGACGGGGCATCGTAGCTTTTACTGCGGGACACCAAGGTAGGCGGCTGCCGCTCGCTTTAGACACAGAGGGTGTCTCGTGGGCCACAGTTATGGAAAAAAGGGCAACTCGGGGTGAGGAAGTCCAGCCTGCCCGCCTGCAGTGCCCCCCCGTGCCCAGCCAGACTGAGACAGCAGAGCCATTCAGTCTGTGTGATGGAGGGAGAGAGGGAGGGGTGGATGAAGCAGATACTACACACCCCTGTGCTCTCCCTCCTTCTCTCCCAGCCCCAGAGCGGGCGGAGCTCAGACTTTGCTCCTCCCTCTACCCTCTCTCGGGAGGTTGGTCGTCCTCTGGGTCCCCAGCCTCCCTGGCTGTGACGCTGGTACCCAGGCCTGCATTTCTACCCTCCAGCTAGAAAGTGGCCTCCAGCCACGCCTCACCTCAGCCTCCACACATCCGGGAGGCATTCTCCCCTCTGCCCTGTCCAGCTCTCCCCCAGCACACACACACACACACACACACACACACACACACACGTCTCTGTTTCTATGTTGGCCCCTCTGACAATTTGATGCCTCCTTCTCCCTCCGGCCCACAAGTTTTGCCCATCCTTCTGTCCCAGACTCTCTCAAGCCTCATGTCCTTCTCTCTCATGATGCCGTAGTCTGGGCTTCAGAATCACAAGCATCCTAATTCCAGCTCAGGCTTTACACCCCCAGCTCTGAGGCCCAGCTCCCTGTCTGATGATGGTGCATCCTTCCTACATCAGAGGGTGGTAGGGTATGTGCGTAAGTGCTTGGCCTGTTGGGGCCCCAATGGCCTGACTACTCCGAACTTATTCACACCAATGTAAAACCAGTCAACATGCTGGACCTCCCAGGACCCCTCCCACACTGGGGAGAAGACTCTGGGGGAAATGTCAGGATTTACTAGGAATTCTAGAAAAAATAATAATAAAATGGAGAAAATGTATAAATTATATGAGTCTTAGAATAACTTTCCCCAGTGCTAAAGGAATATATAAATCTTCAGGTTGATGGGGCCCACTGTCCAAGCAGAAATCCAAGCAGAATGACTCTGCGCTAGAGGCAAAGAAACCCTCACGACCTGCAGACGTTCACCACCCCGGTTCTCCCTTCACAGAGAACACCCAGAGCACAGAAGGCAAGAACCAGGGTGAGAAAACAGATTCAAAGAACGGAAGGAACTTCTAAAAGATGAATGTCCTTAGAGAAATTCAAGAAGATAATGTGGCCCTAAAAAGAGAACAGGTTGTGCTTAAAACGGAGCAGTTAGAGATCAAGAAAGAGTTCGTAGATTTATGGTTACCAGGGGGGAAGGCTGGGGGAAGGGATCGTTAGGGAGTTTGGGATTGACATGTACACTCTGCTGTATTTAAAATGGATAACCAACAAGGACCTATTGTATAGCACAGGGAACTCTGCTCAATATTATATAACAACCTAAATGGGAAAAGAATTTGAAAAAGAACAGATACATGTATATGTATAACCGGATCACTTTGCTGTACACCTGAAACTAACACAACATTGTTAATCAACTCTACTCCAATATAAAATAAAAAGTTAAAAAAAAAAAAAAGTTCATAGAAATGCCATTGCTAGAACAAAAAAAACCTGAAGTTCAGGAAATCTCTCAGAATGTGTATCAAGAAGACAGAGGACAATATGAGAGAAAATATATGAGACGCATAAGATCAACCTAAAAAGATCAACCTATTAAGAATTCTAGGAAAAAATAAAAGGAAGAAAATATATAAATTATACAAATGATAGAATAACATCCCCAAGCACGGAAGGAACATGCACATCTGCAGGTCAATAGAACACACCAGGTACCAAGAAGAATGAATGAAAAAAGACCCACTCCCGGACACATTCTCCCAAAAACTGGAACTCCAGGAGGAACAAGAAGATTCTAAAAGCTTCCAGACAAGAAAAACAGATTATCTGCAAAGGAATTATAATCACCTTTGACATGTGACTTCTCATCAGCAACACTGGAAACTGGAAGACAATAGATACCCCAGAGTCCTTATTAAAGAAATAAAATTCTAAACTTATAATGCTAACTCTTCTTTTAAAAACTAATAAGTGTAGGGACAACATAAATCTTTTGAGACATAAAAATACTTAGAAAATTTACATCCCAAATATTCTTTTTTGAAAAACGTTCTCTCAGAATATTCTCCAGCAAATAAAAAAGTAATCCACGGAATTTTTTAAAATGGGAATCCTAAAACAGAATAGACTTAGCTTTGCATTTGGGGCTCTTCAAAATTCCAATCACGCATGCCAAACTACATAGTCATTAAAAGTTTAGCTTACTGTATTTTATTCCAGCAAAATATCTTTATCTATGGCAAATTCATTTCTCTACCCACCCATATACTGTCTAGATAATATTTCCCAGGTATAACATCAGCCACCAATTCTTTGCTCAGCTAGAAAGGATTGGCTCTCAACCTGGAATATAGACTTCCCTGCATCCCCAGGTCTTCAATAGCTTTTAAAAAATATGTACTTTTTTATTCGGTCATTTCTTAGTATTTCCTCAAGAGAGATAGGCTATTACCATTTTCTACATCCTAATAAATGTGAGACTCAAATTTTATTCATTTTCAATTCCAAACTGTCATATTCATGTACAAAAAGTGGCGCTATCACTGTTCACATGTTGACTTCACTAGGAAAACTATACAAATAGTTAAAATAATGCAAGTTTTATTTCAGTGTCATAAGATTCCTCAAATAGAAAAATCAACTAATTCCAATAATGTTTCCTTTTTTTTTCATCCAAGTCATGGACTCGGAAAAAAGCTTTTGGAAGTTTTCTTTATTAATTGAGCATCATCTGAAACTATTATGAATACTATTGTGCAATTGACATTAAGCTAAATAGTACTTGTTTTTGCAATGATAATACAAATATAGTTTTTGGTGGAGCACACTGTCATGGTAAAAAAAAAAAATCCTTACTAAATTAAGAAACCTATGAAGCAGAAATTTACTTGGAATTGTTGATGGTACACATATAATTCATATTGTATCCAAATAAGCTGGTATTCTACCAATATAAGTAAAAGCTGTAGTTGCCAACATTTTGTTACAACACTGATGAAGTTTAAAAAAAGAAAAAGAAAAAACATGCTTCAGCATGGCTTAATGTGGTTTGTCTCTGCTACCTGCCATCTATCAGATTTTAGAATACTTGGAACTTTTGAAGTCAGTCTCAGTGCCCTACAACAATATTGAACTTTTTTGTAAATGAGTTCTCTAAATTTTGGATGCATGTTGTTCAAAAAAATTAGAAAACCTTGATGATTTAACACTTGGATTTTTAGTTTCTGAAGCTCTGAAAGAATTACATTAATTGAAAACAAAGCTTGCAAATAAAAAGACATTGGAATTTATCCCTAAAAAAGTACGGGGGAAGGGGAATACATTAATTAATGAGAGCACAATATTGAAATTCTATAAGGGTACTTCAGAATATCTTGACTTGTAAGAAGAATCTTTTGATGGAGCTTCTATTTTTAATTCGAAGAAATTACATTCTGTCCCAGAAGGGCAGGAGATTGAAAAAGCCTACCATCTTGCAGCATCTAAATTTAATGAAGCATTCAAAAGAAGCATAAAGACAATTTGATGAGTTTTGTCTTGTAAAAATATTTGCTGAAGAAAACTATTCTGGAAAGAGGCAAAAAGGCAGTACCTGGGAGCCGAAGTCGGCCGAGCCCCGGCGGCAGGGGATTGTGGGAAAAGATGGCGGCCACCGTTCACCCCCGAGTTGTCCGGGTCCTGCCAATGTCACGTCGCATGGGGTCACAAGTGATCGTCCCCTACCAGGGTGAGCCATATGATACCATGCACCTTCGCCCCATGGGTGACCTGGGCCAGATTATCCTTCTGGAATGGAAAGGGAGAGACAAGGACTCCATCCTAAGCGCTGTAGAGCACAGCAACGTGGTCATCAATCTCGTTGGGCGAGAATGGAAAACCAAAAACTTTGATTTTTAGGATGTTTTTGTAAAGATTCCCCAAGCAATCGCTCAAGTGTCCAAGCAAGTTGGAGTTGAAAATTTTATTCACGTTTCACATCTGAATGCCGATATTAAAAGCCCTTCTAAATATCTGAGAAATAAGGCTGCTGGAGAGAAAGAAGTGAGAGACACATTTCCAGAAGCTACCATCATAAAGCCATCGGACATCTTTGGAAGAGAGAACAGATTCCTCAATTATTTTGCAAGAATTCAATGGTTTGGTGTTGTCCCTCTTATTTCCTTGGGCAAGAAGACAGTGAAACAACCAATATATATTGTGGATGTCACCAAAGGAATTGTTAATGCAGTTAAGGATCCAGATGCCAGAGGGAAAACTTTTGCCTTTGTTGGGCCCAGTTGGTACGTCCTCTTTGACCTGGTGCAGTACATCTTTGCCATGGCTCACAGACCCTTCCTGGCATACCCTTTGCCACATTTTGCATATCGATGGCTAGGTCGACTCTTTGAAATGAGTCCGTTTGAGCCCTGGACCACAAGGGATAAAGTGGATCGAGTTCACATCACAGACATGACCCTGCCTCACCTGCCCGGCTTGGAAGGCCTAGGTATTCAGGCCACGCCCCTGGAGCTCAAGGCCATCGAGGTGCTGCGGCGTCACCGCACTCACCGCTGGCTGTCTTCTGAGATTGAAGATGTGAAGCCAGCCAAGATAGTCCCTGTTTAGTGGCCCCTGAGCTGCCCTTGGTTTTTGGTGTCATTCAGGTCACTAGCGACCAGGCCACCTTCGGCAGAGAATCCTGTACATAGTGCATAAGAGCCCCTATTAAAACATCTGAGATCAAAAAAAAAAAAGACAGTATCTGGTAAAATAGTTAGGCGGAAAGATTTTCACATTTTAATGCCAAAAAGTAGCATTGAGAACATCCTTCATTTTTCCCAAGCCCACTAGGTACCCTAACACCTATAGAGAGAATATTTTCCCAATTAAGAATATTATAGTCTATAACAAAGAGTAGATTAAAGGTGTCAATAATTTCAAATTTACTAACCACAAAATATCTCTTTGAAGAATATTTATGGGAAATTTTGTGGAAAAAATAAATTAAAGTGATGAGGCCATATCAGGAAAAAAATTGAATACCATTGACATTATGTTAGAGACAGACACGCCTTAAGAAACTGATTAAAGTACACTATTCTGCTTTTTTGTTATTTATATTCAGATAATCAATATAAAGAACTGTTTTGTTTTGGTTTTTAATTTTATTTACTTATTGATTGATTGATTGGCTGTGTTGGGTCTTCTTTGCTGCACGCGGGCTTTCTCTAGTTGCAGCAAGCGGGGGCTACTCTTCATTGCAGTGCTCGGGCTTCTCATTGCGGTGGCTTCTCCTGTTGTGGAGCACGGGCTCTAGGTGTGTGGGCTTCAGTAGTTGCAGCACGCAGGCTCAGTAGTTGTGGCTCGCGGGCTCTAGAGCACAGGCTCAGTAGTTGTGGCGCACGGGCTTAGTTGCTCCGTGGCATGTGGGATCTTCCCAGACCAGGGATCGAACCCGTGTCCCCTGCATTGGCAGGCAGATTCTTAACCACTGTGCCACCAGGGAAGTCCCTTTAATCATTTTAGAATCTCCTTTCCCCCTCAAAAGCCTTGACTTGGTGTGATCAATAAAATATATGGTCACTCTAGCCAAGAAGGATGAGGAGGCATACTAGTTCTCTGTTGCTGTGTAACACATTACCCCAAAGCTTAACCGCATGAAACAGCCAAGTGTTATTGTCTCACAGTAGAGAGAGGATACCATGTGGCTCAAGAATCTAGATGTGGTTCAACTGGATGCTTCTGGGTCAGGGTCCTTGGTGAGGCAGCAGTAAAGCTGCCAGCCAGGCCTACAGTTAGATCTCAAGGCTTGACCCAGGCTGGGAAATCCGTTTCCAAGGCCACTTGTGTGGCTGTCAGCAGGCTTCAGAAGACGTGCCTGTAGGCTTGCGGTGCAGTTGTGGGCCTGTATTAGTCAGCACAGGCTGCTATAACAAGTACCACAGACTGGCAGCTTATACAACAGTTCCGGAGGCAGGAAGTCTGGGATTGAGGTGCCTGCAGGATTGTTTCTCCTCAGGCCTCTCTCCTTGACTTGTAGTCGGCTGTCTTCTCCCCGTGCCCTCACACAGTCCTCCCTCTGTGTTTTTAGGTCTGCATCCTAATCTCTTCTTAAAAGGATACTGGATCAGTCATATTGGATCAGGGCCCACCCTAAAGGCTTCATTTTAACCTAATTACCTCTTTAAAGACTATCTCCAAATACAGTCATGTTCTGAGGTCCTGAGGGTTAGGACGTCAGCACATAAATTTTGAAGGAATGGAATTCAGCCCATGGCAGGGCCTCTCCGCCTGAGGGTCCCCACAGCGTGGAAGCTTGTGATTCAAGATTGGGAAGAGAGAGAGAGAGAAGAGAGACTCAAGACACCAAGACAGAAGCTGCCGTCTTTTATAATTTGATCTCAGAAGTCACATCCCATCTTGTCTGCCATATTCTATTGTTGGAAGAGAATCAGTGAGTCCAGAGGAGGACAGGGTTCACGAGAGCAGGGTCTCAGGAGGCAGCCATCTTGGAGGTGGCCTTCCACAGTCCGTCAGCTTCTCTCTCCAAATCCACCGGAGGGACCTAGACGGAGAGTGGAAACGCTGGCTTCGGAAAGGCAGTTCATCCGCCCTCATCTCTAAGGAGACGGTAGGAAGGCTAGAGAACACGTCAGCCTCTCTGGCTGCCCAGCGTGACTAAACGGTGGAGGCCCACCGGCATCGGGCGTGTCCGCCCAGCCCTCCCGGCTCCTCGGCTGAGGACAGCCGGGCGGCTCCCGTCCGCCCAGCCCTCTGGGCTCCTCGGCTGAGGACAGCCGGGCGGCTCCCCATCAGATTCTGAGCTGGAAGCCGTGCGGGAGGCTGGTTCAGCTCCAGGCGGTGAGCTCAGGGCTCTTCTCCCTCCGTGGCACGTCGTCTCGTGTGTGAAGTCGTAACCCGGAGCCTCACCAAGGCCTCCAGCTGTGCAAACCACCTCCACGTGGGTGGCTCCCCCTCTCCGTGGGGTTTCCGCACGCATCCTTCTGTACTCTGGGCCCCAACTCAGCCAATAGTCTTCATTTGTTCTCTAGATGAGTCCTCCCTCCACTAGCTCAGCCTCTGGTGTTCGCTTAACCATTTCAGGACACACACATCACCCTCATCGCAGACGACGACAGACAACCTGCTTCTCCTTCACGATGTTCACACAGCCGCCCACGCTCACAGCAACCCCGCTGCCTCCCAGGTGGAACCATTTCAAAGTCGTTGTAAAGCGACAGGGTAGGAAACACAGGGCCTGAGGTGACTGAGGACTGTCCCCTCACAGGCAGGCGGGCTGACAGGTAGGAAACCGAGAGTAAGGTGCTCCGGGCAAAGACGTCACGGCTGGGGGTGTGGGAACCCCACGCAATCCAGGGTGGCCGGCGTTTAGGGAAGTAGAGGAGGGGAAGGTGGGGAGGGAGGTTGGGGGGTGCTTTGGATAACAAGGAACAGGGTGCTGAGCGCAGGTCTCCTAGTCTCTCCTGGCAAAGCTCCTGGGAGCAGGACTCAGTGTCCTCTTCATCTCTGCATGCCCCCCCCTCCCGTCACATGCACGCACACACACACTCACATATACAGTTACAATCTCATACACATACACACGTGTCCACACACATACACCATTGCCCACAAGAATGGACACACAATACACAAGTCACATATACTTGCACGCACATCCACAGTACAGACTCACACTACACATGCATCCACATGTGCTCTCTCTACGCATACATCCACATGTGCTCTCTGTCTCTAACAGACACACACACACACACACACACACACACACACACACACACCCCACGCAGCCCCACCAGCACCCTCCCAGCCCTGGCATGTGGCTGGGGCTCAGTCAGGGTTGACTGCATTGATGAAACATTAAATCAGGGGAAATTGTGTTTGGGGATCCTTTTTTCCAATTAATCTTTCCAGTTGTTTAACATCAGCTCCTAAGGAATTCGCTGTGTGTGTTCAGAGCCCTAAACTCGTGCTTCTCAAAATTAGAGAAAGATAGGACTTCCCTGGTGGTGCAGTGGTTAAGAATCCGCCTGCCAATGCAGGGGACACAGGTTCGAGCCCTGGTCTGGGAAGATCCCACGTGCCACGGAGCAACTAAGCCCGTGCGCCACAACTACCGAGCCTGTGCTCTAGAGCCCGCGAGCCACAACTACTGAGCCTGCGTGCCGCAACTACTGAAGCCCACGTGCCTAGAAGCCTGTGCTCCGCAACAAGAGAAGCCACCAACCGCAATGAGAAGCTCCCGCACCGCAACGAACAGTAGCCCCCTCTCGCCGCAACTAGAGAAAGCCCGCGCACAGCAACGAAGACCCAACGCAACCAAAAAATTAATTAATTAATTTTTTTAAAAAAAAAAATTAGAGAAAGATCATTTCTCTTTCCCACAATTGCATCTGAACTGACCATGCTTTAGGAGATTTTTTTCATGAAATATGACCCTTTAAATCAGGCCATGTCTAAGTCTTATACTTTACTCAAGCACTTGGGTGAGGGGGAAATATAAAAGATTCTCTCCAAGCAAAGCACTTCTCCACGTTTGGGGGGATCCTTTTAAGGAAAGGGGAAAGTATTGGGAAAACAGTCCATGGTCCAACATCCACCACTTTACGGGCTGCAGCTTCCAACCACCACCCCAAACGGAGCCCTGGGAATGGTGCACCCCAGGGGTGAAAGCATGGCTGAATTTGTTCAACTATGTTTTCTAAAGAATAACCCCCAAACATGCATTATTTTGTAATAAGTCGAAGGTTATTTTTTCAAGGAGGAAAGAAACAATCCTGTTGACACAATAGATGCAAAGAACTTAGCACCATGCCTGGCAAGAAGAAAGGGCTCTGTAAATGGTTTTTTTTTTTTTTTTTTTTTGGTTGTTTAGTTGTAAAGAACCCGCCGGGAGGGAGCCTGCTTTCTGAGTAATCGACATCCTTGATAATTTGATGCCCCTCCCTGGACGCCCTCAGAACGCTGCTCTGAGACCAGCTCTGTAGGCTGAAGGCTCCAGTCTCAAGAGCGCCCGACGAACCCCACTGAAGAGGGAGGCTTTCCACTTACCCCATTCTTAAACCACCACTTCGGGACACGATGAATCCCCAGGAAAATGAGGCCACTTCAGAAATACACAATTCTGGCTTAATATCCGCCTCAATTGCCTGGTGTGTTCCCTTTACGACAAGATCCCCCCAAGCCTGCTATCTCCTATTAGAGTGTTATTCTCTATTTGATTTCCAAATTATTCTTCATGTGTCACCTTTTACCTTGAGCCATTTTCTCCCCCCAGTGAAATCTTGGCACCCAAAGCAGTTCTCAGAACTAAATTAATTATAAAAGCATATTAATATCATCTGTATAGCAATGAAATTAATTTATTCAATAGATCCAAGAGGAAGTCATCAATTATGCCCGGTGACTGTAGCATTTTGTGTGACAGCATTTACAATTCTTACAAATTTTAATATCTCGTCCAGCAAGAGTTGCCATAAATATCATGTGCTGTGCAGCCTTGATTTATGAATTACGTGGACCTTTTAGATGTCACTAGTGTTCAAATACTACACATTTTATTCTTATCAAGTGTGTGTTCCGGGGGCGGGGGTGGCGTTTTATCCTTCTATGAAAAATAAGGATCTCCATTCTCTTAGGGATGACCTCTCCCGTCAGTACAGTCTACCCTGGGACATATACAAATTTCTTAGATGTGCTTCTAACCATCCAGGTTAAATTTCCCAAGACATGTTATAAACTCAATACAATGGAAATTTAGCTGCACCCTCATGTCAAGATCTGAATATACCTAAGGGTTGCTCAGTCTCAGAATGAGTAAGCATTCAAAGTCCAGCTCACTATCCAGAGCAATTCTTATCAAACTCCTCCTTCCACCTCATTCTTCTACGTCACCCACAAGACCCACAGCTAGCCAGAAATCCTCTCTCACTGTTCCCTAAAACTCCCCAAGAAAAGATAGTTGACATATATCTGACAAATAACTTGTATCCCAGCGATACAAGAAATGCCCACGGGGGGAATTCCCTGGCGGTCCAGTGGTTAGGACTCCGAGCTTTCACTGCCTAGGGCGTGGGTTCAACCCCTGGTCGGGGAACTAAGATCCCACAAGCCATGCAGTGCGGCCAAAAAAATAAAAAAATAAAAATAAATAAATAAATAAATGCCCACAAAGGAGGAGGCCCAAATGGCCACTAGGCAGGCGAGAAGGGGCCCAGCTTTAGGAGTCCTCAGGGATGTGCAAATTAAAACCACGGTGAAATTAAAACCGAACACACCCACTAGAGTGACTACAATGAAAAAGACAGAAAATGCCAAGTATTGGCGAGGATGCAGAGCAACTGGAACTTTCGCACACTGCTGGCTGGAGTGTAAATGGGTACCATTTGGAACGCCTCCTGGCAGTATACACCAAGCTGAGCATATGCATTCCCTATGACCCAGAAATTCCGCTCCTAGGTAAATACCCAAAAGAAATGAGTCCATATGTTCACCGAAAGTCAGGTACTAGAATATTCGTAGAAGCTCTATTCATAATAGCCCCAAACGGAAAACTACAAAATGTCCGTTAACGGGAGAATGGAATAAGGTTGGCCAATAAAATACAGGACACCCAGTAAAATTTGAATTTCAGATAAACAACAAATAATATTTTAGCATAAGTATGCCCTACACAGTAATATTACCCAAAATGCTCTACTGCTGTGTATGGATGATGTCACAGACATAATGATGAACAAAAGCCTAAGAGAATCCAAACTGGGTATTTCTATTTATATAGTATCCAAAAACAGGCAAACTCACCCCTGCTATTAGAAGTCAGGATGGTGGGGAGATTCGTAGCTCCTGGATGAGGACACAAGAGACATTTGGGGAGCCTGAATGTTCTGTTTCTTGATCTGAAACACAAGAAACAGATGTGTCCACTCTGTGATGATTCATCAAACTGTACACTGTGAGACATGCTCATATCACATTGTATAGTCAACATACTTTATAAGTACGTTTCTTATTCACTTCTTATTCAGGCAGAGATTATAAAAGTTTGTTGCAAGTATCCAGATCAAGATTTGTGTTTCAGAAATTATCGGTGTTCACAATACCTGCAGGGGAAAAAAACCAAACTCGAATACGAGCACTCTTTACAATTAAAAGAATATTTTTATCATTCTTTTATTTGTTTTGGCTCTGTCACAAATTAAAGTGCTTGGAATGCTGTAAAAAAAAAAAAATGCTCACAGCAAAAAGTATTTGTTGTTTATCCAAAGTTCAAATTTAACAGAGTATTCTTTTATCTGACAGCCTTATTCCATCCTCCTGCTAATGGACATTGTGGCCATCAACACATATCATACATGTATTTTATATGTCAATAAAAGTTATTTTAAAAACTTCACAGAACACTGCAATCAATATGGATCCTCCCATTTTTTTCCCTAAGAATGGAGGAGAGAAATGTCAGTGGGCAAAGCTGGAATTTTTAGTGGGCTGGGAGGGGGTCAGAGTAGAAAACAGGACTGCAAATACTCACGTGGTAATAATTTTTGTAACACAAACATTAATCTTTCAAAGACCAGAGATACGACCCCTATTTCCATCCTGTTAGGATTTAAATTCAAGTTGCCTACTAGGTACCTTCAAACTTCATCTGTTTTTGTAGAAGGAAGACGGGTGGTGATCAGTCAAGCACATTATTTGTGTCCCTACCCACCTCCCCCACAATAACAGACCCCTGGCCTCTAAACAGTCATTAAGGAAGTGGTGAGGACCCCCAGCAAGGTTGAGAGGGACATTGAGAAGCAGCTCCTTGTTAGATGTACCCATTCAAGTGGAGACAAAAACACAAAGCTGAGAGAGAGGAGTGAAAAGTCGACTGAGACACTAGATCCAGTCCCAAAAGACAGCCCAGGAAAGGCAGTAGAGGGCAGTGGTTAGACTCAGCTCCAACATTCCTGACCACGGGTCCTTGAGAACATCACCAACCATCTGAGCCTTGGTTTTTTCACCTGAAAAAGGGGGATAATGATAGTACCTACCTCACTGGGTTGTCGTAAGAATTGGGTGAGATGATGGGTGGCAGATTATATTATCCCAAAGTGACCACAATGCGTTTCCTGCTCCATACGCTCCTCTAAAACTTGCCACTCCCCCATCAAGGTGGAGTCTAATTCCCTTCTCTTGAATCTGGGGGGAGCAGAGAGCTTGTGACTGGCTTGCGACCAATAGAAGGTAGCAGAAGTGATGCTGAGTAAATTCTGAGGCAAGGTCATGCAAGGCAGTTCCCTTCCCCCTTGTTAGCTGGTATACACCCCATCGGAACCCTGGGCCTCCATTAAAGCCCAGCTACCTGGAAGCCACCATGCTGTGGGGAAGCTCAGGCCATGTGGGGAGGCCACACGTGGCTGCTCCAATGGACAGCCCCTGCTGAGATGCCAGCTAACAGACGATATCAACTACCAGAAGTGAGTGAAGACAACTCCAGATGATTCCAGCCCCCATCTTTTAATAATCCAGATCATTAGCCCTTGAGTCTTTCCAGTTGAGGCCCCAGATATCAAAGAGCAGAGACCTGTCATTCCTGCCATGCCCTGTCCAAATCCCTAATTCACATCCATTAGCAAGATAAAATGGTTGTTTTAAGCATTTAAGTTTGAGGTGGTTTGTTATAAGCAATAGTAACTAAAACATAATGTCTTGTATCAGTTAGCTCTTGCTGCATAACAAAACACTCCAAATTTAGTGGTTTAAAACAACACACATGGGGCTTCCCTGGTGGCACAGTGGTTAAGAATCTGCCTGCCAATGCAGGGGACATGGGTTCAAGCCCTGGTCTGGGAAGATCCCACATGCCGCGGAGAAACAAAGCCCATGTGCCACAGCTACCAAGCCTGCACTCTAGAGCCCATGAGCCACAACTACTGAGCCCACATGCCACAACTACTGAAGCCTGCGTGCCTAGAGCCCGTGCTCCACAACAAGTCACCGCAATGGGAAGCCCACACACCACAACGAAGAGTAGCCCCCGCTCACCGCAACTAGAGAAAGCCCGCGCACAGCAATGAAGACCCAGTGCAGCCAAAAATAAATAAAATAAATAAAAATTTTTTAATTAAAAAATAAACCCACATTTATTTAGCTCACAATTCTGTGGGTCAGTGGGCAGTTCTGGTGCTTTGGGCAGTATCAGCCAACCTCTCCTGGGCTCACTCGTGTGTCTGTGCTCAGATTGTGGTCGGCTGGTGGCTGATGATCTAAAATGCCTCACCTACATGTCTGGCAGTTGGCTGAATGTCAACCAGGCAGCAGATGTAACTAGGCCATAGGACTCTCATCATCCAGGAGGCTGGCCTATGCTTCTTCACAAGGAGGCAGGGTTCCAGGAGCAGCAAGAGAGGACCAGCCCACTGTGTAGGCTCCTCAAGTTTCTACCTGCAGCATGTTTGCAGATGTTACATTGGCCAAAGCAAGTTCATGGCCAAGTCTAGAGTAAGAATGAAAAGGCACCCCACTAAAATCTGGAACAAGACAAGGATGCCCACTCTCACCACTTCTCTTCAACATAGTATTGGAAGTCCTAGCCTCAGCAATCAGACAAGAAAAAGAAATAAAAGGTATCCAAACTGGAAGGGAAGAGGTAAAATTGTCACTACATGCAGATGACATGATACTACATATAGAAAACCCTAAGGACTCCACACAAAAGCTACTAGATCTAATAAATGAATTCAGCAAAGTAGTAGGATACAAGATTAACATTCAGAAATTGGTTGCATCCTTTACACTAACAATGAAATATCAGAAAGGGAATGTAAAAACAGTACCTTTTAAAATCGCACCAAAAAAAATTTTTTTAAATACCTAGGAATAAACCTGACCAAGGAAGTGAAAGACTTATACGCTGAGAATTATAAAATGTTAATAAAGGAAATAAAAGAGGATTCAAAGAAATGGAAAGATACTCCATGCTCTCAGATTGGAAGAATTAATATTGTTAAAATGGCAATACTACCCAATCAATCTACAGATTTAATGTGATCCCTATCAAAGTACTCATGACATTTTTCACAGAACTAGAACAAATAATTCAAAAATTTACATGGAACCATAAAAGACCCAGAAGTGCTAGAGCAAGCCTGAGAAAAAACAAACAAAGCAGGAGGCATAAATCTCCCAGACTTCAGACAATACTACAAAGCTACAGAAATCAAAACAGTGGTGTGTCTCCTTCCTGACTGTCCTCGGTGGTTTGTCTGTGAGAAATGCTGATAGCAATATGTCTTCAGGAAATGCCAAAATTGGGCACCGTGTCCCCCAGTTCAAAGCAACTGCTGTAATGCCAGATGGTCAGTTCAAAGATATCAGCCTATCTGACTACAAAGGAAAATATGTTGTGTTCTTCTTTTACCCTCTTGACTTCACCTTTGTGTGCCCCACAGAGATCACTGCTTTCAGTGATAGGGCAGAAGAATTTAAGAAACTCAACTGCCAAGTGACTGGTGCTTCTGTGGATTGTCACTTCTGTCACCTGGCATGGATCAACACACCCAAGAAACAAGGAGGACTGGGACCCATGAACATTCTTCCCTTGATATCAGACCCCAAGCGCACCATTGCTCAGAACTATGGGGTCTTTTTTTGTTTTTAATAAATTTATTTATTTATTTGTTTATGGCTGTGTTGGGTCTTCGTTGCTGTGCACGGGCTTTATCTAGTTGAGGTGAATGGGGGCTACTCTTCGTTGCGGTGCGCGGGCTTCTCATTGTTGTGGCTTCTCTTGTTGCAGAGCATGGGCTCTAGGCACGCAGGCTTCAGCAGTTGTGGCACGTGGGCTCAGCGGTTGTGGCTTGTGGGGTCTAGAGCTCAGGCTCAGTAGTTGTGGCACACGGGCTTAGTTGCTCCGCGGCATGTGGGATCTTCCCGGACCAGGGCTCGAACCCGTGTCCCTTGCTTTGGCAGGCAGATTCTTAACCACTGCACCACCAGGGAAGCCCAGACTATGGGGTCTTAATGGCTGATAAAGGCATCTCATTCAGGGGCCTTTTTATTATTGATGATAAAGGTATCCTTCGACAGATCACCATAAATGACCTTCCTGTTGGCCGTTCTGTGGATGAGACCCTGAGACTAGTTCAGGCCCTCCAGTTTACTGACAAACATGGGGAAGTGTGCCCAGCTGGCTGGAAGCCTGGCAGTGATACCATCAAGCCTGATGTCCAGAAGAGCCAAGAATATTTCTCTAAGCAGAAGTGAGCACTGGGCCATTTTAGGGCCAGGCTGCAGTAGGTGGCCATGAGAGCAAAACCTCTTCTGTACTATTGTCATGCTTAAAACACAAGACGTTACACTCAGCCAAGATGTGGTGTGGGACTGGACAGGCCTTTCCTGCAGGGGTTGGGGAAGCCAGACTTTCTTCCTCTGGAGGGAATGCCCTGAGCTGTATTATGGGGCAAGCAAACTGATGTGTATAGTAGTAGGGTATCACTTTTGGTCTTTTGTAGTTTTATTAAACTTGAGCTGAGACCTTAAAAAAAAAAAAAAAAACCAAACATTGTGGCATTGGTACAAAAATAGGCATACGGATCAATGGAACAGAACAGAGAGCCCAAAAATAAACCCACACACCTACAGTCAATTAACCTTCAACAAAGGAGGCAAGAATATAAAATGGAAAAAAGACAGTCTCTTTACAAGTGGTGCTGGGAAAGTTGGACAGCTGCATGTAAATCAATGAAGTTAGAACACACATTCACACCATGCACAAAAATAAACTCAAAATGGCTTAAAGACTTAAACATAAGACATGACACCATAAAACTCCTAGAAGAGAGCATAGGCAAAACATTCTCTGACATAAATCGTACCAATGTTTTCTTATGTCAGTCTCCCAAGGCAATAGAAATAAAAACAAAAATAAACAAATGGGACCTAATCAAACTTACAAGCTTTTTCACAGCAAAGGAAACCATAAAAAAAACGAAAAGACAACCTACGGAATGGGAGAAAATATTTGCAAATGACGCGACAGACAAGGGCTTAATCTACAAAATATACAAATAGCTCATACAACTCAACAACAAAAAAACAAACAACCCAATCGAAAAATGGCCAGAAGACCTTAATAAACATTTCTCCAAAGAAGACATACAGATGGCCAGTAGGCACAGGAAAAGATGCTCAACATCACTAATTATTAGAGAAACGCAAATCAAAACTACAAGGTACCACATCCCACCAGTCAGAATGGCCATCATTAAAAAGTCTACAAATAACAAATGCTGGAGGGGGTGTAGAGCAAAGGGAACCCTCCTACACTGTTGGTGGGAATGTTAAGTTGGTACAGCCACTATGGAAAACAGTACGGAGGTTCCTCAGAAAACTAAAAATAGAATTACCATATGATCCAGCAATCCTACTCCTGGGAATATACCCAGACAAAATTGTAATTCAAAAAGATACATGCACCCTTATGTTCATAGCAGCACTGTTCACAATAGCCAAAACATAGAAACAACCTAAATGTCCATTGACAGATGAATGGATAAAGAAGATGTGGTACACAATGGAATACTACTCAGCCATAAAAAAGTATGAAATAATGCCACTTGCAGCAACATGGATGAAACTACAGATTATCATACTAAGTGAAGTAACTCAGACAGAAAAAAACAAATACCATATGATGTCACTTATATGTGGAATGTAAAATATGACACAAATGAACTTATCTACAAAACAGAAACAGACTCATAGACATAGAGAACAGACTTGTGGTTGCCAAGGGGGAGGGGAGGAGGGAGAGGGAGTCTGGGGTTGGTAGATGCAAACTAGTATATATAGGATGGATAAACAACAAGGTCCTAATGCAGAGCACAGGGAACTATACTCAATATCCTGTGATAAACCATAATGGAAAAGAATACAAAAAAGAATGTCTATATGTGTATAACTGAGTCACTTTGCTGTTCAGCAGAGAGTGGCACAACTTTGTAAATCAACTATACATCAATAAAAAAATAAAAATAAAATAATGCAGTAACTTAAAAAAAAAAAAAAAAAAGAATGAGAGAGCTCCCAAAGTAACATGGCAAGGAGATGTGAATCTGGGGAGGGAAAGAACCATGGCCATTTTTGTCGTCTGCCACGTTCTGACACAGAGACAGCCTCTAGCACGCGTTGGCTGTCCATGTGACATAAAAGACACAGAGTTTGTGCTGCTCTGCAGTCCCCGGACGTAAGCTCAGTGCACCTAGAACACAGGGTGTCTGAGAGCGGTGGCCGGGGATGAGGTGGGAGAGACAGGCAAGGAGCTAGGTTCAAAAGGCATTCATCCCTGACTCCTCAGGGACAGACACAGTGGCAGAAGGGCAAGAGTTTGGGAGTCAGACACGCCCAGGTTTAATTCCAGCTCTGCCACGAGCCCCTGGGAGGCCCCTTGCTAACCACTAAGGTCCCCATCTTTCATAAGGGATAAAAGCATCTGCCTCTTAGTGCTGCGGGGAGGATGAGATGAGGCCAGGTGCCTGGCATGGAGCGTCATGGTGCCTCCAGCAGAGCTGCAGCTTGGCTGTCATCAGGCCCCAGGAAGCTGACTGAGGTCTCTTCGTGCCCACTGAGTGACAGCGGCTGGAAAGACAGAGCCAGCTGAAAAAGCTCCCCAGCCAAAGCCTTCTCAGAGGCTTGCTCCCCAAATTCCCCGTTATTATGCTACAAAAGACTGGTACAGCTGCTCACCAAGAAATAATTGATGCCACGCTTGTCTGAGGTTCAACCTGTGCAAACTGCAATCGCTCAGATTCCCACACCTGCCAGCCCAGCAGGTCCAAAAAGTTGTGCTTACGTACGCATTTCTCAAAGGCTCGTGCTGGGCGGGGCTGCTGGTGTGACTAGACCTTCCGCAGGGGGCCAGAGCCCAGGCGTGGGCCCAGCTTGCAGGTTAGACATCCAAGGAGGAATGATGCACTTTCCAGGGGCTGCAGCCCAGACTGGGCACAGGAGGAAGATTGCCCTGCTGCAGGACTCTCCCAGGAGCCAGGCTGGGCATGCCAAGGGGTACACATCACACACAAACACACACTCACCTATCAAACCCCTTACCAAATGGCATGCCACCGTGTCACTCACACAAAGGTGCCATCTACACTGGCACTGCTGCCCTAACCATTGCCAGGCCAGTTGATTCACCCTCCCAGACAAAGAGAGAGGGAGAGGTGAAGGCATTCCTGGCAGAAAGAGTGACATGTGAAGACACATGGAGTTGCACATGGGCCTGGGACACCACAAAGGTGCAACATTCCATGAATAAAGTGGGAACGTTAAAATTCATCTTGTAGACATTAAGGGGTCAAGGGAACTTTTTAAGCATCAGTGTGATGACCAGGCATGCAGATGGGTTTCAGGACCATCCTCCTGGAGATGGTGGAGGAAGGAGAGACTAGACACGGGTGACCAATTCAGAGATTTCCATAGCCCAGGGGAGAGCTGCTGGGAGGAAGGAGAGGATGGAACAGACTCAGGGAGCGTTTCCGGGTTGGCATCAGCAGGCCATGTGACCGAGTGGATGTGGGCATGGGGAGGATGGAGGGCTGGGTTGACTTCATGTTCGGGCAGATGGGGGCCGTTGCCCCAGCCAGAGGGCACAGGGGGAGGAAGGGGTCTGGGAAGAAGCCGGTCTCGGTCTGAAACGGTTCTTTCAGTCTGAGAGGCTTGTCCATCACCTCTCCTGCCCTATGCTCGCTGGGAGGACAGGCAGACTCCACTTCCCATCTCTACAGCTGAGGCTGTGGGGAATGGCCAGCGTCCCCATGGGAATGCTGGAAAGGAAGTCCCCATGGTTACTGATGAACAAGGAGGTCCCGGGCAACAGGGTCAGGGGACCACGATGGAGCCCTGCCAGGGGGCACATCTGACGCTGAGGGTTCACTGTGCCAGAGGAGCCCCTCCACCCACTAAAGATGCCTGTCTTCCCTGGCTTTTGACCCTCCAGGCCTAAGCCCCTGGCACAGCAGACACCTCCAAGTCCTGCCATGTCCCTCCTGCTGTGACCCAAGCCGGTCCCAGGCCCAGACCTCCAGGTCACACACACACTTCCACACCCCATCCCCACAGGTGAGCATGACGCAGAGCTGTGAGAGAGGTTTTTTTTTTTTTTTTTTTGAGTTTTTAACATTTTTATTCAAGATAAAATGAAAAGATAATGAAGATACTTAGCAACATGCCACATTTAAGCCTGATGGACATTTGTTGCAGTCCTACTTTGTCCTTGATATTTGAAAATAGTATTTAATGCAGTTCTTAAGAGAGTTAGATGATATAGATATAAGTTTCTTCTAACAAATTATATTGCTCTGGTAGGTTAAATGACTTACCCAAGTTCACATGGCTGATAAGCAAAGCTGAGATTAAACTCATTTTTTAATTCAAATTCAACATTTCCAAAACATTCCTTTCTAAATGACTTCTCTTCAAGTTGAATGTACTTTTTAAAATTTAAATTAACTAAAGTATGATATTGAAGTATAATTGCATAGAACATTTTTTATAAATCACATGTAGTGATAATTTACAGAGTAAAATTCATTTTTAAGTATATAGTATAGACTGTACAGTTCTGACTAAAGAGAGAGGTTATTTTTGAAACTCATTTGCAAGGTAGATTTCTCATAAATGCCACAAAGCAAAGCAAATCCTATAGATTTTTTTTCAAGGCAACACAAGAACTGTATAAGTTCTCTGAGTACGTGTGTTCACGGCATCACTTTGCTTTACCTCATGGTCCTGCACATTCAGACTGCAGTCGCCCCGACCCAAAACATCATCAGCTCCAGGAAGCATCCGCCGGCACCCATGGGGCAGGATACATGGGGGTGGGGCTGTCACAGGCATTCTGGGGGGCCCTCTGGTACCTCTGGCAGTGACAGGCTCCAGACCCTTCAAAGAGAAGGGCAGAGGGCTTCCCTGGTGGCGCAGTGGTTGAGAATCTGCCTGCCAATGCAGGGGACATGGGTTCGAGCCCTGATCTGGGAAGATCCCACATGCCACGGAGCAACTGGGACAGTGAGCCACAATTACTGAGCCTGCGCGTCTGGAGCCTGTGCTCCGCAAAAAGAGAGGCCGCGATGGTGAGAGGCCCGCGCACCGCGATGAAGAGTGGTCCCCACTTGCCGCAACTAGAGAAAGCCCTCGCACAGAAACGAAGACTCAACACAGTCATAAATAAATAAATAAATAAATAAATAAATAAATAAATAAATAAAAAGAGAAGGGCAGAGTCTGGGGGCTGATTCTCAGCACTTGGACTCAGACCATGGGAAGGGCCATTGTCCACCTCGGGGTCAACAAACTGGGACTGTCTCACCCAACAGCCCGCTGTTCCTTCCTTGGGCGCCCCATCTCCACGAAAGGTGCCTCCCTCCACATCCAGGGCACGGCCTACGGGAAGGGAGGGAGGCTTCCCTGCACCGCTGCTCCCCTCCACCACTGCCCCTCTTCTGTCTCAGGTTCTGGGATTCCACCCTCTTGAACTTCTCCCCTCCATCCCCCACCTTCCTCCTGGTCTCCCACATCTAACATCTCCTGCTCCAGGCATCCCTGCACGGCGACTGGAGGGGCCTGCCTGAAGCACAGTGTATCTGTCATGCTCTCCCTCATTAGCCCTCTGTGGCTCCCACTGCCTACAAAACCAAGCCCACACTCTTCAGTCTTGCCCGGCCTGGCCCCGCCACTCACACCCCCAGGTCCTCGGACACTTCGCATGGACTTCAGCTCTCAGGTCTTTGCTCAGAGTGGGGTCCCTTCCCAAGTGGCCTGTCTTCTCCTTTACCCCCTCTGAAATGTCCTCTTCCTGGCCACGTGCTCCCTGAATTCTTCTCTGATCCCGAGGAGTCCTCCCTGCCTCTGGCTCCCCCATGTCCTTGCCTGTGCTCTGAAGGTGCTCACCCACCTTGTGTTACAGCCTCTATGTTTGCCATCTCCTCCTATCCTGTGAACTCCAGAGGGAAGGGAGGGCTTCGGTCTTTATCTCTGAAGCCCCCTTGATTAGTTGAGGCAATGCTAGCTGCTATCACAGATGAGCCCAGAATCCTGGTGACCTAACACAGGAACAATTAACGTCTCACTCACTCACATCCAATGTCGATGTTCCTGGCCCGGTGGCCTTCCACAGGCTCCTTCAGGGACCCGGGCTCCATCCACCCTTAGAGTCCTCTCTCTAGAGATAGCACAGACGGTTTGAGGGGTTTGTTCTTATTGTGGTGAAAATACACAGAATCAAATGTACCCTCTTAACCATTTTCAAGTGCACAGTCCAGGGCGGGTAACTGTATGCACATTGTTGCACCCTAGTTCTCTAGAACTTCTTCATCTTGCAGAGCTAACAGCACCCATCAAAAGACTCCCTTCCCCGCCCCCAGCACACCCATTTGTTAACCCCGTCAGCTACTGACGTGTGTCACTTCCACTCACATTCTGTTCGCACGAGCTCACTACGTGGCCACACCCTGGGGGGCTGCAGCCAGGGGGTGGGGAGCAGCTTCCCATAACAGGGCTGCCCTGCGGGAAGGGAGCCCAGCCTTGCACACAGGTGAGGCCGAGACAGGTGTGTGCTGAACTGAGCGTACACAGAGGGTGGAGGAAAGAGAGGCTTCGGGGAGGGAAGGAGGGCGACGGTTCCTGCTAACACCTCTGGGCACCTACTGCCGGTAAAGTGCAGAGCTGGGTGTGGTCACACACGAGAGCCACACGGTGCCGGGGAAAGAGCCAGACAGACTCGGTCCAGATTCCTGGTCTCTGGGCTCGGGGAGCTGATGAACTCGATGATCGCATGAGATGAGATGGGATGTGCAAAGGGCCCGGCACACAGGAAGCGCTGTTACTGTTTACCTTACACAATCCTGCAATGGGGAAACCCAGTCTCAAGTCACCTGGGCCACTTGCCCAGTTAATAAGCGGCGGGGCCAGATCTGCACTCACACCAAGACTGCATCCAGCTCCCCAGGGCGTCCCTGAGATGCCCTGTGACCTCCCAGCTCTGGCCTAAAGAAGATCAGAGAGCCGGTGCCCCGCTCACACCTCATGACCTCCCTCCCCTGACCTCTTGCGGGTAAAGCCCTGTGGTATCCGCCAGATGACGCCAACTCCCTCCACATCCTTTTAAAGGAGCTCCGCCTAACAGTTCTCAATATAAATACTGCAGAGCCTGGGCTGAGATCTGCTCCTTGTCTCCTTGCCCAGCCTCCTTTCACCCAGCCCTGCCTGCCAAGCGCGTCCACTGCTGACTCCATCCAAGACTTATTGCCAGTGGCCCCTCCACGTGTACAGTCGCCCAGCGCCCAACCTGCAGACGCAGCCCTATCACCTCCCCTGTCAAATCCTCCCTCTTCGGGCTGGTGCAGCAGACGGGCTCACGGAGGAGCATTCAGAAGCGCCGTAGCAAAAGAAAGCAAATCTGAGCTCGCGTCGCCAAAGGCCAGCCACACGCCTGGCCACGGAGGTGCCCTGGGGAGATGCACGGGCTGCACGGCTGGCGGGAACAGGACGCTCTGAGCTGACCCGGCGTGAAGCCCAGCTCCGCAGGCATCACCAAGTCCCCGTCCTTCCCGCTGGCAGCTCCCTAAATGCTGTGGCTGGTCAAACAGACATTGACATCTCTTCCCCCTGCCTGGCACGCGGCAGGCCTTAAGCTTCAGAGAGACGCGGAAGAGGGCAAGAATGTAAAAACCACTCCTTCCTGCTTGGAAAAGGGCCTGCGTTCATGAGAACCTTCTTACCTCCCTGGCACAAGGCCGCTCATCACGGAGAAATGTTCATTTGTGGTCCGTTTCTGTTACTCCCGGAGCTCGCTTTCAGGTTTGGGGGGCCGCGCGCATCGAGAAGGCGCCTGCCCACCACTCTGCTTCCCGGGCCACGTCTGCGCCGTTTGATCCTCAGCCAGCGAGGCTGCGAGGCTGGCAGGAGCCGCGGGCAGGACGCCTGCCACCCTCGCACCCCCTTCCGGGCCATGCAGCTTGTGACTGTTTGATGCATCGCCCTCTTTCATCTGCACCGAGGTGCTCAGCCGAGTGAGGGGCAGGTGGAATCACTGGCGCCCCAGCGAGTGTCAGGAGGGAAATAAACCCCGTTGCTCTTCTTCTGCACCCACGTCGCTGGCAGGCGGGGCCAGCCACTGAGAGGCCCCTGCCCCAGCCGGCACCCACGTGCGTGCCCGGCTGGAATCTCCCCTCTCCCTCTGCCGTCCTGGAATTAAGGCAGGGCAGCTGTCATCTCTGGGTTCTCAAATGTAAATCCCAGAAACCTGCCTTCATCCTTCCAGCTGCCTTCATCCTTCTAAACGTGCCGTGTTTTTTCCAGGCTCTGCAAGACCGGGCCCTGTCCAGAGGCTGCTGATGCCCGGGCCGAGGTGGCCTCCAGGACACACCAGGGATTTCAGTCCCAGAGTCAGGGCCCCCTTGGTTCCGTGCTTCTGATGCCCCAAGCCCCACAGCAGAGCCTCCCCCAGGCCCGAGGCCATGGGCACCAGGAGAGAGACTGTCAGCAGCCAGGACCATGGAGAGAGGAGGGACAAAATTCCATCACCTGGGCTGGGGACGAGGGCCAGGACCCAAAGCACAGCAGGACACTGGGCTCCTCGCTGCTCTCCGAGATCCTCGCCTACTCTCTCCTGCCTCTAGGCCTGGCAGAAGCTGCTCCCGCTACCTCGGACACCCCTCCCCTCCTACTTCACATTGCTCTTCGCCATAGGCCTTTCAGGTCTCAGCCTGGGTACCACTTCTTCCAGGCAGCCCTCTCTGACCACCGCCAGACAGGGACAGATGCCCCTCCCTTCTCTCTCTCAGGTCCTTGCATTTCACGCCCCCCATGCTGCCCCTGTCACTCTGGGAGGGAAGAGCTTGTTGGTTTTTCTGTTTCCCTCTCCAGGCTACGAACTCCACAGGGCCAGTCAGGGATGTGGTCGGCCTGTCACAGCCCCTGACATGCCACCTTCATGAATATCTGCTGCCTGGGAGAAAAGATAAAAAGAATAAAGTGAATGAATTAATGTTGGGCTCATCGATCCTTCCCAAGAACCGGTGTCGCCCAAAACCCCAGATCATGTTGCTCCAGAGGTGAGCCCTGAACACCTGCGTGGCACAAGCTTCCCTCCGGTCCCAGCTGCCCTGGCAGTGGGTGGGGCCCAGCCTCAGCCTGACTCCTGGGCTTCCAGACCTTCCAGACCAGTGCCCCACAGAACTGGAGCCTTCCACGACCACTAGCCCCGCTGAAGCTGGCCCTTGCTCAGGCCCAGCCTCTCCTCCGACAGGAGTTGGTTGTGTGCCTGGTGCCCGGGCAGGCCGGCCCTGCTGCCCCCCGGGCCTCATTCATTTATTCCTTCATTCACTCACTCACTCATCATTTAAACCAGTTTGAGCTGGCTGTTTTGGTTCTTGAAATGAAAAGTCTTGACTGATTCTGCCTGAATCAGCCTTCAATGGGGTCAGCCTTCACTCTTTGTGTGGACTCCCAGCTCTGGACTCATTCTCACATTGGTTTGGATCCCAAACAGAAGCCCCGGCAGGCACCAGATCTCTGCTTGCAGATGAGGCTTAGATGATACAGGGATCATGCCCTGGTGGGGAGCGGGTCTGCAGCCTGCAAGGCCTCAGCTGGACCAGGCACAGTCCTTCCCTTCCCATCACTCACGGCTGGACTCCCCTCTCAGAGAGCAGTTGAGGCCCTCTCCCCAACCCCCCATCATGAGTCCTCTCACCACTGACCCCTCCTCTCCACCACGGAGGGCTCGTTCCCACTCATGGATACAGATCATCACTTTTCCGCACTCGCCACGCCCAACGACAGCGGCCCAGGCCTGCCAGCAAGGCTGACCCCATAGCGCCCAGGGCCCCTTGTGGGCTCTCTGACTTTGCCCAGATGGAATCCACAGATTCCAGAACTACTAAGTCAAGTCTGCTGAAAGACTATTGGAAATGGTTCAATTTGAGATGAAACAGTAGCCAACCTTCAGGGGTTACCATGGGCACTGTTTTCCTCTCTCCTTATACGTCGAGCCAGGCTGAGCAGCTAGGAGGAACACAGGCAGAGCCTTGCCAAAGAGGAAACTGTCGCTCGCTCACGGTCAGGCACAGGAACGCAGGACGCTGTTTCTGCCCAGGATTCAGGCTGGAAACCCTTGTGCAGGACCGCGCTGCAGTGTCAGAGGCCCAGGCCCCCCGGAAGGGCACAGCGACAACCCTAGAAGGATGAGTGGCAACAGCATTTCCTCCTGCAAACCAGTGAGCCTATGCGAGGAACGGTGGGCAGGAGCGCCTCACCAGTTGGAAAGCCCAAGGGGACAGACTCTTCCCATTTGGGGCCATCCAGAGCAAGCTGTTAGAGTTTCGTGTGGCCAAGAATTTGCCAGAACACTTCACTTCGTGCTCCCAGTCTGGAATTCATGCTGGCAAATGTTGCCTGTGGTTAATTAAACGTATTGATAAGATGTGACAGAAGGAGTGCCACGTTCCTCCCATGGTTTAGATATTCCCTCAGGAGCGGAGAGAGGGGAGTCCTGCCAACCCACAGCAATGTTCCATAAAACTAATCACTCTGCTGACTCATAAAATAAGGATCTGACACAAGGGTTGAATATCTGAGCTCCTCAAGGACAGGGACCAAGTCCCACTCGTCTGGTGTTCCCAGTGCCTTCCAGTTCCAGGCTCACAGTCGGGCACACAGAACCCGAGTGAGTGTGGGATCCCTCTGCTATGCCCTGGATTGTTTGGAAGGAAGGATCATACCTACAGAAGATTTCTTATTAGATTATTCAGCACACACAGCCACATAAATATAACAGAGCATGGATAGAATCTGTGTGCTAGAAACTATAAAAGCTGATGTAAGAAGCCAAAGAAGCCCTAAATAAATCAAGAGACAGCATGGTCGTGAATTGGAAAACTCACAAAGATGTCAATTCTCCCTACATAGATCTACAGATTTAACACAATTCCAATCAAAATCCCAGCATGATTTGGTAGTTATAGACAAACTGATTCTAAATTTTTAATAGATAGGCCAAGAAACTAGCAAAGCCAAAATTTTGAAAAAGAAAATAAAATCGGAGGAGTCACACTACCCGATTTTTAGATTTTCTCAAAAGCGACTTAATCAAGACAGCATGATATTGGTGAAGGGATAGACACATATATCAATGGAACAGAATAGAGCATCTAGAAATAGACTCTCACGAGTATGGCCAATAGACTTTTGACATAGTGCAAAGGCAATTCAATGGATAAAGTATAGTCCTTTCAGCAAATGGTGTTGGAACAACTGGACATCATAGGCAAAAAATAATTTTTTTAAAGCTGATCTAAACATACTCCTTATTAAAAACAAAACAAAACAAAATGGAGTATAGATCTAAATGTAAAACACAAAACTTTTTAAAGAAAACATGGAAGAAAATCTTCATCACCTGAATTAGGTAAGGAGTTTTTAGACATGACACAAAATGCAAAATACATAAAAGAAAATAATGACAACTTGGACTTCATCAAAATTAAGAACTTCTGCTCTTTAACACACACAGGTAAAAGAATGAAAAGACAAGCTGCAGACTAGGAGTAATATGCAAATCTCATATCCAATAAAGAACTTCTATCCAAAACGTATCAAAAACTCAGAATCCAACAGTAAGAAAAACAAAATAAAAAATGGGCAAAACCTCGACCAGTCACTTCACCAAAGAAGATATACAGAAGGCAAATATTCAGATGAAAAGGTGTTTAGCATCATTAGCTGTTAGGGAAATGCAAATTAAAACCATGATGAGATACTACTACACACCTATCAAAATGGCAAAAAAAAAAAATACTGACAATACCAAATGCCAGTGAGAGTACAGCAACCAGAAGTCTCATATGTTTCTGATAGGAATACAAAATGGTACAGACACTTTGAAAACAGTTTTGTTTAAAGTTAAACATACATTATCCATCCCAGCAATCTCACTCTTAGATATATATACCCTAGAAAAATGGAAACATACGTTCACACAAAAACCTGTACATGAATGTTCATAGCGTCTTTATTTGTAACAGCCAAAAACTGGAAACAACCCAAATGATCTTCCACAGGTGAACAGATAAACTCTAGTGCATCCATATAATGGAACAGTACTCAATGATATTAAAAAAAAAATTACTGATACATGCAATAATTTGGACGAATTATAAAGGTATTACACTGTGAAAGAAGTCAATATTAAAAGGTTACATTCTCTATGATTCTACTTATATAACATTCTCAAAAAGACAAAATTCTAACAAAGACTTTGTTACAAAATTAGTGACAGAGTACAGATAAGTGGTCTCCGGGGGCTTAAGGTAGCAGTGGGGAATCATTACAAAGGGGTAGCATGAAGAAGTATTTTGGGGGTGATAGAACTGTTTTGTATTCTGATTGCAGTGAGGGTTACACAAATCTATATGTGTGTTAAGTTCATATAAATATATCAAAAGTTTGTTTTATTGTGTACTAATTTTTAAATAAGATTCTAAAAAACTATTATAAATATACTCCAAATACTCAAAAGGAAAATAAGAACATGATAAAAAGAAAAATGGAAGATACAAAAAAGAAACAAACTTCCAGAGACAAAAAATAAACTGAATGAGAGTAACACAGATTAAACACTGCAGAAAAAATGGCCAGTAACCTTAAAGACATAACAACAGAAATTATCTAAAGCAAAGCACAGAGAGATAAAACATTGGGAAATAACATCGAGTGGTCCAACATGTATGTAATTGGAGCCCCAGACAGAGGGAAGAAAAAATATTTCAAGAAATAATGGCTGAAATTTTTCCAAATTTGATGAAAAATAAACTCACAGATCCAAGCTCAATAAACAGGATAAATATAAAGAAAACCACAGCAAGGCAAAACATAATCAAATTGTTGAGAAGAGGTGAGTAAAGTCTTAAAAGCCGTCAGAGAAAAAGACACATAATCACATAATGTACAGAGGAACAAAACTTAAAATGACAGCAGACAATGGAATTATATATTTAAATACTGGGGTGGGGGGGGGGGGCGTTGTCAACCTAGAATTCTATGTTCAGTGAAATATCTTTCAAAAATGAAGGCAGGGACTTCCCTGGCAGTCCAGTGGTTAAGACTTCACCTTCCAGTGCAGGGGGTGTGGGTTTGATCCCTGGTCAGGGAGCTAAGATCCCACATGCCTCGCGGCCACGAAACCAAAAACATAAAAACAGAAGCAATATTGTAACAAATTTAATAAAGATCTTAAAAATGGTCCACATCAAAAATCTTTCTAAAAAAAATGAAGGCAAAATAAACACATGCAAATTTCAGACATGCAAAACCTGAGGTAATTCATTATGCATTACCAGCAGATCTGCACTACAAGAAATGTTAAAGGAAATTCTTCATACAGAAACAAAAATGAGAGGGTAACATCAGTGAAAATGAGAGAATAAGGATGTCTGAAAGCCCCTCCTCCACAAAGGCAATGAGGACCCTGGCAGAAATTGTCAGAATCAAACTGTTTAGAACTCTGGAAATCAACCAAAGGCTACCAGCAATCTAGGGAGCATTTATTCCAAAAATAGATGAATGTTGGTAACGACAGTGTACATTGTCATATTTTAACTTATCCTATTCCCATATTCCTCTCCCCAGCTCTTTTTCATATCTAAATATCTCATAGTAAAATAATAATTTAAAAAACAAATTATTTGCATATTCTTTGTTATTTCTCCAAGTCTAAACTCCCTGTTTAACTGACAGGAAGGCAGCTTTCTCCCAGATCCATACTTCCCACCATGTGTCTAGGGGTCTTTCGCAATTGGCCCTATCCATGTACTCCCCACTCCCCCGCTGGACCCCCCCTCCCAGGCCACACTTTCCTTCCTGATGCTGCCCCCCCATCCAGCATCTCAGACTTCCTGGACCCTTTGTCCTAGTTGTCACAACCATCATGGCACTCCTCTGCCATGGCCCAGGGCGCCACTCACCAAGTTCTCTGCCCTACCTGGCCCTGACTAAGGACTTCCTGCTTGTGGACACAATCACCAAGAGCCCCTTACAGACTAGTCGGACACCTGGCAGGAAGGGCAGGCCAGCGTCTGTTGGAGGGCACTGCCCTCTGTCCCTCTGAGAGGTGAGGAAGACGATGCCTCAGATCCCACAGTCAAAGCAACTCTACCAGCCCCCAGCACCAGAGCAGAAGCCATTCCCGTTCTCTCCTGGAGGGTCACTATCTTAGTCAGCTCAGGCTGCTGAACAAAATACCAGAGACTAGGTGGCTTAAACAACAGAAATGTATCCCTTACAGTACTGGAGGCTGGAAGTCCAGGATCAAGGTTCCAGTGTGGTCGGTGTCTGGTGAGAGCCCTCTTCCTGGCTTGCACATGGCCACCTTCACACTGTGTCCTCACATGACAGAGAGAGAGGTCATCTCTCTTGTGTCTTTTCTTACAAGGGCACTAATCCCATTCCTGAGGGCTCCACCCTCATGCCCTGCAAGATATCCAAAGATATCTCCAAATACCATCACACTGGGGGTTAGGGATGCAACATATGAATTTGGGGGGGAACACAATGCAGTCCAAAGCAGTCACTGTGACTGTGTCACTACCGTGCAGGAGCCATTGTGCCTCTCCTTCCCCACACCAAGCAGCTCCAACCATTGGGGATAGTTGAGTTCTTCCACCCAGCTGGGCTGGCTTGTGCAGACAACCTCCTTATTTTAACTCAGACAGGCCCACACACCCCTTCTTTGTTAAAGGGGTTCAGTGCCCCCCCGAGTCTCATAGCATGTGAGGTGTGGGAAAGTGGGGAGCTGGCAAAGCTGTGTGCCAACAGCTTCCCTACTGAGCAAGCCTGCTGGAGTCATGGGAGCAGGCTGAAGACGAGAGGCAATGACATCCCAGGGCAGTGAAAAGGTTCGATTGACACACGTGGGTTTGCTGGGCGTCTGTCACTGCATTTGTTCATTTCTCCAGCACACAGATTTTTTTATTTTTTGATTTTCTGGCCACGTGGCATGAGGGATCTTAGTTCCCCGACCAGGGGTCAAACCTGCGCCCCCTGCAGTGGAAGTGCGGAGTCTTAACCACTGGACCATCAGGGAAGTCCTTCTCCAGCACTCAGTTCTTGAGCACTTACTCCGGTACTGGGCAGGCTGCTGTGGGCAACAAGAGAGACAGAAGGACCCCTTCCTGCCTCCAAGACCTTCTGGTCCTCCATCGGATGCCATCCTGTGTTCTGGATACCCTGGCATGCACCAAGACTTGCCGGCACAAGGCTTGGGGTGGCTTCTCAGTGGAATGATGGGCCCAGGGTCCCCCTGCCTCACACATCACCTCTGGATGCCAAATGGCAATGATCTCATGACTGGTGTAAACAATGACAGTGACAGCAACGTTCAGGGGCCCTCGGGGCCAGCACTGTGTACACACTTCACATGCAACTTCACCTCTAGCCTTGGGCCAACCCTATAAGGTACAATTATCACCCCATTCTTCAGATCAGGAAACTGAGCCTCAGCGACGGGCTGTAACTTGTCCTATGGTGGCTAGGTTGAGACCTGACCTTGGCCAGCTGAAGCTGGGGACCACATGAAACACACATGCTCTGCCCATGTCATTTCCCATTTTCCCATCAGGAATCTTTGTTCCCCTGTGACCGCAGGCTGGATAATTTTCATGGGAGTTCAGGGTCAAAGGTGGGTCTGCAGAGCTGTGTTTACATCTTGCCTTGTCCTTGAACAGCTTACAAAAACAAGACATTTTTACGCCGTGACCTGCCACTTTCCCACGTCTTGACCAAGTGTGCTTTCCGCATCAAGTTGTTTACTTTCAAAACATTTCTGTTTCTCTAGGTTCGCTAGTGTAAATGCCCCCCAAGGCTGCCAGGCTTCCAGGGAGACGCAGGCTGCAGGCCACAGCTGCTCTCCTAAGCCTCCTAAGCCTCCCACTCCTCGGGTCACACCTGGTGGAGGCTGAGGCCACAGCAGCCAGCCCAGAGCAGTGATGCCGTCAGGGCCGCCAGGATGCTCAAAACTCTCATGAGGGTGTCTATGAAGGTCCCATCATGGCCGTGCTGGGTGTGGTCTGAGGCCACCCCAGAATGACCCCCTGACCCCTACCACCTTCCCCAGTGCGCATGGTCCAGTCCCCCACTGAGGCCATTGTGGCCAAGTGGCCCACAGTGAATAGATTCAGAGCAACAG
Organism: Balaenoptera ricei; assembly: GCF_028023285.1. Lineage (NCBI taxonomy): Eukaryota > Metazoa > Chordata > Mammalia > Artiodactyla > Balaenopteridae > Balaenoptera > Balaenoptera ricei. Next base: position 7,935,273 of record NC_082654.1, on the reverse strand, counting down.
GAAGGAAAGCCCACACCTGCCCCCTGCAGGCTTTGAGACAGAGCCAAGTCCAGGGGAGGGGCTGTCCGGGTCTCCAAACTCCACGCCCCAGGTGACAAGCCCTCCGGAGGAGGCAGCCTGGAAAGGCTGCAGGCAGCACGTGCTAGGAGACCTCAGCAAGCCATGCGGTCTCTGAAGCTCCATGTCCTCACCTGAGAACTTAGGACAGTACTAACCCGACACCCCTCACAGCACGGCCAAGATGATCAATGCCTGTTAAATGCTAGCCCTGGTCACCACTAAGGTTAGAAACATGCATGTTGTACAGGGCTCACCAACCCCTGCACCAACCGCTGAATTAATGTAGCTAAAATAGTACTTGATGGTCATTAAGAGTCTTCGAATCCAGCTGGAATGACGCAGGAATACCCCACGCTCTGTGTGGCAGATGTACCCAGAGACAGTTCTCACCAAGCCACGGGGGATGCCCATACCCGTCCCGATCTGGGCCTCCATGGCTTCAAGCTGATCTCAGATCACAGACACATGATTAAAGGGCATCAGTCTGAGCCTGGGGTGAGGACACGAAGCCCGGTGGCTGCCGGGATCAGAGCTTCCCCCGCACTGAGTGTTCTTTATCACATTTCACCTCCCAAGGGCACTAAGGGTGGGCACCACTGTAAAGTCCAACAGGTGGATGGGGAAACTGAGGCAGCCTCTGTGGCATCCCTTGAGGTAGTCAGAGACCCCACAGGATGTGGCCCAAGGAAGGTGAGGAAGCTCGCCCTGTACCAGAGGCAACGTAGATGCCAAAATGCTCACCAGCTTCAAAGCCTCGACTCAGAAGTCAGGTGCTCGGAGCAGAGGCCGCACCTGTGGGAGCGCTGGAGGTGCCTTGCCCAGGGCGCTGGGGTCAGCACCAAGGGGCTGCACAATCTCCTCCCCTACACCCTCCTTCCTCCACCGCACCCCCCAGCCAGCCTCACCCCAACAGGTAAGTCAGAGAGCAAAGGCACAGGGATTTCATAGAGGCCACACATCCATGACGCCAGTGAGAGGTGGCCATCAGCAGGAGAACAGTTTGCTTCCTACATGGTCACCTGGAAAAATTAGGAGGAAGAAGCCAAGGCAGGACCAAACACTGCCCCCACCAGGACCCTGGTGGTCCAAGGCATTAAGGAGGGTGGCCCTGAGGACAAGGAGTGCCAGGTGCCCACCGAGGTGAGCTGTCCTTGGGCAAGTTGGCAACTGATGGGGAACAAGACAAAAAGTGAGACTGGCCAGGAGCCATGATTTCCTTCTGGCTCGAGCCCACAGGCCTGCCAGAACTTGCGGGTCTGACTCAGGGGGTCACAACCTCCAGAGTCACAGTGTCACCACATCACAGCATTACTAAGTCACAACCTTACCACTGGTGCCTCTCGAGTTTTCTGGCTCCAGGTAATGGCAGCTGAGACAATATTTTCAGCAAAGCCATGCACGCCCAGTGACTCTCCAGAATCCCCGCCGCCCACTTAAACATCTCCAGACCCGTGAGGCCGGCGTGTGCTTTAGCAGCTGCAGATGCCCTGCTTGCTGTCAGCATGAAAGCTTTATGTGACTCCCTTGGGGCTTCAACTCTAAACAGTGCCCAGAAATTTTTATAGATTTATTTTTAGAGTCAACTCTGGAAGGAGTTCCTCATCAACAGCTTAGTAAGCACAGCCAGGTCCAGGAGCACAGTGACCTAGAAAGCCTCCAATCCCTCTGCCTTCCTCCACCGTCCCACTGGGCAGGACATGTGTTTCCCAACTCACGGACCTCTGCTCACAGGGATCACTTCCTCTCAAACAAGACAGCCAACAACACCTGGCCTTTGCCCCCAAGGAGGCCTTTGGAGCCAACTCCTTTGCATAAACCCCAAATACTCTCACCCACCAGCAGGCTTCCGGCAGAAGCAGCGGCCTGAGAGTGAGTGCTGTGTACTTTATAATGCCAACACCACCTACTCCATGGCCCTCAAGGCCCGAGGAAGCAGGTTCTCTGTCTGAGTTTCCAGGTGCCCTGGGGGTCAGGGAGCACAAGGTGGGTGGCTCTTGGTGTCAGGCCTGTGTTACAGTTTTGCCTCCTCATCTCCCTCTGTGACCATGGCCAAGTTACTTACCCTCTCTGAGCCTCAGCACCCTCTCAAAATGGGAGGATAGCACCCACCCCTTCAGCAAGCTCAGCCCAGCCTCCAGAAGCTTAGAGACATGGCTTGGCCACACCCTGTCCTGGGCCAGGCTCAGCAGGCCTACAGTAAAGGTTGGTTCCTCACTCCTCAGCACCTTGCCTCAGCACCAGAAAAATGTTGGAGAAAACGGTGCTCATCTTAACAGCCTCGGGAACCCCCCCCTTCACTAACACTCATGCCCTGCGAGGCCAGAATCTGCCAGAATGGAGGCTCCAGACAGGGGAGATCAAAGTGCCTGGGAAAACTCTGTCCTCCAGGACCCCTCCCCAGATCGTGTAGAACAATCAGAGGCCCCGAGTGTGGACTTGGGTCTGTAGGGGCTGGGCCTCACGGAGCAGCAATCTTCTCGGAAAATCCACAAGGCCCCCGGGCCCCTCCCGGCTCTGAGTCCAGAGCACAGCAGCCCCTGGGACATTCAGGGGAAGATGAGTCCTGGGGTCAAAATGCTCGCTGCTGGGAGCCAAAGGAACGAGATGGGCTTTTCTGGGAGAAAAGGACAATCCTAACGGCAGCATTTTTCCAGGACATCCAGGCAGCTTGCAGACCTGGGCCCGGGGCAGGGCCTCTCTGGGCTCTTGCCAGGCTCACTCACTCCACAAAGGTTGATTTTGTCCCAACACCGGGGACTCAGCTGTGAAAAACACCAATGAGACCCCTACCCTCTGGAGCTTAGAGACAGACACAAATCAAACAGACCACCAAATGAGATACTTACAGCTGTGATAAGTGTCCCGAAGGAAACAGAGAGGATGTGCTAAGGAAGAAAATAGCAGAACAGCCTCTCTCGGGGAAGACCCCCCCTGGAAAGATGGGGAGCCAGGACCCGCCTGGCTGAGGGCAGGGCCAGAGCTCTTCCAACCACAGAAGCGTGGGTGTGCCAAGGCTCAAGGTGGGATCACAGCTAAGACTGAGCGAGCTCTTACCTACACCAGGCACCGGTCCCCGGCTTCACAGGTGGTGTATTTCTCTCCAAAACCCGAAGCTACTACATTTACACTTCACAGATGGGGAAACTGAGGCACAGACCAGTTAAGTGACTTGCCCAAGATCATGCAACTGGAAGTGGTAGAGCGTGGATTTGAACCTGAGTGATCTGGCTCCACGGGCGGTGCCCACACCTGGTCCCTGTCCAGGGGCACCCTCGGCCCAGGAATGGCTCTGCCGGCCCTTTAGCTCAGCACTGAGGCCAACCGGGCAGCTCAGAGCAGAGCCTGAGCTCTGGAGTCTGAAGACAGAGTTCAACTACTCCTGAAAATTGCTCCTGAGCTCAGGGCACCAAGTGGGGACAAGATCGGACCTTGTCAGCTGGCTGCAGAGCCGAGCGGCCGCGTGGCTGGGACGGGGCTGAATCTCTCTTGGGCAGGCAGGACGGCTCCCAGCCGCTCAGGTTCACTCCCAGCTCAAACTCTTCCTGGCTGTGTGTCCCAGGGCAGGGTACTTAACCTCTCTGTGTCTCAGTTCCCTCATCTGTAAAATGGGGATGATCAATGAAGATCAACTGAGAAATAGCTACAGAATTGCTCTACAAAGGGACATTTTCCCCAAATGTCGCCAGTGTGTGCTAAGAAATGTTTATGCATGCCCTCTGTCATTGGCAGGGAAAGGCAAACCGTGGGCTTTTCTAGGGCCCAGAGGACATTCGTGCCACCCGGGTCCCCCTTGGGCATGCACTGCCACCTGTCAGTGGCTGGGACACGCGCGGCACATTCATAACAGTCCACGCCAGAGACGCGGAGAAGAGCTGGATGCTAGCCAGGCACGGGGCCTCGTGGGGTGACCTGGGGACCTGACCCAGTCCTGCTTCGGCAGGAGAGCCACCTCCCCACCCCAGAGCCAGGCTGGGTCTACCTCTGTCCCCGCCACACGCACACACAGCCTCAGGGGTTGGCTAGGGCAGCGCCAGGGCCACAAGGCAACCACCCAGAACCAGGCCTTGGCGGGCTGCCCTGGACTTCAAAGCTCCTGAGAGCCAGGGCGAGGAGGAGGTCCCAGTCCCAGACAAAGACAGGGCTCACCCGCGTGGAAACCACCAGCCTCAGCCAGGGAAGAGGCCGGGCCCAGGGCACAGCTGGCTCTGGGTTCCTGGGCCCGTCAGCCTGCAGCCAGCATGGTGCTAAAACAGCTGTCAGCAGCGCGGTGGCCGGGACAGGCTGCATCCTGACAGCTCCCTCCCCCAGCTCCTCCTGCTCTGGAATTATCTGCCTCCAGGTGGGTGAGGTCCTCACCCCCAGCCTGGCTTTGCCTGCCTCTGGGCCCTGAGGATGGCCCCTCTCCTACCCTCCTCCTGACCTTGAGCATCCCCCAGAAATGCCTAGAAAGCCAATCCGGGCTCCCTACTGGTAATGCACGTGTGCAGGACAAATGCGTCTTGCTTGCCCTGTCTGTCCTGACTCCGGGGGGCGGACAGGCTGCTCACAGGCGCTCAGGACAGAAGAGAGGGGAACGCCCCTGCCGCTGCTGCTTCAAGCCAAGAAAATACTTCCTTGTGTCTCTCTGGGCAGGTCCTGCAGAGCCCAGGAATGAGAAGCATGCTAGCTGGTCCCCAGCACCCCTGCAAAGCGATCAGAGGAAATTCAATCCACAGTCTGTGGGATGCTTACTGCCCCCGTTCTGGAAATTCCTCCTCCTGGGTTTGCAGGGCTTTGCGTCCTCTTTCATCTCCCTCCCCTCCAGCTGCTCCTTCCCAGCCTCTTTTGCAGCCTCTCCAGCACCTGCCCCTTAAATGTTGCGGTTTCCTCATGGTCCACCCTCGACCCTCTACAGAGTGTGCCCTCTCCCTGGGCCATCTTCACCACCCAGCTTCAGGAACCCCCATCTGTCTCTCCAGCCCCCTCTGGGCTGCGGACCCCATTCACTCCTCAGCTGCCGGCTCCGCTCTGGACTTGGCTCTGGCAATGGCTGGTGGGACCTCCTCTGAAAGACTCGGGAACCACGGACCTACAGACGCCCACTCCCAACGCCCACAGAGATTTCTCCGTCTGAGTCCTTGACCTCCACCCCCAAAAGCAGGCCAGAAAGGGAGGCCTGAGCCTCAAGAAAGGCTGAGAGCCCCACCCCCGAGGTCCTCACCCTCGCCAGGCCACCCACTGTCCCCCTGTTGGTGCCACGGTGGCCTTGGAACCTTCTATTGGTCCTCACCGGGAGCTGTCATTATGCAGCGGTAAATTCCCAGTTCGACAGACTCTCGTCCAAGCACCCACCTGCACACACCCAGGCCTGAGCCACAGACTGCATAAGCCATGAGGGATTTCTGACTCCCTGCTCCCCACTGTGGCGAGGCCTGAAACTCTAGGTGCGTGTCCAGTCTGGGGTCCCGCTGGTGCCCCCCAGCCTCTGGGACAGATGGGACAATCTCCTCTATCCTCACATCTCTCCCTCTCCACCGTCGTGGCTGCCAGATTCACCTTCTAAGGATCCCACGCTATGAGCACCGGATCACTGCTTCTGCATTTACCTCCCTCAAATTCTTTCTGGAATCAACTGATGCCTAAATAACTAAATTTTAAAATGTATTAAGATTACATTTGTCATGTGAATAAGATTACTCAGGCCACTGACCCAGCTATTTACAGGCAAAGATTCTGTTTCTACACATCTATCTATCCACATATTTTTATAGGAATATAGGAATATTTGTAGCTGTCTAGGTAGCTTGCTGGATGGATGGATAGACGGGTCAATAGGTAGACAGATCTAACTTAACCCACTATATGTGTTCTGAGAAAGTCATCAGTCAAATGTTTTTCTAACTTGAGCCACATTTTAAATTCATCTCGAAAGAAAGACTCTTGTAAAGCAAGCACACACACTTTAATTTAATGGCTATTTACAGAGGTTTTCTGATACTGGACACATCTAGGAATGGATTTCAGTTCCCCTGTCTCCAGCCTGTGTGCCTTCATCTATCAGACCAGCCTTCTTTAACACTGTGCCCTTTGCTGTCCCAACTGAGGTTAAGACAAAATTCAAAGACTATCTCTTTGGATGAAATTAGTTTTCCACCAGACTCACACCTCCATCAGCTGCTTTGACCTCCCCTCCCCTCCCTACCCTCTCAGGAACCTCACACCATCCTCCACCCCAGTGACTAAAGGCACCGACCTAGCAGCTCAGAGCCTGTCTTCCCCAGGTGGGCAGAGCCACCTCAAAGTTTATACTTTCCACGAGATGGTCATAAGGTCTAATTTTATAATGATGACATCACCTTCCTGCATGCAGGTCTTCTATACAGCAAATACTGTCATATTTGTTACCTCAGGGACTCCTTGCAACTCCCTCCCAGAGATGAGTCTCCATTTTACAGGTGAGAAAACAGACTGAACAAGGGGGAGACATTTACCCTCAGTCAGGTGACAGGTAATCGTTGAACCGGGCTGCGGTCTGGATCTGGCCCTAAAGCCAATGCACGGGCGGACACCCATCCCCTCACATTTCCCGGACAGCCCAAATCTTCGTACTTTGTGGCTAGAGACAGTCCTTTAGCAGGGTCCAGCCCAAGTGAGTCTCCAGGTCAGGCAACAAGGACTTCAGTGCCCTTATCTGGCAGCCATATTCTCAGTGCCACCTCAACCAGGATGTGTCCAGGGGAGCTGGGGCCTCAGAGGATCCAGAGCGGACTGGAGCAGTGAGCTGCAATGGTCTCACACACACACACACACACACACACACACACACACACACACTTCAAGGAGAGGCACAAACATGCCAACGAGGAAGAACCAGCTCTGCCATTTTCATGCTGTTTGACCTTGAGCAAATCACTCAACCTCTCTGAGTCTCAGTTTCTACATTTATAAAAACAGAAAAGAATACCAACTTAAGGTTTTATGAGTATTAAATGAGAATTCATGAGAAAGAATTCTGCAAATGACTAAAGTTCATGTAAATAAAAGGGAGTTGTCATTATCACCATTATTACATATTTATTATTTCAGAATTGTTAATATGATTTTCATTACCATTAGGACACCAGCGTATCTTCCCCAACCAGGTCAGGAAGACCAGGAGATTGTTAAGATGCAGCTGAACAGCCAAGATGAATCGTAGATAGGCGTGACCAGGAGCAGGTCAACAGACCTAAGAGATGACCACAGCTGCCTTCCCGATTTGACCTGAGGCCCGGGGTGCCTGTCCTGGGCAAGGGTCACTGACGCCTGAGGTTCTCCTCCCTGGGGCCCAGTCATGCCAGGGGTGCTCCTTCTCCTCCCACAAGACCGCCTTAGGGGCTAGGAGTCCATCTCGGTAGCAGTCTTAGTCCCAGGCCGGGTGTCCTCAGCTCCCCTGCCAGCTCACTCCTTCTAGGCCCATAGCTGCCCACCCTCATCCAGTTCCCCTTCTGGGTCAGGCGGCTGCTGGGCCTGGGGTCGGGACTGCCAGGAGCTCAAGACTCCCAGCACCACACCCATCATTCAGACAGCTGCGGTTAGTCCTCTAAGCCCAAGCCCTGGGGTTTGGACGGCGCTGGCCAGCTGAGGCCACATCCAGTCTCAGCTGACCCTCAGAGGTAGGTAAAGCGCTGCCCCCCAAAGCCCCACGCCTCAGTGCAGCCTCCTGCAGGCTCCCCTGCGTGGGCACCCTCCGACCACGCAGGTGTGTTTAGAGGTACAGGAGGGAGGCCCTCCCAGCACCCTGGACCACAGGGTACTCTTCCTCTGGGCTTCAAACCATATGCCAGCCCCTAAAGCTCCTTGGGGCAGCCAGAGACCAGCTGAGGCACAGGAGGCTCCAGGCCTCACCCAGGGTGAGACTCGGAGTCACGAATGTCCCCCGGAGCAGGAGTCCCCATTTCCCCCACTGCGTCCCTAGCAAGTGGTCTCAGGCTTCCTGTAGCCTGGAGAAACCAGGTCAGCCTCAGGCCCACCCAACTCTCCCCCACCGCAGCCAACACTCCAGCCCCAGGAAGGAAAATCCTTTTCCCTATGCTCCTGAGCTCTGCTGAGACAGGCAAATTATCAAAGAATTGCTGAGGACAGTGGAAGGAAACCTAATCCCAGGGCTTAGTGAGAGAGCAGGCCTCGCATTCTATGAGTCTCCTCCCACCTAGCTCCTGGGGTCCCTGCCATTGTTCCAGGTCTTTCTTAACTCTTTCTTCCCTTTCTTTGCTAAACCAAGCAAAGATGCAAAGATTGGAGCCCTCCCTGAGCCAGTAGAGGGACTAACCTCCACAACATGGCAGCGCAGGCCACTGGGCACGCCTGGGGCCACGGCCACAAGCACTGCAAGCCCAGAGCACCGTGGGAATTGGGAGTCCCTGGGGGCAGTGCTCGCTGACTGACAGGGGTGGGCACGTAAAGCCCCGGCAGCCTCGCTCTCTGGGTGGGATATCTCAGGCTGAGTCTCCCAGAGACTTCCCAGCAGCACCTTCCTTCCCAGCTCAAGTCTCCACTCCTGTTGGTTTGGTCTGGGATGGTCTCCCAGATATGCAACCTTCCTCCAATCCTGGTCTCAGGATCTGCTTCTCGGAGGCAGGGGAGGAGGGGGAATGGGGGAGGACAAACCAGGACAGAGGGCGGAGGCTCAGAGGCTGGAAGAGGAAGGACTCGCTCAAAGAAGTGTTGCTCTACAGTAGAGAGAGAAGGGCGGTGGGAAGGAATAAGGATCTCAGGGCACCTGCATGTCATTTAATTCTCACTCTGGTCCTTTGGGGTAGCTGTTATTATGCCCATTTCCCAGATGCAGAAACTGAGGCTCAGACATGCCCCAGGTCCCCAACCAGGAATAGGTGGAGCTGGGATTCAAACCTGGTCTCCTGGGATTAAGGCCAGGTCCCTGGCCCTGGACCACGGTGCCTCCAGGCAGGGGATGCAGAGCTAGAAGAAATAGCGTGTCCCCCAGAAGTGGAGCATGAAGGCAACACGGTCCCATCAGGTCCATGACATCGATGAGAAGGTGGTCAACGGGCAGGACGGTCAGCGTTCTGTCCTGGCCCCTCCTCGGGACAGGCCCCCACGTGGCTCGCCGGCCCAGGAACACAGACAGCCCAGCCCCTTCCCTACACCGAGCAGCCCCTTATCTCACACTGCCCAGCGCTCAGCTTTCGCTTTAAAGCCCAGCTAATCAGAAGTATATTTTATTTTCTCAGGGGAGGCAGCTATGGGATAAAAGTCAGAAGTGTAAACTCTGGTGGTGGAAGAATCATCGCATTGCTTTTCATTAATATTTTTACAGTGAAGTTTTTATGGCTTTCCAAAAACACACAGAAGAATAAGGCTCATCGCTCTCATTATTGGTGATGACTGGGGTAGAGTTCAAAAGGCTAAGGCATTGCTGAAACAACCTCCAGTGGGGCGGGGCGGGGGTGGGGGAAGGCGGATGCTGACCACCAAGCACCACATCCACCGCAGGGCCAGAGAAAGCATCTCTCCAGGAAAGGACCAGGGGGAGGAGAGAGGTCGGCACCTGGGACCTTCAAGTTCTTCCATGTGCACAATGAGTCGGGGGGGTGGGGTGTTGTGAATGAATGAATGAACTGATTCCACAAAAACCTTCTGTTTGGCCAAGGAAATTAAAATAATTGAATTGAATTAAATTAAATTTAAAATAATTAAATTATTTAATTTAAAATAATTAAAATAATGCAGCCCATTAATAAGGTAGAATACGATAGAGCCATAAACTGAATGTTTGGGAGAATATTTAACAATAATGGGAAAGTATCCCCTTCTATTATTAAGTGAAAAGCAAATAATAAAGCAGCGTGTAGATGGGACTTCCCTGGCGGTCCAGTGGTTAAGACTCCGCGCTTCCACTGCAGGGGGCGTGGGTTCGATCCCTGGTTGGGGAACTAAGATCCTACATGCCTCGTGGTGCGGCAAAAAAAAAAAAAAAGTGTGTAGAGTAGGATCCAAGCTTTATCTTCAAGATACAGCATGTACGTATATAAAATATGTGGAAATGCAATGTAAGGACATGCAAAATGGCAGGGTAATACACAGTTTGTAATTTCTTCTTTATCTTTCTCTGTATTTTCTAGTTTTCAATATGACTATGTGTTACTTCAGAAATCAGGGAGAGAAAAGGTTCTAGTAACAATAAGGCCAAATATCATAAAGTAATTGACAGCTTGACTTCTTTGCATGAAACGGAGACCAGATTTATGGGAGCCCATCTGGGCACGGGGGCTGGGGGATGGCTCCTGAGATCCTCGTGGACCCCGAGGAGGGAAAGGGAGAGGAGACCTGGGCAGACAGGGCGTCATTCTCACATCCTGCTTCTACCAGCTAGTCCTGCTTCACTGGGCTCAGCATGGATTTTACTCCACTGATCAACGTGCCAAGAAATGGCACTTTGTATTTTTTAAAAGCAAATTAAACCTGACCTTATATTCCCGCCCTATGCTCCCACCCTTGGGGTGATGGCAAATTCACTCCGTCATTATATAAGGGCCCCTTCTCAGACTAGGTTGCTAGATTCAGCAAATAAAAATACAGGATGCCCAGATTAAATAAACAAACAAACAAAAAATTAGCATAAGTATATCCCATGAAATATTTGAGATATACTTATCTTAAAATATTATTCATTTTTTATCTGAAATGCAAATTTAACTGGGTGTCCTTTGTTTTTTCTGACAACCCTATCTCTGTCTCCTAAGGGTTCTGCAAAGGCCCAAGGACGGTATGTACAGCAGAATAGGTGGGGAGGCCCCAGGTCTCTGAGTTGTGGGTTCACCAGGGGCAGGGAGCTTTCCTGTCCCCATACTAAATGGGGCAGGGCAGGGGGGGACATCTTTGCCAAGACTAAGCACCTGGTGACCAGGGGTAGTAGTTGGTCACCCCCCGCAAAGACTTGCCACCTCTCAGGACACTACGGGCATGGGGCCTAGGTGCCCACTGCTATCAGCACCCCATAAGCCATCCCTGTATGAGTCAGGGGTCTGGCAGGAGACCACTGGCCCATCAAAGAGACCATTTACAAAGCCATGGACCATGTGTAGAGAAACCAGTGCAGACCCAGGGCTACCGATGGTATGAGGGGAGGCAGTCCCTTCCAGAAGCTGGGCACAGAGACTGGGAAAGGGGCTGCTGAACAGACACTGAGACCCTCAGAGACCCCTGAGGGAGAGATCCGGGAATAAGCACCCAGCCTCTCCTCCCTCCCACATCTCCTGCTGGTGCTTCCCACCGGCCAAACCAACTGGAAGCCAGTGAGCCCACTGAGGCAGTCCCCGAGGGTCCCCTTTCAGGGGCCCAGAGCAGATGGGAAGAGCACAGAGGGCAAATGGAGGGCACGCAGCACAGTGTCCCTCAGCGGAAAGGACTCTCCCAGCCCCTCCTCTCACGGTCACCACCCTTCATCCCGGGCCTCCCTCTGGGAGAACCCCCCCAGTCCCTTCAATGAGCTAAACAAAAGGCCAGGGACAGGCATGGTCCTCAGGCAACAAGTGGCCCGAAGCAAGAGGACACAGCAGCCTGAGGCCCTCTAGAACAGGGGAGGGAAAATGCAAGAGCACGCAACACTGATTAACATCTCATCTGTCTTGATCACACTTGCTTTGTGTTGGACTCCCATCTAAATCCCGCTTCAAAACAGTTTTGCAGCTGAAAGAATAAAGAAGCAAAAACCAGGGCTATAAGCAAACCAGACAAACAAATGCACCAACTCAGAACAAAAACTCCAACCCCCGGAAACATACGTGTAAACTAAAGCACACTGACAACGTGTCTTTAGTATGGACATTAATCAGCCAGGCTGAGACAGACCCCACTCCACAGAGGATGACTCCCTGGTCTTCTGACCCAGGGGTTTATTTTCACAAGGCAATCAGCAAATTCCACTTTCCCTGGCCTCAATAATTGGTTCAGGAATGGGTACCCAAGCCAATCAAAATCAACGAGGCCTCTTCTTCCATAAGAAAGCAATTAGAAGAGTCTCAACCTTTCCCTCTAGACACGAATAAGGAAGGATGTAGCTCCAGGAGCTTTGGCACCCATTCTGTGCCTAGGAGGAAAGAATCTGCCTGAAAATATGCTAACATCGAGGAAGCAGAGCCAAGAAAGGAAGAGAGAGAAGCTAGGTCCTGGTTACATCATTTGAGACCTGGATCAAACCATTCCTGACACAGTTGAGTTACAGGCACCAATAAAATCCCATGTTTTTCTGAAGGCAGTCTGGGTTAGGCTTTCTGATACAAGCTGGATTCCTAAACAGCATGCAGCATATTAAGAACCAGGAACACCATTCCTGCTTCTTTCAGGGCCATGTAAGGAGAAAGCAGCCAGCTTCCTCCATCCAGTTGGGAATCAAAGTGTCAGCCTCTGCGAAAGGGAAAGGAATAGACAACCAGGAACCTGGACTCAGCACAGGCGCAGCAGGGCAGCCCGCTACTTTGCCAAAGGTGTCAAGTCTGCTCAGCCCCTTTTGGGACAGCACAGTGGTTACCAGCAGGGACCCAGGGCCAACTGGCTCTGCCTCCTGGGCTTGATGCCAGCTCTATCCCTAGCCAGCTGACCACCTTGGGCAACTTTCTTAACTGCTCTGGGCCTCAGCCTCTGCACCTGAGGATAAAAACAGTGCCAACAACATGGACTGTTGTGAAGACTATGAGGTAATATCTGTAAAGTCCTTAGGACAGTGCTTGGCACAGAACTGGCCTCACTGAGAGATTGTAGCTGCTACTGTTGTTGTTGTTGTTATTAATACCTAAGCCCGCCCTGGATGAGTTTCACTCTGGAGGTTTGTCATCCTCCAGACTCCTCCTTACATATGGAAGAATCCTGTGGCCTATGCTGCATGCGCCCCCTCTCCCTGCAGACTCCACCCTGCCTGACCCTGAACCTGACCTGGTAGGCCACCCTGAGCCCCACCTGATGGTCCAGGCTCATGCAGACTCAGTGTCTGCAGCTCTTCCCCAAGCCCGGGCTGTGCAGATTTTCTGTTGCAAGTGACAGAAAATCCTCCACAAACTGGGTAATGGGAGAGGTGACTTCACTGTCAGGATTCAGGGCTTCTGAGAGGCCATCAGCACACCCGCTCACACCTCCTCCACCGGCCTTTCTTACCTCTACGTTGGTTATATCTTCTGGTACGTCATTTTCAAATTAAAGACAACTTTTTTTAAAAGTCTAAAAGGTTTCTTTAATCACTATAAAAATTAGAGTTAATAAGGATAGAGGAAATATAATCATTCAGAATACAGAATACTGAATAGCTGAAATTACCCCCCAACAAGTGAATAATAATGAACATAACACATGGAAAAATTCATGGATTGTGGCTAATGTCATTCTTAGAGGAAAATTCAAACCCTTCTTTTTTTTCTATTTCTTGGCTGAGCTGTGTGGCATGGGGGATCTCAGTTCCCCAACCAGGGATCAAACCCGCGCCCCCTGCAGTGGAAGCACGGTATCTTAACCACTGGACCACCAGGGAAGTCCCTTTTTTTTTTTTTTTTTTCTATTTTTCAAAACCTTTACTATATTAATTAGAAAACAAGAAAAAAGGAAAACAAATGAGTGTAGCTCACAGGACTAGAGAAAGAACAACAGTCAATTCAAGGTAACAAGAAGGACCTAAGAAAATAAATAACAGGCAGAATTCAAAAAAAATTCAAAAATCGAGAACAAAACAGAAATGATGAGCACAGTCAAAATACCAATACATAAAATACAAAATGAAAACAGGGGACAACTCAGATATAACAAATATTGTATTTGATATTAAATATTTAAGGGATATTATTCACAACCACAAGCCAATACTTTAAAACAGATTAAATGGAAATACTTCTGGAAAAAAAACATAAGTGCCAAAACGGGCTCAAGAGGAAATAGAAAAGTTGACTAGATCAATAGCCACGAAAGAAAGTAAAAACCCAAGAGAACCAACAGACAGACTATTAGAAAAAGTGGGAGAGGGCCACAGAAAGAGAGACAGAGGTATCTGAGAGGAGGCATAATGGTAAACTGGGAAGCAGACTCTTGAGTTCACAGCTGGCCTGTGGTTTTTGCATCTCATCAAGGATCTCCTCCTCGTACAGGTGGTATTTTTCTGAAGTTGTTCATTGAGACTTCCCAGCATTCCTGCAGATATAATAGCCGTGTGGCTGACAGGGTTTTCGTGTTCCGGCCAGGTGTCAGGCCTGTGCCTCTGAATTGAGAGAGCCAAGTTCAAGACACTGGTCCACCAGAGACCTCCCGGCTCCATGTAATATCAAATGGCGAAAGCTCTCCCAGAGATCTCCATCTCAATGCTAAGACGTTGAGCTCCACTCAATGACCAGCAAGCTATAGTGCTGGACACTCTATGCCAAACAACTAGCAAGACAGGAACACAACCCCACCCATTAGCAGAGAGGCTGCCTAAAATCATAATAAGGTCACAGACACCCCAAAACACACACTGGACGTGGTCCTGCCCACCAGAAAGACAAGGTCCAGCCTCATCCACCAGAACACAGGCACCAGTCCCCTCCACCAGGAAGCCTACACAACCCACTGAACCAACCTTACCCACTGGAAGCAGACACCAAAAACAACGGGAAATATGAACCTGCAGCCTGCGAATAGGAGATCCCAAACACAGTAAGTTAAGCAAAATGAGAAGACAGAGAAACACACAGCAGATGAAGGAGCAAGGTAAAAACCCACCAGACCAAACAAATGAAGAGGAAATAGGCAGTCTACCTGAAAAAGAATTCAGAGTAATGATAGTAAAGATGATCCAAAATCTTGGAAGTAGGATGGAGAAAATACACGAAACGTTTAACAAGGACCTGGAAGAACTAAAGAGCAAACAAACAATGATGAACAATACAATAAATGAAATTTAAAATTCTCTAGAAGGAATCCAGAGGCAGAAGAACGGATAAGTGACCTGGAAGATAAAATAGTGGAAATAACTACCACAGACCAGAATAAAGAAAAAAGAATGAAAAGAACTGAGGACACTCTCAAACCTCTGGGACAACATTAAACACACCAACATTCGAATTCCCAGAAGAAGAAGAGAAAAAGAAAGGGTCTGAGAAAATATTTGAAGAGATTATAGTTGAAAACTTCCCTAACATGGGAAAGGAAATAGTCAATCAAGTCCAGGAAGTGCAGAGAGTCCCATAAAGGATAAATCCAAGGAGAAACACACCAAGATACATATTAATCAAACTATCAAAAATTAAATGCAAAGAAAACATATTAAAAGCAGCAAGGGAAAAGCAACAAATAACATACAAGGGAATCCCCATAAGGTTAACAGCTGGTCTTTCAGCACAAACTCTGCAAGCTAGAAGGGAGTGGCAGGACATATTTAAAGTGATGAAAGGGAAAAAGCTACAACCAAGATTACTCTACCCAGCAAGGATCTCATTCAGATTTGATGGAGAAATTAAAACCTTTACAAACAAGCAAAAGTTAAGAGAATTCAGCACCACCAAACCAGCTTTACAACAAATGCTAAAGGAACTTCTTTAGGCAGAAAACACAAGAGAAGGAAAAGACCTACAATAACAAACCCAAAACAATTAAGAAAATGGTAATTTGAACATACATATCGATAACTACCTTAAATGTAAATGGATTAAATGTTCCAACCAAAAAACACAGGCTGGCTGAATGGATACGAAAACAAGACCCGTATATATGCTGTCCGCAAGAGACCCACTTCAGACCTAGGGACACATACAGACTGAAAGTGAGGGGATGGAAAAGGATATTCCATGCAAATGGAAATCAAAAGAAAGCTGGAGTAGCAATTCTCATATCAGACAAAATAGACTTTAAAATAAAGACTATTATAAGAGACAAAGAAGGACACTACATAGTGATCAAGGGATCAATCCAAGAAGAAGATATAGCAATTGTAAATATTCATGCACCCAACATAGGAGCGCCTCAATACATAAGGCAAATGCTAACAACCATAAAAGGGGAAATCAACAGCAACACAACCATAGTAGGGGACTTCAACACCCCACTTTCACCAATGGACAGATCATCCAAAATGAAAATAAATAAGGAAATACAAGCTTTAAATGGCACATTAAACAAGATGGACTTAACTGATATTTATAGGACATTCCATCCAAAAACAACAGAATACACTTTCTTCTCAAGTGCTCATGGAACATTCTCCAGGATAGATCATATCTTGGGTCACAAATCAAGCCTCGGTTAATTTAAGAAAATTGAAATCGTATCAAGTATCTTTTCCAACCACAACACTATGAGACTAGATATCAATTACAGGAAAAAATATGTAAAAAATACAAATACATGGAGGCTAAACAATACACTACTAAAAAACCAAGAGATCACTGAAGAAATCAAAGAGGAAATCAAAACATACCTAGAAACAAATGACAATGAAAACACGATGACCCAAAACCTATGGGATGCAGCAAAAGCAGTTCTAAGAGGGAAGTTTATAGCAATACAATCCCACCTCAAGAAACACGAAACATCTCAAATAAACAACCTAACCTTACACCTAAAGCAATTAGACAAAGAAAAACAAAAAAACCCCGAAGTTAGCAGAAGGAAAGAAATCATAAAGATCAGATCAGAAATAAATGAAAAAGAAATGAAGGAAATGATAGCAAAGATCAATAAAACTTAAAGCTGGTTCTTTGAGAAGATAAACAAAATTGATAAACCATTAGCCAGACTCATCAAGAAAAAGAGGGAGAGGACTTAAATCAATAAAATTAGAAATGAAAAAGGAGAAGTTACAACAGACACCACAGAAATACAAAGCATCCTAAGAGACTACTACAAGCAACTCTATGCCAATAAAATAGACAACCTGGAAGAAATGGACAAATTCTTAGAAAAGTACAACCTTCCGAGACTGAACCAGGAAGAAATAGAAAATATAAACAGACCAATCACAAGCACTGAAATTGAGACTGTGATTAAAAATCTTCCAACAAACAAAAGCCCAGGACCAGATGGCTTCACAGGCGAATTCTATCAAACATTTAGAGAAGAGCTAACACCTATCCTTCTCAATCCCTTCCAAAATATAGCAGAGGGAGGAACACTCCCAAACTCATTCTACGAGGCCACCATCACCCTGATACCAAAACCAGACAAAGATGTCAAAAAGAAAGAAAACTACAGGACAATATCACTGATGAACATAGATGCAAAAATCCTCAACAAAATACTCGCAAACAGAATCCAGCAGCACAGTAAAAGGATCATACACCATGATCAAGTGGAGTTTATCCCAGGAATGCAAGGATTCTTCAATATATGCAAATCAATCAATGTGATAAACCATATTAACAAACTGAAGGAGAAAAACCACATGATCATCTCAATAGATGCAGAAAAAGCTTTCGACAAAATTCAACACCCATTTATGACAAAAACCCTCCAGAAAGTAGACACAGAGGGAACTTACCTCAACATAATAAAGGCCATATATGACAAACCCACAGCCAACATTGTCCTCAATGGTGAAAAACTGAAACCATTTCCTCTAAGATCAGGAACAAGACAAGGTTGTCCACTCTCACCACTATTATTCAACATAGCTTTGGAAGTTTCAGCCACAGCAATCAGAGAAGAAAAAGAAATAAAAGGAATCCAAATTGGAAAAGAAGAAGTAAAGCTGTCACTGTATGCAGATACATAGTCAGAATCCTAAAGATACTACCAGAAAACTACTAGAGCTAATCAATGAATTTGGTAAAGTAGCAGGATACAAAATTAATGCACAGAAATCTCTTGCATTCCTATACACTAATGATGAAAAATCTGAAAGAGAAATTAAGGAAACACTCCCATTTACCACTGCAACAAAAAGAATAAAATACCTAGGAATAAGCCTACCTAAGGAGACAAAAGACCTGTATGCAGAAAACTATAAGACACTGATGAAAGAAATTAAAGATGATACAAACAAATGGAGAGATATACCATGTTCTTGGATTGGAAGAATCAACATTGTAAAAATGACTATATTACCCAAAGCAATCTACAGATTCAGTGCAATCCCTATCAAACTACCAATGGCATTTTTCACAGAACTAGAACAAAAAATTTCACAATTTGTGTGGAAATACAAAAGACCCTGAATAGCCAAAGCAATCTTGAGAAAAAAAAAAACGGAGCTGGAGGAATCAGGCTCCTGGACTTCAGACTATACTACAAAGCTACAGTAATCAAGACAGTATGGTACTGGCACAAAAACAGAAATATAGATCAATGGAACAGGATAGAAAGCCCAGAGATAAACCCACTCACATATGGTCACCTTATTTTTGATAAAGGAGGCAAGAATATACAATGGAGAAAAGACAGCCTCTTCAATAAGTGGTGCTGGGAAAACTGGACAGCTACATGTAAAACAATGAAATTAGAACACTCCCTAACACCATACACAAAAAGAAACTCAAAATGGATTAAAGACCTAAATGTAAGGCTAGACACTATAAAACTCTTAGAGAAAAACATAGGCAGAATACTCTATGACATAAATCACAGCAAGATCCTTTGTGACCCACCTCCTATAGAAATGGAAATAAAAACAAAAATAAACAAATGGGACCTAATGAAACTTTAAAGCTTTTGCACAGCAAAGGAAACCATAAACAAGACAAAAAGACAACCCTCAGAATGGGAGAAAATATTTGCAAATGAAGCAACTGACAAAGGATTAATCTCCAAAATTTACAAGCAGCTCATGCAGCTCAATATCAAAAAAACAAACAACCCAATCCAAAAATGGGCAGAAGACCTAAACAGACATTTCTCCAAAGAAGATAAACAAATAGCCAACAAACACATGAAAGGATGCTCAACATCACTAATCATTAGAGAAATGTAAATCAAAACTACAGTGAGGTATCACCTCACACCAGTCAGAATGGCCATCATCAAAAAATCTACAAACAATAAATGCTGAAGAGGGTGTGGAGAAAAGGGAACCCTCTTGCACTGTTGGTGGGAATGTAAATTGATACAGCCACTATGGAGAACAGTATGGAGGCTCCTTAAAAAACTAAAAATAGAGCTACCATACGACCCAGCAATCCCATTACTGGGCATATACCCTGAGAAAACCATAATTCAAAACAAGTCATGTACCACAATGTTCATTGCAGCTCTATTTACAATAGCCAGGACCTGGAAGCAACCTAAGTGTCCATTGACAGATGAATGTATAAAGAAGATGTGGCACATATATACACTGGAATATTAGCCACAAAAAGAAACGAAATTGAGTTATTTGTAGTGAGGTGGATGGACACAGAGACTGTCATACAGAGTGAAGTAAGTCAGAAAGAGAAAAACAAATAC
Source organism: Balaenoptera ricei (assembly GCF_028023285.1). Classification (NCBI taxonomy): domain Eukaryota; kingdom Metazoa; phylum Chordata; class Mammalia; order Artiodactyla; family Balaenopteridae; genus Balaenoptera; species Balaenoptera ricei. The sequence goes on along the minus strand of NC_082654.1, from coordinate 7,915,842 downwards.
ACATATATATGGAATCTAAAAAAAAAAAAAATTGTTCTGAAGAACCTAGGGGCAGGACTGGAATAAAGACGTAGACATAGAGAATGGACTTGAGGACACAAGGAGGGGGAAGGGTAAGCTGGGACGAAGTGAGAGAGTGGCATGGACATACATACACTACCAAATGTAAAATAGATAGCTAGTGGGAAGCAGCCACATAGCACAGGGAGATCAGCTCGGTGCTTTGTGACCACCTAGAGGGGTGGGATAGGGAGGATGGGAGGGAGACGCAGGAGGGAGGAGATATGGGGTTATATGTATATGTATAGCTGATTCACTTTGTTATACAGCAACAACTAACACAGCATTGTAAAGCAATTATACTCCAATAAAGATGTTAAAAAAAAAAAAAAAGAAGAAATGGGAGAGTTCAGTACAGCTGCCAGATACATAATCAACATACAGAAAGCAGCGTTTCTCTGTTCCAGCCAAAACTAGCTGGAAAAATGTAGCCAAAATATATTAGCATTTATCATAGCAATAAAAAATAGAAAGCATCTATGAATTAGCCTATTAGAGAATGCACAAAATCTCTATGGAGAAAATTTTGAATCTAGTAAAGGCACAAAAGGATATGTGAGGAAATAGGGAACTGTGTCCCATTCATGGATGGCACAACTTCACATCACCAAGGTTGATTCTCCTCAAGCTCATCTGAAAATTAACGATAATCCAATCAAAGTCACAGCAACACATTTTGAGGAACTTTACGGGTTGACTTGAAAATTCATATGAAAAATAAAGATTCATGAATGGCTAAAGATCAAAGATGTGGTATTGGCAAAGGAACAGATGAGACAATCAAAGAAACAGAATAGAAATTCCAGAATCATACCAAAATCATGTCAACGGCATCAAAACTCAGAGAGGAAAAGATGAATTATTTAGGAAATGATGCTGTAGATATTAACCTGCCATGTGAGGAAGATTTGGGCTCCTACCACATACAGACTATACTCCACATGGAGCACCCTGGGTCCAACATTCCTACAGCACCTTGACTCACTGGCTGCATTTATCACCTAAATATCATGTTGCCTATTTGACAGTCATTAGTATGGGAATCACAGTGCGTCTTATAATCTCAACATACATTTGCGATTTTTTTTTTTTTTTTTGGCCACACAGCATGTGGGATCTTAGTTCCCCGACCAGGGATTGAACCCACGCCCCCTGCACTGAAAGCGTGGAGTCTTAACCACTGGACCACCAGGGAAGTCCCCATTTGTGGTATTTTTTAACGTTTAATGCATATTAAGCCGCTACGCAATCCAAACTTTTCCTGCAAGGAACAGCGGTTGAAAGAAGCAAGTTCTAAATGAAAAGCAGATTCTTGAAATCCTCACACTGAATTAAGGAAGCAAATAATCAGGCTGCTTCAAAGGGAAGATAAGCTAGTGGAGGATTCGGCTGCTCAAAATGCAGAGGTAAACAACCCAAGATGAACAACTGCCATTGGTGCCGACACATTAGAATCCGGGAAGGAAGAAACAAAGGAAGTATAAGAAAACTATTTGCCCTGGATATTTACTTCCTCTAGAACTAGTGATAGTTTAGATTCTCAGTACAGGTTATGAAGAAAGAAAATAAACACTAAAGCTATTTCGATGCAACCATCAATGGTATTTGGAAAGTCTTCATATTGTACATAAAGACAAAACTGTAAAAATGAAAAATATTATATATATAATGTAATATCACATGATAATATAATACAATATAATATGGACACACATACATATTCCAAATAGTTTAAGGCCTGAAATATTAGCTTTAAATTCTAAAGCTAATTTTTTAAAAAAGAAAAAAAGCTTCATGGTCTCAACGTTGGCAACAGTTTCTTAAACAAGATGCCAAAAGGATGAACTATGTGAAAAAAAATGACAGATTCAACTTCATCAAAATTAAAGATTTCTGTTCAATAAAGAATACCACCGACAAACTGAACAGATGAGTGACAGACTGGGGGAACTTTTTCTTCAAAGTCTGAAACTGATAAAAATTATTATGTAAATTATACAAGTAATTCCTACAAATCAGCGAGTGAGAGAGAGTCAGCCCCTCAGGAAAATGAGCGAAGTATAAGCAGATGGTTAACAGGGGGGAGACAGCGTCTGCTGAGGAAATGAGGAGACCTCTGCCAGAGACTCGGGAACAAAGGAGACATCACCTCCAGCCATCTGATTCTCCAAAAACAGAAGGTCAAGTGACAGCAAGGGCAGCTGTGAGCTTGCAGAAGTGGGGCCCCGTCCAGCTGGGAGGCCAGGCTGCTGCAGGACGGTGGACAGCCAGGCAGTGTGTACCCGCCCACCATGCAGCAGCCCAGGACAGGCGTGGGGCTCCTGCAGATGCATCCCAGAGACATGCCACAGGGCCACCAGGAGACATGGAGAAGGGCTTTCAGCACAGCATTATTCTCATCACAAAGAGGGGTAGGGCCCATTGCTCAGGAATGGAAAAGGGGTGTGTGTGTGTGTGTGTGTGTGTGTGTGTGTGTGTGTGTGTGACAGACAGAGAGACAGAGAGAGAGACAGAGTTGGCTCAGGCTTCTATAACATAACACCAAAGACTGGGCAGCTCATAAAACAACAGACATGTACCTCTCACAGTCCTGGAGGCTGGGAAGTCCAAGATCAAGGTGACAGCAGATTCACAGTCGAGTGAAAGCCCACTTCCCGCTATTTTCTGGGTGTGACCTCACATGGCAGAAGGCATGATGGAGCTCTCTGGGGTCCCTTTTACAAGGGCACTAATCCCATTCATGAGGGCTCCACCCTCATGACCTAGTCACCTCCCAAAGACCCACCTCCAAATACCATCACCTTGGGCGTTAGAATTTTAAGATGTGAGGGTTTTTCTTTGCCAGGGGTGGGGGGGGGGGGTCCACAAACATTCAGCCTATAGCATAAGTATACTCACATAATGAAAATTCCATACAGCCATGTAATGTACTGAACCAGACTTACGTATAGCAACAAGAACCGATCTCAAAAACTTAATGTCTGGCAAAAAAAAAAGTAAGAAAGACAATGAGATTTACGGGCCAATAGTATTTATGGAGATTTTAAAACACATGCAAAATGGCACTCTATCTATTTCAAAGAGTCACTTATATTTAAATAAATGTATAATGTATTGAAAGGGGATTGGGAGGATGTAAATTAAATGCACTAAAGTGGGTAGTATTGGGAGGAGGGAAATAGGAGTGAGGAGGGAAGATGAAAGGGGGAAATAATAAAGGAAATGAAACCAAGCACAGCCTGGCATAGGCCACCGGCAAAGCGAGCCAAGACCTCAGCTGGGTTCTGGGACACGTCAGTACTGGACATGTGTACGAGGACGGTGCCGGGGGCCTTTCTCCACCACAGGAATGGGGTCTGCAGAGGGACAGAGGAAGTCTGGATCTTACTTGAAGTCAGGTACAAGTTGCAGGACCTTCCTAGCCACCCCCTTCCATCCTTCTCCCCTCCGCCAGCCCCAGGCCAGCACCCTCGGCCTTTCCTCACCAATCACAGCTCAGACCCCAGGGCCCCTGCTTCAGCCGAGAGCACCTGCATTCTCTAACCACCTCTGAGGCCTCTGTCCTCTGGCCCAGCCACCCAACCCTCTACCCCTCAGCCAGAGATGCCAACCCAAGTGAGGAGACAGAGGCCGGAAGGTGAGCTAACTTCCAAGACCACGACGGCGGTCCCTGAACTGGGGGCCAGGGGTTCTGGGCTCTGCCCATGCCGCCTCGCAGCAAAGCCCCCAAAGAGTCCAGCACACACTGAGGGTGGGTCCTGGACGCCTCTGGGGCCACAGAGTCCAAGAAAGATGGCCCAGATAACACCCTGGTGACAGCCAGTCTCAGCTGCTGTCTGAACACTGCTGAGTGTTTTTTCTTGGTAATTAGATGTCAGCCTTGATAACTGTAGAGAATAGGAATGACTGTCCTCTATTTCACAGATTCCCAAGGGCGCTTAGACGGGGAGGGATGGACATAGACCCCCTGCAGCAGTAGCAGCAGCAACAAAACGCCAGAACCTTGTGGAAGGGGACACTGTCAGGGGGTGGCACTGGTTTACCATCCCTGCGATTATTAACTTTTTGAGGATGACAGTCTGAACAGTGAGGGCCTTCGGACAGGGGTGGAGTACCTCCCAGGGCACACCTGCTGAGGAAGCGCCCATGAATCCATGGCAGAAAGACGGGAATGATGGATGGAAGGGAGGGAGGGAGGGAAGGATAATAAATGGATGGAAGGAATGATGGATGGAAGGAAGGAAGGAGGAGCGATCACACAGGAGTACAAACAAACCCGGTCTCGAAGGCACACCCCCTGAGCAAGGCCCTTTGACAACACAGTATGTTTCATGCACGTGTCTGGTTATGAAATAAACCCATTTCATCAAAATATGGAGGAGCCGAGCACAAGCCCTAGGCTGACGGAGCAGGATGAGTGAGGATGCAGACTAGGACCTGAGCTCAGAGGAGACAGGAATGGACATGGCCGAGGGTCGTCGGTACTCTCGGCTGTGTCCACAGGAGACAAGAGCAAGGGGGTCACATTAGAAAGACCATCACCAGGAAGAAGTGAGAGAGTGGGAGGGAGGGCTGGGTGCCCGGAGCTGGTCGCCTGGCATGGAGAGGCCAGCACATGGGTGTCCGGCGGCCTCCCCATCGCTCCCCTTTGCTGGCCCCTCCCCATCTCCCTGACCACTTAAAGATCCAAGTGTCAGGGGACTTAGTCCTTGGTCCTCTTCTCTTCTCCCTCCACACTCAATCTTGTCAATTTCATTCAGTTTCAAGACTTTAATGACATCTGTATATCGAAAATTCCCAGCCTGGATCTCTTTCCTGAACTCGTGTATCCAGCTGCCTACTCAACACATTTCTGCTTGGATGTCTAAGAGATATCTACGGCAGATAGAGACTGATGCATAACAAGCAGCCCAAAAGAGCAATGTCTTGTTTCCCATGATTCTTTTGGTCAGGAACTTGGGCAGGGCTCATCTGGGTGGTTCTTCCGTCCCATGTGATGTCAGCTGGAGTCACTTCCACGGCCACATTCATCTGGGAACTCATTTGGGGCTGGAACGTGGAAGAAGGTCCTTCTCACAGGTCTGGAAGTTGGTGTTGCCTGTCGGCCAGCTGTCCATGGGCTTCTCCTCCAGGAGTCTCTCCCAGCCTCCTGACAGCACAGCAACTGGGTTCCCAGAGAGCAGAACCAGAAGCTGCTGGGCCTCTTCAACGTGAGGCCAGGAACGGACACAGCATCATTTCCCCACACTCTACTGATCAAAGCAAGTTACAAAACTGGCCCTAATTCCAGAACGGGGAAGGGGGAGAGAAATAATGGCCAAGTGGCATGGGGGACAGAAGGGAAAGTCTCTCTGGAGACTTTCTACCAGGACAAGCCAGAGCCCCTGGATGACATCTACTCCATCACAAAACCTGATGGCTTCATCCTAAGAATATATCCAGAATCTCACCGCTTCCCTCCAGCACCACTGCTCCCAGCCTCACCTGAGTCACCAGCATCTTTATCCTATTTCCCCACCAGCCTCCTGAGTGGTCTCCCTGTTTCTACCCTTGGACTCTCTTCCCAACAGCAGCCACCAAGTTGACCTTTCTGTACTTTAGGTCAGATAATGTCACTCTTCTGTCCAACCCTTCCTGTGCCTCCCTATTCCTCTCAGAGGGGAGCCAAAGCTCTCACAGTGGCCCCCCGGGGCCCTACACTCTCCACAGGCCCCATGCGCACTCTGGCATCACTGCTCAGACTTGGTCTCTGACTACTGTGCCCCTCCCTCACTCCCCTCCAGCCAGCCCGGCCTTTCGTCTGGAGAGCACCCTGCAGCCCACAAAGCACCCTCTTAGCCGGGAGCAGCTACATAATTTGCAGGGCTCAGTGCAAAATGAAAATACAGGCCCTTGTTCCAAATGACTAAGAATTTTAAGACAGCAACAGGAGAGCATTAAGCCAAGGGCAAGGAAAAGGGGTAAAAGGTATTAAACAATGTAAATCAGAGCCCTTGGCCCTGGGAGCCCAAAAGTCCTGCCAGGACTCAGGGCAGAGCCCAGTAAGACTGGAGATGGGCAGCGGCACAGAGGCCCTAATTAGGGGCTTACACAAAACCTGTGAGTCAGGCCACCGCAAGCCCCAGCCCCACGTCAGGACAGACTTAATGGCCTGGGCTGGAGTCACCACCAACATAAAGTATCTTGTTCCCAGCAACTTTTACAAGGTGTTTATGGTCCCAGACAACATCAGGCTAATACTCGGCTTATGGGGCAGCTGCCCAGACAATGAGGGCAAAGAGGCGGGTCAGCACAGGGCCCTGGGATGATGGGCAGCAGGGCCAGGGGAACTGAGGCCCATTCACCCCCTCTGCAGGACTGGGGCCCCCACTTTGTTATCTTGCAGCCTCCCTCCCACTGCTCAGCCCTGCGAGGGACCTTCACCTCCACACACTGTGGGGGAGGCACACAGCATCGTAACCAGATTCCTGGGGTCTGGGAAGCCCACCATCACCGGTGTTTAAATGTAGCCCCAGTAAACACAAAAACCACTGGGGGCAGGGCCTCTGAGTCACTGCCCCCCAACAGCACCAAGGTCCCTGGGAATATCTTGGGTTCCCACAGCCCACCCCATTGCTTCAATCAGCCCACATGCTTCACAGCAATTAATCTGATATTCCATTTTTTCTAATCAAAGATGGCCATAACCAGCCTGGATGGGAGGGGACTTTGGGGGAGAATGGATACCTGTATATATACATGGCTGAGTCGCTCTGCTGTGCACCTGAAACTATCACAACATTGTTAATCGGCTATACTTCAATATAAAATAAAAAGTTAAAAAAATAAATAAAAGATGGCCATAACAAGGGTCCAGTGTGCAGGAGCTAAGCCTTCACACTGATGTGATTCCAGCCAAAAGCAGAGGGAATTTGTACCTGGGTTCCTCTGTCTCAAGTAACTGTGGGATTTCCATGCTTTCCTTGTATGTAGCTACCATTTACTGAGAACTTAACATGTGCAAGACTCGAGGGAAGGGCTTCACATGAATGGTCTCATTCAGGCCTCACAACATCTTGGGAAGTAAGCTTGTCATCCTCCAACCCATGTCACAGTTAAGGAATCAGGTTCAGAATAGCCTGAAAACATATACTGGTAAGTGACAGGCCTGGAATTCCAACCCGGATCTGCAGAGGGTAACACTGGAATCCTTCCATCTCCCTGTCCAGGTTCACCCCTCCTGAGAGGCAACCATGGTTCCAACATTGGGAAGGAGCAGCCAAAGAGAGCTTCCTGGAGGAGGTGATATCCAAGTTGGGCTTAGAATGATGAGTAGGGTTTGGCTAACAGAGAGGAACAAAGAGAAGAGGGAGCATGCGTAGGGCCCCGAGCACAGCAGGCAAGAACCAGAGGCATCCCGGCACCTCAGTGCACGTCCTTGGAGGGTCTAAGCTTTGAGGTTCTGCCCTGTTGTTATTAGTAACGGCTACCACATAGCCAACACTTACTATGTGCTTTATAGAAAAATGACTACTTTCCCCAGAAGGCTGAGACCCAGGGACATGAAGAAACTCACGGACTGTGTGATCTCAGGTGAATCATGGAGCCAGGTCCACAACGCAGGTTCCATTTGCAGACAGAATCTACACACTCAGTCTCCACGCAGAGAGCCTGTTCTGACAGGGGCTCACGGGAGCTGACAGGAACAGTGTTGGCATTGCAAGGGGGAGACCCTGGTTCCACTCTCGGCTCTGGCACTCACTTCTCAATCCTGGGCAATGACTTCACCTCTGGGCATCTCCATGAAAGGGGGCCCACAACCCCCTCTCCTTCTGCCCCCCAGGGCAGTGGAAGGATTGGAGCAGCCAGACCATGGAAATGATTTTCTGGCTACGATAGGCCAAATTACAGCCCCAAGGTTCTTCAATCCTATTCCCCAGAATGGTGAATTTGTCCCTTTCCATGGTAAAAGGGACTTTACAGATGCAATTAATTAATAGTCTAGAGATGGGAGATTATCCTGGATTATCCGATGGGCTAAATGAAATCACGAAGGTCCTTATCAGAGGGAGGCAGGAGGGTCAGAGTCAGAGAAGGAATGACAGGAGCAGAGGTCAGAGTGACAGGCTTTGAAAACAGGGGGAAAAGAGCCACCATCCAAGGGATGCAGGCAGCCTCAAGAAGCTGGAAAGGGCAAGGTAATGGATGCCCTCCTAGAACCTCCAGTAAGGAATCAGCCTGCCGGCACCTAGCTTTTAACACACTGAGGTCCCCTTCAGTCTTCTGAACTACAAAACTGTAACTTAATAAATTTGTGTTGTGTTAAGCCACCGAGTTTGTGGTAATTTGTTACAGCAGCAAGAAGAAAATGATACACCGGATCTCATACCCCACTCACTCGGGAGTGATTCCAGCTTGGACTCTGCACCCAGAAAATTTTACACAAGTGTCTCTTTTGGTCAGAAAAAAATGATTCCAACTGCTGTTCCTTAAGTTAGAAAACAGGCTTCAGATAATTCCATTCTACTTCCCATGGAGAGTTAAAATAAAAATTTTTTTAAAGGAGCTGAAAGATATGTAATTACATTAAACAGCACCAGTGTCTTCCTACTGCCCCCAAATGAAATACATTTTCTTCTCCAAGGGTGATTCTGAGGTGTTTTCTGACAAAACCAGACCTGTTTGGATGGTGTCTGCTGCCTGTCACCAAGTAAGCTCCTCTGCCCGTGGATACCACGGCCAGACTGAAATAACAGTGCTGAGAAAAGGCACATTTCTGACCAAGCAGAGGCCCTGGCAGAGTTGGAGGGGTGGAGGTTTTAGGCAGGGAGATTTCCAAGAGCTATGAATATAACAAGTCAACTTTGTGGGCAGGGGGATATGGCCATAATTTATTAATAAGCCTAATGAAAATGCACGGGAGTGGGGGGAAGGCAGAGCCACAGAGACGCTGCCCCAACTCCCACACAATACAAAACAGAGTCGGTGGATGGTCCTGGACCAGGGTGGGCATCGGTCCTTCGCTGTGGAGTCTGCCCTCCTCCACTCTGGCCCAAGCAGAGATGGACTGGGTCAGCAGAGCCCAGACAGTTCTGACTGCATCCTGCCGCCCACCAACCCTGCCATGGAAGAGAGGCCAAAACAGGAGGACCAAAGACGGACCAGGGGACCCGAGCTTCTAGTCTCTGCCGGGAGCCCAGGAGAGTTGCTGCCCATCTCTGGGCCTCAGATTCCCCAGCCAGAGCCAGAGCCTGCTGGACTAGAGGACCCATTCTGAGGGTCCCGGCCTCCTCATCCAGCTCCTCAAGCTCAAGTCTGGCTCCATCTTCAACTTCTCTCTCCCACTGCCTTCCCAGATGTGGCCCAGCTCCAGCCAGAGCATCTGCCAAATTCTAAAAAAAGAAGCTCCTTTCCCATTGCTCCCTAATCTCCCAGAGGTCTCCTGGAACTTGACCTCATTTCTTGATATTATAGGGCCAATGGATCATCTATTCTTAACTCTCTCCTTCCCTGAGCTTAGCTCCCCTTTCTCTTTTCTTTTCAGATCTCTACCCTCCATCTTGGTTTAGGACCCCAAAGACAGCCCAGAGAGAAGGACTTGGATGCAGGTGGTTTATTTTGGAGGTGGTCCCAGGAAGCACAGGGAAGATATGGGGAAAGCCAGAGTGCTATGAGTTGAATTATGTCCCCCAAAACGATATGTTGAAGTCCTAATCCCTGGTATCTATAAATGTGACCTTATTTGGAAATGGGGTATTTGTAATGAAGGGAAAAGGTCTTTACGTGTAATTTAGTTGTAAGTTAAGAGGAGGACACACTGCAATAAGATGCGCCCTTAATCCCATATGACAGGCGTCCTTAGAAGGAGAAGAGATGCAGAGACAGACACACACAGAAAGAAGAATACCATGTGAAGGCACAGACACACAGAGGGAAGACAGCCACGTGAAGACAGAGGCAGAGATTACAATGATGCAGCTGCAAGCCAAGGAACACCAAGCATTACCACCAGCCGCCAAAAACCAGAAGAGAAAGCTTGCCTGACACCTTGAATTTGGACTTCTGCCCACCAGAACTGTAAGAAAATAAGTTTCTGTTGTCCTAAGCCACCCAGTTTGTGATAGCTTGTTACAGTACCCATAGGAGACCAAATATATATATAGCATATATATATAAAACACATATATATTTAGATAATTCTTTTTGGCCACTCAGCATCTCTCTATGCCCCTTCCTGGCTTCATGTAGTTGGAGGGAGGCAGGGACCCCATCCCATTACAGAGGCTGAAATGCCAGAGACCTGCCTTCCCAGCCTCCCTTGCAGCCAGGGGAACAGGCATCTGATAAGGGTTCTGCCAGTTAGGTACACATGGGAGTCAGTGACAGAAAGAGTCTGAGGCTGTGTGGACGCCATGCTGGGGAGGTTGGGGGCAGCAGAGATACCCACATGTTCTAGAGGCTTCCAGGGTTCTATTCAAGCAGCAATGGCCAGCTCATTCACTCTGGGGTCACCAGCACGCGTGGAGGTGTCAGTTCCCACTGGAGGTCTCACGTGTCTCCCTGGGGCAGCTCTGCCCATTGATTTTGAACATTTTTTCTGGCTGCACAGCCTCCAAACCTAGTTGTCTGACCCCTACAGAGCTGTGTGCTGCTCGATACCCTTCAATACATTTGTTTTGCCTTAATGAGCAGAATTAGCTTCAGCTGCTTGCAGCTGAGCTCCATGGTTGATGCAATTTCATGCACACAGTTCTTCTGACTTTTGCTTGCGGCCCCTCTGGCTCTAGGATTCTGGTGGGAGGCTTTGGGAGTGGGCGGGGACTGATCCCTGCAGGCTAGGTGCTGTCGTAAGCATTCTATGTGCTTTCTTATTTATGACAACTCTGTTTCATGGACAAGATTATTGCTCAGTTTTAGAAATGAGGTGACTGAGGCTCAGAGAAGGTTTGCAACTTGCCAAAGGCAGCACAGCTCGAAAGGATGGAAGCAGGATGTGCTCGGGGTTTGTCTGACTCTAAATCCTCAGCTGTTCTGCCATGAAACCCCCTTGGGAGTGAGGGGTAACTTCCAGCTGGGAGTCCTCCCTAAAAATAATTTCCCCTGCTGGTACCTGGATACTTCCTGTGGAACACCGTGAGATGTCACACCAGAAGCACATTCTAAATTATTTTGGGCCCTGCATCATGCGGGTTACATTTTAAGATCATCGGGTTGGCTGCATTGAGGACACTTTCTAAGCAAATACGAGTTGCACGTACCTATGAGGAAAGGTCCTGTGTGGGAAAAGAAGTCCCATGAGTGGAGCATCTCCTAGTCCGGGGACTTGGAGAAGCAAATCACCCCCTTGCTCAACAAAGCAGCAGCCTGGGCACTGACAGACACTCCGATGGCATTGCTGGGTCCCTTCCTGGGGCAAGGTCAGGGTGACAAAGGGAAGACTGGTGCAAATAGGGTGAGTTCACCGAGCTCCCGTCAGGACCGAGACGGGGAAGAGCCTTTGGGGTTTCAGCAACTATGTCAGAAGGGGGTGGGGTTGGGGTGTGGGTGCAGGAAGTTCAGGCCAAGGCAGTGGCTCCAAGGACTCAGCACGGTTCTGGAACTTTCATTTGGGAGGTGGACTTGTTACTCCGTTCCTGGAGTGTCCAGCGTGAAACTCTTCAATGAAAGGCCTGTGGGAAAGTGGAGGCCTGTGCCGTGTGCTACAGCTGGTCTGGCAGAAGAGGGACCCTGAAGGGAGAAGGCCGGCATACTGAGATGCTAAAGGCATTGGTGAAGAAGGGGGGCCCTGGGTGGGTAGAGGTAGGGGGTACACTGGGGCCTGAAAAGTTGGGTGCTGTGGGGCTTAGCAGCCTGAAGACTTGTGTATTCCCCTAGGGGGCTGCCCATTTCCTGGGCCAGTGGAAGGCAGGCAGCTCTGAGATCGGAGAGCTCTGGGTAGAGTGGAGGCAGCTGGCCTCTGCTCATGCTCTGTCACCCACTAGCGGTGAGACCAGGAACAAGTCAGCACCCATTGGCTGGCTCCTCCCCTCCTCTAACCTGGAACACGGCGAAGACTGACCCCAAGCAACACCCTGAGTTTCTTAATTGGGGGCAAACATCCTATTATTTCCTGTGTTAACACTGTTATCAGTATTAGTTCCTCGTCCTCCCTAAGGCTCACCTTCCTGAAACAGTCCAGTTTCTTCCTCCTGAAAGGGAAATTGAGAGGCCACTTCCTATAACAAGACGGATCGCATGTGATCTGAGCTCATGTGACCTAACGGGTAGAAAATGGAAACTGAGACCCCAGCCTTTCTCCCCCTACCGGTTATCCCACGTGATGTTACAGACTTGTGAACCTGGGTATAAAGGTTTGTTTGTTTGTTTGTTTGTTTGTTTTTATTCCCCGTGCTCCAGCCCCCACCCACTCTTGAGGGTTTGGAGGTGGGTGTCTTTCCCAGCCCCCCAACCCCTGCAAGGGTTCTTCACAGAGGCTACACCTGAGTGTTCTCTCAAGCACAAAGCCCCTAGAGACCAACCCTGGCAGCCTGTGGCTCCGCCTCCCTCTCTGGGAAGACTGTGGCTCCACCCCCCAAGGCTGTGGCCCCACCCCCTCTCTGGGAAGACTGTGGCTCCGCCCCCCAAGGCTGTGGCCCCGCCCCCTCTCTGGGAAGACTGTGACTCTGCCCCTCTCTCTGGGGTGGCTCTGGCTCTCCTGGGACAGAGAAGGGGCTCCCTGCCAGGCTGTGTGCTTATCTCAGAGGGCCTGGCAGCTGGCACCAAGTAGCACCCCAATGCTGTGCCCTCTTTTGAGGTGAAGACCACACGTGGGGGGGGCCCTCTAGTCTTTGGGACCTCCCCTCACGACTGCCTTTCCTTTCTGAGCTCTTTTCTCCCTGTTCTTCCTCCTCAGCACCACCCTCCTCCCTTTTCCTGAGTCTGATGAGTGTTCATGGCGATTGGCCCAAGGCCCAGCTCTGGCTCTGGGAGCTGACAGTTCTGAGGAAATGGAGAAGGGGGGGTGGGTAAGAAGATGGTGTTGGGGAGCATCCTACCTCTCCGGCTTCCTTCCTGAAGAGGCTGGAGACTCCCAGCCGGAGAAGGAGAACGTCCTCGCCGGCAGACTGTGGGCCCCTCGTGGCCAGTGCTGAGTGGGCATCGGGCAGGCGTGATGTTGGCCTGGTAGTTTCCCAGGCCTCTGCTTCTGCATCTTTAAAGTGAACACAAGAATTATATGATAAATACAAATATATGATTTATTATCATAAAATTACATGATTATCAGTACATATCATATACATATATATTATACATATGTGATAGGGATTTGTCGTTGCCCAGCTGTGGGAGCTGATTAAACCGTCTCTGGGAAGCTGTCCCTTCTCCATCTGGTGCCACAGCCTGAAGTCGGCCATCAGGAAGGGAAGGTGGACGTGAGGTGGGGAAGGTCAAGGAAAACAGAATGAGCAGAGCCCACAGGATGGACCAGAACAAGCTTGGATGATGGGGGTGTCCTGCACTCTGGTGCCCTTCATCACAGAGCTAAACACGCCCCGGGCCCAGAAGTCGCAGAGGCTGAAGGAGGAGACCTGGCAGCCCCTGCCAACCAGGTGAGCCTAGAGGTGAGCAATGATGTTTGTGAGCGGCCAGGGTGCCTTGCGCTCCAGTCTCCCAGATGGAAAGGAATACGGCTGCTACTTCATGTCCGCCTTCAAAATCTCATGCAAAGCATCGCTTGCAGCTTTAGTTCCACGAACCTGGAACGATGTAGGGAAGGCCATTTCAGCTAACGCATCCACCCCACACAGATGTCCGCTACCCTCGGAGACCTCAGGTCACCTGGGACACTGTGGCACTGCCCTAATGGACAAGGGTGACCAGAAGTGGGCCACAGGGACACTCTGCCCCAGGGTGGAGGCTAGCTCTCCAGGCTAGATACCCCCTTTCCTCAAGATAGGTTTTCTTTAGAGACATAATGAACCTACCCCAAGCCTAGAACCATATTAGGGCTACATTGAGCCCCCCAACAGTTCTCCCCAACTTGTAATCTTGGGCATCTGGGATTGGGGACTTGGTGTCCAGCCTCCTCCCAGAGGTCCCTGTCTCCCTGTATGCCTCCTCTCCGGGAGGCTCAAGATTCATGCCCCAGCTGGGTGCCAGCCTGCCCTACACCTGCATAACTAAGGGAGACCATGGATGGGACTCTTCAGGTAAACACAGCAAATGAACTTCTGCCTTCCCAGATGCTGTGTTACCTACGGTGTTGCAATTTTGGAAAGAAGAGTTATGTGGGTGTATAGACAGAAAACCTATAAGGGAAGGTGCTAACACATCATCAGGAGCTCTCTCTGAGAGGTGGCAGTATGGATGATTCTTCCACCCTCCTGGGGTGTTTTTTCTTTTTTCCTATATTGTTTTTCAATGAGCATATACGACCTTTATAATAAAAAAGAACAAATACAACATAGTCAGGTTTTCCCTCCCTCGTCCACTCAGAGGAGATCCACTTACTTAACAGGTGAAACCGCCAGGGAGAGCTCGGGGCAGAGCTGAGCCACACGCATGCATGCCGCCTGCCTGGCATCGAAGAAACATTCCATGGCCAAGCAAGGCCGCTTAGCCTTTCAGACACCGAGGGCATAACTGAAGCATGAAACTAACCAGGCTTAGTCATCCATCTCTGGTCTCCTCGACAGTTTGCCAACTGTCAGCAGAAATCACAGGGTAGGGAGCTGGCGGCGGACCCGTATGATAACGCAGGCGAGATTTGCCAAGGCACAAGAAGAGAGGGACTTGCCCCCTTTAAGTATCAAACATCCCAGGGGCTGTGTGTAATCAGCTCCCTGGCCACTCCAAGGGTGGTAGGAGTCCTAGCCCAACACAAAGACTGTCTCAGAGGAAAGCAAGTTGATGAGAAAGCCTTGCAGAAAGCGACGGGCCCTCCCAAGGAGGCAGATACTCAGTCAAAAGCATCTCTGGTTTGATGCAGCTTCCCTCCCGGTCCCTTCAATTCCAAATCACCACCTGGGAGAGCAGTGCTGGACCACCTCACTTCATGGATACGGAGCCACATGTGAACGTGCACCCGACGGTCGGGGACCAAACTTGGTTTCCTATAGCTCAGAGCACGTGCTCCACTCTAAGGGCCAGAGAAGCAGCAGGTACCCAGGAAGGCTGACGATTTAGTATCTTCTGATTGGTATTCTTGATATATGTGTTCACGTCTATTTGTTGAGTGCAGGGAAGGAACCAACACTTACTACACTGTGTGCAAAATAGAGAACGTCTCTGCATGTGACTTTCCAACCCAGACACTACCTTGGAGGCAGCTGAAAGGCTGCTCACTTCTCTCTAACTCCCAAACCCAAGTTTACATTTTGCCAGTTAGGTTTGTTTTCTGGGACGCTGTTGTGCCCTCTATATGCGTGGCCTGGGCAGTTGTCAGCTGGTGTGCCCTTTAATCAGCTCTGCCTGCTCTGTGGCCAAGAGGAAGCACCCACATCCCACCAGCAAGCCTATGGGCCTGACCCCCTTTCCTTCACCAAGCACACTCCTGCCCAGGCTACAGGGCCCCATTTAAATGCCACCTTCTCCATGCACCTGCCCCAGCACCCCAGCTGCTCCAGTTCCCTCTGATGCCCCAGCTCCTCCGTGCTCCTCTCCTGACATCACAGCTCCTCCAGGCACCTGCCCTGACGCTGCAGCTCCTCCCCTGATGCCTGAGCTCCTCCCCTGACACTTCCAGCTCCTCTACGCTCCTTCCACTGTGCTCCTTCCTCTATGTTCCTTCCCTCTGTGCTCCTCTATGCCCCAGCTCCTCTTCCATCCTGACTTGCATGGTTTATTTTTGGCCACACCATGCAGCATGGGGGATCCTAGTTCCCCGACCAGGGATCGAACCTGCGCCTCCTGCAATGGAAGCACGGAGTCCCAACCACTGGACCGCCAGGGAAGTCCCCTGACTTGCGTGCATTTTATTGTTTTGGTCTCTCCCTCCCCATGACCGTGAGATGCCATCTGTCTTCTCGTAGTCCTTGCCCACTGGCCCCTGGCACTGTTCCTGGCTCTGTAAAAGCACCCTACAAACTCTGGTTGAAAGTGAAATCGTTGATCAATTTCTTAAATTAATCCAACTCAAGCTTTTCTTGGCAGTTGTCTGTAAATTGATTCAAGGTGCCCGGCTGGGGCGGCGGCAGGTGTGCAGAGGAAATCAAGGAATCCAGCCTCTCCCCTTCCTCTAAAAACCTTCCAGACTCTGATTCTTCTGTTTTTCCTTCACACGTGTACATGCTCGGGGGAGCAGATATCCGAGCCTGGATAAACATGCCTTTGCTTGTGAACATCAATGTTGTAAGCACCATAAATCACTAGAAACAAGAGACACCTCTCGCGGTGGAGGGCGGGAACTGCTTTCCCAAGCACTATCGGAAAGGCAGCGACACCCATAACGCCACCCGTCAGAGCCCACAGGGAAATCAAAGCTCTTTCTACTGAAGATCCTGTTTAATTGATGCACTGCATTCACTAGGGATTAGGGCTGTGATGAATGCAGACCAGAGAGACCTGAAGACACTGCGGGTCACACGGCCAGCGGTGTCAGAGCAGGACAGGCACCCAAGGGTGAAGATCAGCCCCACCTGAGATCACAACTGCAGGCGGCAACACACGCCCCACCCTCCCAGCAACCCCCAAGCCTGTCACTCTCTCTGTGTCCTTCAAAGAACCAGAAGCCTAATCCGCCGTCTACCCCTGCTGGGCACCTCTAAAGCAGAACAGATAAACGGTGCAAAGCTAAGGGGAGCGTCCTGGCCTCTGGGGGGTGCTTTCTGTGGTACCCGGCTCAGCATCCCCTGCCTCGCTCACAGTGGGTACTCAGTAAAGTCTGCCGAATTATGGATGCTAAACTCCCAGTGCTGGCAGTGGGGCAGCAACAGAACACATAATCACAACCGCATGGTCTGATTCAGTCCCAGGAAAAGAAATGTGTCAGCAGCTGTCGGGCATGAAATCATTCATTATTCAGTGGGCGGACGATGCTTCTCTGCATCTCATCACTGACCAAAACTTCTGGGTCTGATCATCGAAACTTTGTTCCAAGGGATCTCAACCCAGCTGCGGCATCAGAGGCACCTGGAAGTCTGTTACAAAGATGCATGCGGTGGACCCACCCAGACTGGGTACGGGTGCCGTGAAGGCTCCTCCCACGTGTCTCGAGAAGCCTCCAAAGACAGAGGACCACTGGGTCTGCAGAAGAGCTGTGGGGTGGGGGTGAGGGGACACTCCCCCAGCTGCCACTGGAATCTTCTGGAGTTGATGCTGGGCACTTCATAGAATCTCTTTTCAGAATCTCAGCTTCCTCATCTGTAAAACAGATGTAATAAAACCCTGTGCCCCTCTAACCACATAGGCCCACCAAGGTACAGGGACCCACTCTGCTGACCTTATAAAGCAGCTACCTGCGAGAATATTATTTATGTTAACAAGCATGGCTTTGCTCCATGACACTCAGATTCGAGAAACATCTCATTTGATAATTTTTCTACATAAAATTAAAGCTAGTTGAGGCCCGTGACAAACCCAGACCTGGCCACCTAGCCTGCCCAGCCCAGGTCAGACCTGGCTGAGTGCCACAGTCCCGACTCAGGTATGTCCCATGAACAGCTGAGTTAGCTGGACGCTGTAATCTCAGCCCACACCTCACGCACGCAGCAAGCCCCCTCTAGCCAGCCCGTGGTATCGCTGGCCATCACCCTGCGACCCTGCGATCCTGATAAGGGACAGACACAGTTCAAGGCGTTTGGGCTTTGGAAAACCTACCTTACTTTTCCTCTCCCAAACCTCAGCCCCCAGCACCTGGTCTCTGGGCTAGATTGCTCCCCACTTGACAGTAAAACATTGCCACTCAGCATTCAAACTCAGGAGGGCTGGGGTTTTTTCCAACACCTCACTCACCAGGGTTGACCAGACCCCCAAAATTAGTAGCACTGGGCCCTCCTTCTGCCCCCCAAAGACTCAGCTGTGCATGAACCCAGGGCCACAGCAGAGAGGCCCTGTCCTTGGTCCGCTGTGGACCACTCACCCCCACTGTACCTTTGCTACACTGACCGTGAGCTTGGCCACGGGGCCTACAGCTGCTGCTCCTGGTATCCAGCCCCCTGCCCACCGCCAACATCCACGCAGCCACTCTCCCATCTGGGGGGGCATCAGGGCACCAGTGTCTGTCAATCCCAGAAACCAAACCCCAGCCCTTCCCCCAAGGCACACGAGGCCTCCCTCCCCAGTGCCCACAAAGCCTCCCCCTCCGTAGACCCAAAGAAAGGCTGAGGGGGCCTGTCTTTAGGGCGGCCCTGGAAATACAAAGAAACTGTTCATCTGCCTCCTGGCCCAAGGAAGCCAACTCGGAACACAGAGCCGAAAAGAGGGGCCAACAGAGCGGAAATCAACCTTTTCATTATTTACAGTCTCCCATAGCACTAAGATCAAGTCCAGCTTTATATCTCAGCTAAGCCACTGGCCATATCAGCACCCATGTCAGCCAGATAAAGCACAGCTCACATTTTAAGCTTGGGCTGGCAGGAGGGGGTGGTGGGGAGAGGATGCCTTGAGTCGATGCACCACTTGAAAACTTCACTCTCGCTTTTTCTTGTGTGTTTACTTTGTCCAGACTTCCACTTCTATGGTGGACACCCCCCCATGGGTCACACCCTTGTCTAAATCCCCGAGTACAGACAGAGCCTGTAATTTGCTTCTGGTCAGTAGAATAGCCACAGGTATGGGCTAGTCATTCAGCTGATTCACCCGATTACATCACATTGTATGAGACGCCGTCTTAGCAGACTGGAGAGGGAGACCCTCCTCTGGCCTTGAGGAAGTGAGCCACCAGACTGTGTGAGGGGCCGTGTGGGTGCTGCGTGGCAAGGTACTGCAGGCCTCCAGGAGCCAAGAGCAGCCCCCGGCCCACTGTCGGCAAGAAAGCAAGACCTCAGTCCTACAACCGGCAGGAGCTGAATTCTGCCAACAACCCCATTTTCTTGGAGGAGGCCGCCCCCCACCCAGGTCTTGAAAGGGACACAGCCCAGGTGACACCTGATCTACAGCCTGGGACACCCTGAGCAGAGGACCCAGCTAAGCCCTCCCAGAGTCTAGACCCACAGAAATTGTGAGATAATCAATGCATGTGTTTTAATCTGCTAATTTTATGGTAATTTGTTACTTGGCAATACAAAACAAATTCAATTCTTTCCTATTTCATCATGTTGAGTGGAATATGTCAAGTAGCACATGAGGGTCTGGGTGTAAAAGGGAGCAGACACAAACCAGGACCCTTTGCTCTGATCCCCAACTCCAGAAAGTTGAAAGTTCAAAGATCTGGGTTCAAGTTCAGCTCCTGCTGCTAAACTGTTGTGTGTCTTGAGCAAGTGCCAGCTGCCTGGTGCTCTTTAGGGTCTTCTAGCTCTGAAATCCGGAGTCTCTAGTTTCAAGAGTAAGATCTTAGGGTTAAGGAGGTCACAGTTACTTCCAGATTCTCTCATCTTCAATTCCATCCGCCCACAGAGCCTTCATTCAAAACCAGAGCACAGGGACTTCCCTGGTGGTCCAGTGGGTAAGACTCCACGGTCCCAATTCAGGAGGCCTGGGTTCGATCCCTGGTTGGGGAACTAGATCCCGCATGCCGCAACTAAAGATCCCGAGTGCCACAACTAAGACCCAGCACAGCCAAAATAAATAAATAAATATTTTTAAAAAGAAAGAAAGAAACCAGAGCAGAGGGTAGGGGGACAAAGGCAGAAGTCAGCTTCCCCAGAGACTCGGACACCTGGGGGGCTTTCCTGGGCTCCATCCGGCCTCCCAGCCCCCACTCAAGTTCCCTCTCCTGCCTCAAGCTGGAATGGAAAACCTATCAGGCCTCAAGAGATGGCCTAAGAAACAGCAACCTGTTTTTCAATCCAAATTGTGAAATGCTCTGGGAACAATCTGCTAGCTAAGCAAAGCTTTCCCATTTTTTTCCTGTCTGAGCACATTGTTCTGAGCCTGGAGAGAGGACAATGGAAATCGCAGCTCTCCTTCACTCCCATCAAGGAATAATTCACACAGGAATTCACTGCGCCGGTGGCTTCTGGGCAGGGGTCTGCCCAGGAGGATGAGAAGCCCATGGCAGGGACGTCCCCAAGACTCCCTGGCTGACCCCGTCGGCAGCGCGGCAGGGAGGGGCTGAGGCTTGGGGTGCGGCTGTGCAGTCAGCGAGCACCAAAGACCAAGTGCTGCCGGGGCCGCCCCAGCTATCTGAGCCAGGAGCCCCATCCACGGTCCATCAATCGCTGCCCCACACCCGGCCACTGAGCCACCCATGCCACGGACCCGAGTGTATGGCAGGGAGTCACCCAGGACTCCTCGGCCCTGTTTGATCCACTCACACTCTACCTCTGGCGGGACTACCATGCCCCTGCTCACACCCCACTCAGTCCCGCCCTTGGCATCCATTAACCGCACTCCTAACAAGCCCTGAATGAGTGCTCTTGGCATAGAGGGTGGGCACAAAGCCAGGTGACCCCGAATGACCCACCAGGGGCCCACGAAGAGTCATTCAGGCCATTTTTAAGCAAACAGGTTGGTGCTGTGACAGGAAGAGCAGCATCTCCAGAAGGGTCGAGAGATGACTCTCGGCTGCCACCACTGCCACCTGGGACAACAGAAGTGGGCATGGGTGCGTGGATGGGCATCCCCCAAGAGAGGTGGGCCCCTTTCCCAGGAAGCCCAGGACCCTCCCTGGGCCTGTCTTCATGCTGTCCATCAGCACTTGCAGGGGATTCTCCCCTACCTCCCCTATCCAGAGCCCTGGGTGGCCCTGAAGTGCGTCCCACGTGCAGTGAGGCCACATGGAGTGGTAACCAAGAGGTTATTGGCACTGTGGCTCCCGACCAGGCTGCACCCTGAAATCAACATCACGTGCCCAGGATCCATCCACCCCCAGAAGGCGGAATCATAGGGAAAGGCCCAGTCCCAGCACAGTGTGACCTTGGGCAAGTCGTTATGCTCCTGGAGCCTCAGTTTTCTCATCTGTGAAGTGGGGATAATACAGCACCATTCTGCTATGAGATGAAATGACAGAATCTGGTGCTTCCCAACCTCTCTCAACAGAGCACACGGAGAACGTGGAAATATTTGCACAGCCCACTGAGTAAAGGAACAAGGCTGCTTGCAGGATTCCTCTTGACCCTGAGCCTCACCAGCCATCTCAGAGCTGAAAGGGCCCCCACCTCACAGACAGCAGGATGCTGAGGGGCAGCATGCCGAAGGCCTGATCCCCGACAAGCACCAGACAGGGGTCTGCGGTGTGTAAGCCCCCCACCCAGTGCAGGATTTTCTTGTCTCATCAGGGCGGTCTGGGACAGGGCTGGCACATCACCATTTTTTAACCAGCGCCTTGCACAGTTCTGGAGCAGCAGGTGTGCAGAGCCAGGTTTGGACTTTCAGTTCTAGCTCATCAGAGCCAGCAGGCTCTTCCCCAACGGGGTCACTCACTCCCCCACCCATCCCACCCTTTCCTGCAGCCCACCCACTGCTAGGGTCCTCCCCACCTAATTAGCAGGCAAATCCCGTTCTGGGAGAACTGAATGGGTCCCTTCTGCTCCCGGCATCCCTCACAGTGTCCCTTTGTGGCCGGCCATCCTCCTGACCAGGCCAAACTGGGTCCTCAGCTGTTCACTCTCCATGCAATTCTGACTCCGCCTCCTGGCTCCCAGCGTCAAAGCCGTGACGGGGCAGTGTGTGGCCTCCTGTGGGGCCGCAGTTTCCTCTGGGAAAGCGGCTGCCCACCGGGGACGCCTGGTGCCACACATGGACCTTGGGCTGGCTGTCTGCAGGGGCGTCAGGAGTCACGACTCCACACTCTCTGGAGGTGAGAAGTGCAAACAGCCCAGGCCTGGGAGACGGAGCTCTGACCAGCGGGGCCGGGCACAGCTCCTGCCACCCAGTGCTCCCCGCGCCCCCCTCTGTAACCCAGGGAGGCAGGGCCCCCCTCCTTGAGGCAACCCAAAGAAGGCTCCACTGAGGCACACATCCCTCCAGACGGGGCACCGTCCCTCCCCACCTCAGCAGAGAGCCCTGGTTATAATAAAGGGCAAGCTGGCAGAGCCCCTCCAGAGAGGGCCAGGCTGCGGCGGGGTGGGGCCGGGCTGGGTCCCAAGCAGCAGCAACAGGGAGGGGCATGGGAGCCAGGGGAGGGAGCTACCACCCCCCAGCCCTGGCCTCTAGAACTGGCTGAACCCAGACCCACCCGAGCTCCGCTTACCAAACCAGCCCCAGTCTCTCAGGCTGGAGAGCTCAGGGTCACTGTGGTCATGAGGGCGGGGTCTGGAGTTTCAGTTACTTCCACAGCATGGATGGGGCTGTCTGGGCACCAGGCTCCATGGGGGTGAAGCCTCACCTACC
Organism: Balaenoptera ricei; assembly: GCF_028023285.1. Lineage (NCBI taxonomy): Eukaryota > Metazoa > Chordata > Mammalia > Artiodactyla > Balaenopteridae > Balaenoptera > Balaenoptera ricei. The sequence continues at coordinate 7,893,393 of NC_082654.1, read as the reverse complement.
ACCTGAAGACTCTACAAGCTGTCTGGCGTCCCTCGGACTCGGCCTGTGAACTACCAACTTTGCAGGGTTGCTATGGGGATTAATGAACTGAAGCATGAACTGGTCCTCAATTGGGAAGGAAGGATATGATGGCTGTCACTATTCACTCATCAAGTTAAGCCCCGTGGGAAGAGGCAGGCACCAGGCAAGTGAACCCAGGTCAGACCCCAGGCCTTGAGCAAGTGAACTCAGGGTTAGGACCCGACCCCCAGGGCTGTCCAAGTCCAGGGGTGTCCTCACCTCCTGGGAACAATGACACCTCCTAAGTGAAACATCAACTCAGGGTCCTGCCCAATGTTCCCCACGGAAACCACTAAAATCCCTCACTCTCCACAGAGCCTTGCAGGTTAATGAGTCTGGGGTGGGTACCGCCCACAGCCCACTACCCTGGCACCTCCCTTCCCAGTGCTGGGGGCCGATGGGGTCCACAACCAGACCCCAGGAGAAGTGTTCCCAGGGGGGTTCCTTGTGCCACCCAGACCTATAGCAACCACCTGTCAGAGCAGAGTCCTGGGCACCTGGACGTTTATGAGGTCTCAGGTAATGCCAGCACCCTCTGAAGTTTGCAAACTCCCAGAGGACAAGGTCAGGGGGCAGAGAAGGAGACAGGCAGGACCAAGGACCCAACACTGCCCCACCAGCACCCTGCTCCCATTCCTAAATGAGGACAACGAGACTGCAGAGGTTGCAGAACTGGACCAGAGTTACAGAGCTGGCGACTAGCCTGGAAAGACGCAGGAGCAAGGAGGGGGAGTCGAGGTGGGCCACTCCCTCCCACCTCCCACCTCCCGCCAAGGAAGACTTCAGTTGGGTCCAGCTCTGGGCCCAGGCACTGGCCTTGCCCCTGGCACTCACACAACCCAGGGCTGCCAGACCTCGCCGGCGGGCAGGACTGTCAGTATGTCAGTGCCCAGGTGCCAGTGTCATCCAGCCACAGCCAGGTGAGCACCGGGCCCCACATCCTCACACTCGTTGCACAACTCCCCTCCCCCAACCACCGGGGCGACTACTACTAACCCCACCTCCTCTCCCCCCTCTCCCCCTCCTTCCACTCCCCTCCCCGCCCTCCAGTCCAAAGCCCCTGTCCTTGCAGGACCTCAAGCTGCAAATCCCTCGGAGGCTACGGCAGCCGTCCAAGGAGCTTCCAGGAGGTCCCGGGAGGCCCTTCCCACGGGGTCAGAGCGCCCCCTGCCCCCTGCCGGGTGGACTCACAGGCGACCATCACTTGTCAGGTCGGCCACGAGACTCTTTAAAACTCACCATCCCGGAGCGGTGGTTGCTTCTCCCGCTGCCCTGCACAGTGAACTGAAAGGGGCTCCAGAGGGGGGCAGCGGACGGCGCCTGGGCTCTCAGAGGGTGCAAGCGATTCACAGACCCCAGTGTAGGCGACAGAGGGCTGAACCGGGGCCCCACGCAGCAGCGCCTGTCTCTGCGGGGAGTGGCCGTGGGAGGTCTGTGTCTACACTTCCGATTTTCCTACCAGGAGCACATTTAATAATGAAACAACTTTTGCAAAAGTACACTGCATTCGGCGCGCGGCTGCCAGGCTCGGGACGCCGCCGCGGCCCCCGGACCTCCTGCGCCGTCCGCCCACGCGCCCCGCTGTGCGGCGCGGGGGCCCAGGACCATCAGCCTCTTGGGGCGCAGGCCCCGCCCCGCCTCGGCCGTCAGAGCCCCCCGGCCCCTGCGCACGCGCGGCGTCCCGCTCTCCGTTCAGACCCCGGAACCAAAGCTTTGCGGACAGCGCCCCCTGCCGTCCCGAGGCGGCCTGCGCCTGCGAGCGGCCGCCGCCAAACCCGACTCCTAGTTACTCCTGGTTATGCTGAGTTGCCCTGGAGGGGCTCGAACTTGGAGGCGAGGGGACCGCCCTTTCCTCCACCCAGAGCCTGAAGCCCCTTGTCCGCGCCCGAGGAACGGACTTTGGGGGAAACTAAGTCACTAGAGGATATAGGGAATGCACAAAACGCGGTGGCTGTCTTGGGCCGTCCCTGTTTGAAATCTAATTCCTGGGGTCACAGACCCCGGCTCCACTGTGGGTTCAGGAGGCGTGCTGGGGGACCACCTGAACCGTGTGCTCAATGGCTGGGGGTTTAGGCCAGCCGGATGAGTTCCAGGGCCCACCTTCAGACGCCAACTCCGCCAGGACCACTCTTTAAGAAATATTGTCTTAATTTGACCCCCTCATTTCATAAAGGACAGACAGGCAGTGACTTGCCCAAGATCACACAGCTCCTCAGAGGGAAGTGCAAAACGGAAGCTCTGGCAGCATGTCTACCACCCCACCTCCATCCCACAGTTAGAGAAACCAGGAGGCTGTCACCAGGTTCAGTCCCAGCTGTGCTACCACTGCTGTGTGCACTGTAGCAAGTCCCTTCCCCTCTCCAAGTCTCCCAGGTCTGTGTTCTAGCATGAAATGATGGGCAGTGGCCATCCCCTCCATGATTCTAGAATTCCTGGAGCAGAGGCAGACCCTCACCCAGGTTTGAGCTCCTAGGTCACCATGTGAGGTCCTGCAGCTTTGTGTGCTCTTTGCGTATGTATTTTTAAATTGCTCCCAGGAGTAATTACTTCCAGATCATTAATAAGTACATGGCTCGGCCCTCGGGAACCACTAAATTTAAGTGCTTTGTGATAAAAAGGAAGGCAGAAGAAATTGAGGACTGGCAGAACTTACTAGCGTCCTCCACTTTCTATCTCAGGGAGGAATATGCACCCCGATGGCCTGGGGGGAAGGCCACCAAGATCAGAAGGAACCCAGGCCCTCCACAGCTCATGTATGCAGGAGCCAGAGTCATAAACAGTCCAGTGGAACAGGATGCTTTGAGCCAGGTTCTGCCTTACTCCCATTTATCTTTAGCTACCATCTGCTCTGCACTTAAGTATTGTGATACAAATTATAAAAACCGTACTAGCTCAGATATTTCATTAACGATTTGAGGGACTGGACCAATGCATCGAGGGAGAGATCTCATTTCCAAGGTAATCAGAATAAAGGCTGGGGAGCTAATAAACTCCTCTAAGCTATTATACATGCAGGGAACAGTAGAGTAAGTCCTGAAGTAGATTTTAAAGAGTTTTTCCTAAAAGGACTAAGCTTCTTTTGCGTTATCTATTATTCATTTGAACGGCTCCTGCTTGTATTTTTCAGAATCCATCCCCCAAGTTAGAAACAAATTGAAATGCTTTTACACACACCTGGGGCCCCTCAGCCATGCTCCTGAGCCAAGTGGAGGAGCTGTCCCCTGTGCCCCCAGCCGCTGGAGCACCTGAACTACCTCTTGCCTCCCTGCAGAAGCCTGGTCCAGCCCACCCAGGGCTCCAGGGCTCCACCGCTTACTATTCCAATGACCCAAGACAAGTTTGTCTCTCTAAGCCTTGGTTTCCTCGTCCGTAAAATAATGGGGATATTAGTACCTGTGATGAAACCTAACACATTTGGGATAGCACCTAGCACATACTGTTCAATGCTATTTCTTGGAACCACTGCCTCTCCTCTGGGGCTAGCCACGTGGTACATAATATTTTTCAAATAAATGTACTCATAATAGGGAAGAACAAATCTGACCCCATGCTGGATGTTTCTTTAAACTATGCATTCTATTGCTTTTGCTACAAGTGAAGAATGTTGCCTATATCCTGAGATAGACAGGATAGCTCACTGTCAAGGCTCTCACCTTTGAAAGTATATAACGCTTTCATTCACATAGAGATAAAAAGTTGCAGAACGGAGAATAACGTTTTTCTTGTTAGAGGTTTACAGGAACATCGTGACCTGACCTAGGTGGAGGGCTGCAAGAACAAAGGATTCCGACACCAAGAAGTCTGCAGCAACCAGCCACGCCCCCTCCCTTTCCAGTATAAAAGCAGCCTTGGGGGAGGAGAGAAGATGGCGGAAGAGTAAGACGCGGAGATCACCTTCCTTCCCACAGATACAGAAATACATCTACACGTGGAACTGCTCCTACAGAACACCCACTGAACGCTGGCAGAAAACGTCAGACCTCCCAAAAGGCAAGAAACTCCCCCCGTACTTGGGCAGGGCAAAAGAAAAAAGAAATAACAGAGACAAAAGAATAGGGACGGCACCTGCACCAGTGGGAGGGAGCTGTGAAGGAGGAAAGGTTTCCACGCACTAGGAGCCCCTTCGCGGGCAGAGACTGCGGGTGGCAGAGGGGGGAAGCTTCGGAGCCACGGAGGAGAGCGCAGCCACAGAGGTGCGGAGGGCAAAGCGGAGAGATTCCCGCACTTCCCGCACGGAGGCTCGGCGCTGACCAGCACTCACCAGCCCGAGAGGCTTGTCTGCTCCCCCGCCGGGGCGGGCGGGGCTGGGAGCTGAGGCTCGGGCTTCGGTTGGATCGCAGGGAGAGGACTGGGGTTGGCGGCGTGAACACAGCCTGAAGGGGTTAGCGCACCACAGCTGGCTGGGAGGGAGACCGGGAAAAAGTCTGCAGCTGCCGAAGAGGCAAGAGACTTTTTCTTGCCTCTTTGTTTCGCAGCGCGCAAGGAGAGGGGATTCAGAGCGCCGCCTAAACGAACTCCAGAAACTGGCGCGAGCCGCGGCTATCAGCGCGGACCCCAGAGACGGGCGTGAGACGCTGGGGCTGCTGTTGCCGCCTCCAAGAAGCCTGTGTGCGAGCACAGGTCACTCTCCACACCGCCCCTCCCGGGAGCCCGTGCAGCCCGCCACTGCCAGGGTCCCGTGATCCAGGGACAACATCCCCCGGGAGAACGCACTGCGCGCCTCAGGCTGCTGCAACGTCACGCCGGCCTCTGACGCCGCAGGCTCGCCCCGCCTCCTCTGTACCCCTCCCTCCCCGCGGCCTGGGTGAGCCAGAGTCCCCGAAGCAGCTGCTCCTTTAACCCCGTCCTGTCTGGGCGGGGAACAGACGCCCTCAGGCGACCTACACGCAGAGGTGGGTCCAAATCCAAAGCTGATCCCCAGGAGCTGTGCGAACAGAGAAGAGGAGGGGAAATCTGTCCCAGCAGCCTCAGAAGAAGCGGATTAAAACTCCACAAACAACTTGATGTGCCTGCATCTGTTGAATACCTGAATAGACAACGAATCATCCCAAATTCAGGAGGTGGACTTTGGGAGCAGGATATATTAATTTTTCCCCTTTTCCTTTTTTTTTTGTGAGTGTATATGTATATGCTTCTGGGGGAGATTTTGTCTGTATAGCTTTGCTTTACAATAGCTTTATTTTACTTCACTATATTATAGCTTCTTTCTTTCTTTTCTTTCTTTCTTTCTTTCTTTCCTTCCTTCCTTCCTTCCTCCTTCCTTCCTTCCTTCCTTTCTTTCTTTCTTTCTATTTTTTCTCCCTTTTACTCTGAGCCGTGTGGACGAAAGGCTCTTGGTGCTTCAGCCAGGCATCAGGGCCGTACCTCGGAGGTGGGAGAGCCAACTTCAGGACACTGGTCCACAAGAGACCTCCCAGCTCCACGTAATACCAAACGGCAAAAATCTCTCAGAGATCTCCATCTCAACATCAAGACCCAGCATCATTCAATGACCAGCAAGCTACAGTGCTGAACACCCTATGCCAAATAACTAGCAAGACAGGAACACAGCCTCATCCATTAGCAGAGAGGCTGCCTAAAATCATAATAAGGCCACAGACACCCCAAAATACACCACCAGACGTGGACGTGCCCACCAGAAAGACAAGATCCAGCCTCATCCACCAGAGCTCAGGCACTAGTTCCCTCCACCAGGAAGCCTACACAACCCACTGAACCAACCTTAGCCACTGGGGACAGATACCAAAAACAACGGGAACTACAAACCTGCAACCTGTGATAAGGAGACCCCAAACACAGTAAGATAAGCAAAATGAGACGACAGAAAAACACACAGCAGATGAAGGAGCAGGGTCAAAACACACTAGACTTAACAAATGAAGAGGAAATAGGTAGTCTACCTGAAAAAGAATTCAGAATAATGATAGTAAGGATGATCCAAAATCTTGGAAATAGAATAGACAAAATGCAAGAAGCATTTAACAAGGACGTAGAAGAACTAAAGAGGAATCAAGCAATGATGAAAAACACAATAAATGAAATTAAAAATACTCTAGATGGGATCAATAGCAGAATAACTGAGGCAGAAGAAAGGATAAGTGACCTGGAAGATAAAATGGTGGAAATAACTACTGCAGAGCAGGATAAAGAAAAAAGAATGAAAAGAACTGAGGACAGTCTCAGAGACCTCTGGGACAGCATTAAACGCACCAACATTCGAATTATAGGGGTCCCAGAAGAAGAAGAGAAAAAGAAAGGGACTGAGAAAATATTTGAAGAGATTATAGTTGAAAACTTCCCTAATATGGGAAAGGAAATAGTTAATCAAGTCCTGGCAGCACAGAGAGTCCCATACAGGATAAACCCAAGGAGAAACACGCCAAGACACATATTAATCAAACTGTCAAAAATTAAATATAAGGAAAACATATTAAAGGCAGCAAGGGAAAAAAAACAAATAACACACAAGGGAATCCCCATAAGGTTAACATCTGATCTTTCAGCAGAAACTCTGCAAGCCAGAAGGGAGTGGCAGGATATACTTAAAGTCATGAAGGAGAAGAACCTACAACCAAGATTACTCTACCCAGCAAGGATCTCATTCAAATGTGATGGAGAAATTAAAACCTTTACAGACAAGCAAAAGCTGAGAGAGTTCAGCACTACCAAACCAGCTTTACAACAAATGCTAAAGGAACTTCTCTAGGCAAGAAACACAAGAGAAGGAAAACACCTACAATAACAAACCCAAAACATTTAAGAAAATGGGAATAGGAACATACATATCGATAATTACCTTGAATGTAAATGGATTAAATGCTCCCACCAAAAGACACAGGCTGGCTGAATGGATACAAAAACAAGACCCGTATATATGCTGTCTACAAGAGACCCACTTCAGACCTAGAGACACATACAGACTGAAAGTGAGGGGATGGAAAAAGATATTCCATGCAAATGGAAATCAAAAGAAAGCTGGAGTAGCAATTCTCATATCAGACAAAATAGACTTTAAAATAAAGACTATTACAAGAGACAAAGAAGGACACTATATAATGATCAAGGGATCGATCCAAGAGGAAGGTATAACAATTGTAAATATTTATGCACCCAACATAGGAGCACCTCAATACATAAGGCAAGTACTAACAGCCATAAAAGGGGAAATCGACAGCAACACAATCATAGTAGGGGACTTTAACACCCCACTTTCACCAATGGACAGATCATCCAAAATGAAAATAAATAAGGAAACACAAGCTTTAAATGATACATTAAACAAGATGGACTTAATTGATATTTATAGGACATTCCACCCAAAAACAACAGAATACACATTTTTCTCAAGTGCTCATGGAACATTCTCCAGGATAGATCATATCTTGGGTCACAAATCAAACCTTGGTAAATTTAAGAAAATTGAAATCGTATCAAGTATCTTTTCCGACCACAACGCTATGAGACTAGATATCAATTACAGGAAAAGATCTGTAAAAAATACAAACACATGGAGGCTACACAATACATTACTTAATAATGAAGTGATTACTGAAGAAATCAAAGGGGAAATCAAAAAATACCTAGAAATAAATGACAATGGAGATACGACGACCCAAAACCTATGGGACGCAGCAAAAGCAGTGCTAAGAGGGAAGTTTATAGCAATACAAGCCTACCTCAAGAAACAGGAAACATCTCGAATAAACAACCTGACCTTGCACCTAAAGCAATTAGAGAAAGAAGAACAAAAAAACCCCAAAGCCAGCAGAAGGAAAGAAATTATAAAGATCAGGTCAGAAATAAATGAAAAAGAAATGAAGGAAACAATAGCAAAAATCAATGAAACTAAAAGCTGGTTCTTTGAGAAGATAAACAAAATTGATAAACCATTAGCCAGACTCATCAAGAGAAAAAGGGAGAAGACTCAGATCAATAGAATTAGAAATGAAAAAGGAGAAATAACCACTGACACTGCAGAAATACAAAAGATCATGAGAGATTACTACAAGCAACTCTATGCCAATAAAATGGACAACCTGGAAGAAATGGACAGATTCTTAGAAATGCACAAACTGCCGAGACTGAACCAGGAAGAAATAGAAAATATGAACAGACCAATCACAAGCACTGAAATTGAAACTGTGATTAAAAACCTTCCAACAAACAAAAGCCCAGGACCAGATGGCTTCACAGGCGAATTCTATCAAACATTTAGAGAAGAGCTAACACCTATCCTTCTCAAACTCTTCCAAAATATTGCAGAGGGAGGAACACTCCCAAACTCATTCTACGAGGCCACCATCACCCTGATACCAAAACCAGACAAAGATGTCACAAAGAAAGAAAACTACAGGCCAATATCACTGATGAACATAGATGCAAAAATCCTCAACAAAATACTCGCAAACAGAATCCAACAGCACATTAAAAGGATCATACACCATGATCAAGTGGGGTTTATCCCAGGAATGCAAGGATTCTTCAATATACGCAAATCAATCAATGTGATACACCATATTAACAAATTGAAGGAGAAAAACCATATGATCATCTCAATAGATGCAGAGAAAGCTTTCGACAAAATTCAACACCCATTTATGATAAAAGCCCTGCAGAAAGTAGGCATAGAGGGAACTTTCCTCAACATAATAAAGGCCATATATGACAAACCCACAGCCAACATTGTCCTCAATGGTGAAAAACTGAAACCATTTCCACTAAGATCAGGAACAAGACAAGGTTGCCCACTCTCACCACTATTATTCAACATAGTTTTGGAAGTGTTAGCCACAGCAATCAGAGAAGAGAAAGAAATAAAAGGAATCCAAATCGGAAAAGAAGAAGTAAAGCTGTCACTATTTGCAGATGACATGATACTATACATAGAGAATCCTAAAGAGGCTACCAGAAAACTCCTAGAGCTAATCAATGAATTTGGTAAAGTAGCAGGATACAAAATTAATGCACAGAAATCGCTTGCATTTCTATACACTAATGACGAAAAATCTGAAAGTGAAATTAAGAAAACACTCCCGTTTACCATTGCAACAAATAGAATAAGATATCTAGGAATAAACCTACCTAAGGAGACAAAAGACCTGTATGCAGAAAATTATAAGACACTGATGAAAGAAATTAAAGATGATACAAATAGATGGAGAGATATACCATGTTCCTGGATTGGAAGAATCAACATTGTGAAAATGACTCTACTACCCAAAGCAATCTACAGATTCAATGCAATCCCTATCAAACTACCACTGGCATTTTTCACAGAACTAGAACAAAAAATTTCACAATTTGTATGGAAACACAAAAGACCCCGAATAGCCAAAGCAATCTTGAGAACGAAAAATGGAGCTGGGGGAATCAGGCTCCCTGACTTCAGACTATACTACAAAGCTTCAGTAATCAAGACAGTTTGGTACTGGCACAAAAACAGAAATATAGATCAATGGAACAGGATAGAAAGCCCAGAGATAAACCCACACACATATGGTCACCTTATCTTTGATAAAGGAGGCAAGCATATACAGTGGAAAAAAGACAGCCTCTTCAATAAGTGGTGCTGGGAAAACTGGACAGGTACATGTAAAAGTATGAAATTAGAACACTCCCTGACACCATGCACAAAAATAAACTCCAAATGGATTAAAGACCTAAGTGTAAGGCCAGACACTATCAAACTCTTAGAGGAAAACATAGGCAGAACACTCTATGACATACATCACAGCAAGATTCTTTTTGACCCAGCTCCCAGAGAAATGGAAATAAGAACACAAATAAACAAATGGGACCTAATGAAACTTAAAAGCTTTTGCACAGCAAAGGAAACCATAAACAAGACCAAAAGACAACCCTTAGAATGGGAGAAAATATTTGCAAATGAAGCAACTGACAAAGGATTAATCTCCAAGATTTACAAGCAGCTCATGCAGCTCAATAACAAAAAAACGAACAACCCAATCCAAAAATGGGCAGAAGACCTAAATAGACATTTCTCCAAAGAAGATATACAGATGGCCTACAGACACATGAAAGAATGCTCAACATCATTAATCATTAGAGAAATGCAAATCAAAACTACAATGAGATATCATCTCACACCGGTCAGAATGGCCATCATCAAAAAATCTAGAAACAATAAATGCTGGAGAGGGTGTGGAGGAAAGGGAACACTCTTGCACAGTTGGTGGGAATGTAAATTGATACAGCCACTATGGAGAACAGTATGGAGGTTCCTTAAAAAACTACAAATAGAACTACCATACGACCCAGCAATCCCACTACTGGGCATATACCCTGAGAAAACCATAGGTCAAAAAGTGTCATGTACCACAATGTTCATTGCAGCTCTATTTACAATAGCCAGGACCTGGAAGCAACCTAAATGTCCATCGACAGACGAATGGATAAAGAAGATGTGGCACATATATACAATGGAATATTACTCAGCCATAAAAAGAAATGAAATGGAGGTATTTGTAATGAGGTGGATGGAGTTAGAGTCTGTCATACAGAGTGAAGTAAGTCAGAAAGAGAAAAACAAATACAGTATGCTAACACATATATACGGAATCTAAGGAAAAAAAAAAAAAAAAAAAAAGGCCATAAAGAACCTAGTGGCAAGACGGGAATAAAGACACAGACCTACTAGAGAATGGACTTGAGGATATGGGGAGGGGGTGGGGTGAGATGTGACAGGGTAAGAGAGTGTCATGGACATATATACACTACCAAATGTAAAATAGATAGCTAGTGGGAAGCAGCCGCATAGCACAGGGAGATCAGCTCGGTGCTTTGTGACCACCTAGAGGGGTGGGATGGGGAGGGTGGGAGGGAGGGAGATGCAAGAGGGAAGAGAAATGGGAACATATTGTATATGTATAACTGATTCACTTTGTTATAAAGCAGAAGCTAACACACTATTGTAAGGCAATTATACTTCAATAAAGATGTTTAAAAAAAAAAAAAAAAAGCAGCCTGAACTCTAGCTTCTTTTATACTGAAAGGGAAGCGGGTGTGGTGAGATGCTTCTTTGGGACACTAATCCACAATCTTCTCTGTCTGCTGGCTTTCCAAATAAAGTCGCTCTTCCTTGCCCCATCAATTCCTCTCTCCATTTATTGGCCTGTTGTGCAGCGAGCAGCACGAGCTTGGACTCGGTAACATACTGACTAAAAAGCCCCATGAGGTCAAGGACCACGTCTGTCTCTTTCACCAGTGGACCCTAGTGCAAGCCCAGTGCATGGAATAGCAGGTTTAGTGAATGACACCCTGCTTTACAGTCAATATCCACTCGTGCGTCCACATTCAATACCCACTTTGCAAAGGCTGCACACCAGACTCCCCTAGGGAGCATTTAATATCCTGAGATTCTGATGGAATTTATTTGAGGTGAGGCCTGGACATTGATATTAATTTTTAAGCGCTCCAGGTGACCCTGACAGGCAGCCAGTGTTGAGAAACAGATCTAAACCTACAAGTGGTTCCCACGTGGTGTGTCCCCTTCCTGTCAGGAGGAAGCTGGGATCTTTAAATTCCTAGTGCCTGAAACACGCTGTAATTTCACCTTTGTAATTCCTCCTCATGTATTATCCTGGGTAAATCAGACATCTTGTCCCAACCTCGGTTTTCTTATGTGTGCAATGATTCATTTAGATGAGGTGTCTGAGATGGTCGGAATCCAAAGAACAAGTCATCGTTGGAGTTTGTTATGGGCTGAATTATGTCACCCTCCCACACTCTTACTGTGAAGTACTAACCCCCAGAACCTCAGGATGTGACTGCATTTGGAGATCAGGTCTTCAAATTGATAATGAAGCTAAAATGAGGTCATTAGGGTGGGCCCTAATCCAATATGACTGGTGTCCTTATAAGAGGTTAGGACACAGACACACAGATCATGTGAGAGGTCTCAGAAGAAACCAACTCTGCAGTAACCTTGATCTCAGAATTCTAGCCTCCAGAATTGTGAGAAAATAAACTTGTGTCATTAAAGACACCCAGTCTGTGGTGCTTTGTTATGGCAGCCCTAGCAAATTAACACAGGGTTTGTGTGTGTATACAAAATAGCTCCTGGATTATCTTTCTTTGGATGACTCTAACCCAGGGCCTGTATCTGGGCATCCCGTTCTCACTGTGGGTCCTCTACTTCGGGCCACTCTTCTCCTTCAGGGCCCAGCCAGTCCCCTCTCCCCTGCTCTGGCTGTCACCCTTCCAGAGGTCCTCCCCCCACCTGAATTTGTGTGCTGGGGCCTCCTGCTAATGATCATATGCCATAGGTAGCATCTGTACCACAGAGGTGAGCGTCTCATTCACGGATCTAGAGCTCTGCCCGGTGCTGTGCCAGGGCTGTGCCTACACCATCTTAGTCCTCAGACCTCTCCTGAAAGGCGGGTATTATGCCACCTCCTCAAATGAGGAGTGAGGCTCTAAGATGTGGCAATAGCTCTGACATTCCACGCCAGGTCCAATTCCAAAGCCTCTACCTCCTCCGTGCCTCCCCACCACCCAGGCTCCCCTGCTTCAGCCCCGGGGGGACTCGGAAGAGTGAGGGCCTACCTGCCTTGTTCGCTGTCCACACACCCACAGCCCCAAACATGGCTGGCAAACCAGTAAGCATGGGCTTCCCTGGTGGCGCAGTGGTTAAGAATCCGCCTGCCAATGCAGGGGACACGGGTTGGAGCCCTGGTCCGGGAAGATCCCACGTGCCACGGAACAACTAAGCCCGTGCGCCACAACTACAGAGTATGTGCTCTAGAGCCCACGAGCCACAATTACTGAGCCCGCATGCCACAACTACTGAAGCCCGCGCGCCTAGAGCCTGTGCTCCACAAGAGAAGCCACTGCAATGAGAAGCCCGCGCACCACAAGGAAGAGTAGCCCCCACTTGCCGCAACTAGAGAAAGCCCGCGTGCAGCCACGAAGACCCAACACAGCCAAAAATAAATAAGTAAAATAAATAAATTTTTTAAAAAAAACAGTAAGCATACACTGGATGAGCAGCTGTGCAGCTGGTGGGCTTTCCTAACTCATTTGGGATCATCCTACTTCCCCACTTCACTCCCTCCCCTCAGGGATCCCACTGCTGACCAATTAAAAGCCCCAGCTGCTTGCCCAGGATTCCAGACTCGCCAACACCCTTGGCCACCTTATTGCACCCCAGGTTCTAACTATGCTTTCCTACAGGGCCTTCCTCAAACCATTAAGGCCCTCAAAGAATTTAGCAGGAAGCTTGCTGATTTGTTAAATTCACCTCGCCTTTAGGCCTTCTCTGATGGGTGAGAATTGCTGAATGCAAATTAAACTTACTCCTGATAATGATCTTGTGCCTTAAGGCAGCATCAGCACCTGCATCTCCTGGGAGCTTACAGGAGAGGCGGAGGAATCTCCGGTCACCCACACACACTGAATCAGAATCTGCATTTAGGTGAGATTCCTAAGACAGGTTCTCAGCCCTGAGTGCACACCAGCATCACCTGGGGAGCTTAAACGTTACTGATGCCTGGTGACACCCCCGAGATTCCGGTCTAGAGTAAGGCCTGAGAAACCCCTGGTGATTCTAATGTGCACAAGGTGATGTGATCGGCAGCAGCATCAACCTTAATAACCCGTCCTACAGTCCCAACCAGGGGTGAGAACCGGCAGCCTCTGATGTCTTATGAGGGACCTCACGTTCAGGGGCCGGGCAGGCCTAAGCCAGAACCTCCCACCCAGACCAGTAAGTGTTGCCATTGGTATAAGCAGACCCTCCTGTAACCCCTGGCTCACAAATCTGGTCACTAACTCCCATGTTGCTTGCTACGAGGTGGACTCGTTAGAACCTGGTGGGGGCAGGGAGCTGCGCGGCACTATTCATTAAGTTGTTCCCTTCGACACAGCGATCCACCTCTAGGGATCTACTCCACAGAGACACTCACACGTAAGATACGAAGTGGTCACGACCAGCTATTTAAAGAGTGAATAAGTGTTCATAACATATGGAAATCACACCATCACGCTGTACACCTTAGACTTATACAGTGATGTATGTCTAATGTATTATTTCTCAATAAAACTGGAAAAAATGCTATTAAAATTCTGTTCCACTTCTAAAAGAGAAAACAAGTGAAAAACTGGAGACAACTCAAATGTTTCCTGATACAAAACTGTAATATACCCACTTAAGATAAAATACTATAGTCATTAGAGTGTGAAATAAAATTCATATTTTATGGCAAGACAAGAAAAATTTAAACATAAATTCTCTCTGCCCTTTGGCCTCCTCTCTCCCCTCTACTGTGCATTGTGTATCTGCATTAAGCAGCAACCAAACCTCCCCATCGGCAAAAATAACTGCTCAACCATAAAGAGCAATATTTTCTAGCACCACCAAGACAACCCCTTAAAGATAACATACGCTTTTTTGGCGGGGGTGGGGAGCAGCGCACCACTCAGCACGCGGGATCTTAGTTCCCAACCAGGGATGGAACCCATGCCCCATGCAGTGGAAGGGCAGAGTCTTAATCACCGGACTGCCAGGGAAGTCCTGCATTCCTTCTTAATCTTGTAAGGGGCCAAAATGACCCATGACCCACTACTCACCAGATCGTGTAAGCTGTCAGTAATACATCATCTAGTGTACAGCCTTGTCTCAAAAAACTTATGTAAAACTGTTTTGACTACTTTTTTCTTTTTTAAATTTATTTATTTATTATTTATTTTTGGCTGTGTTTTGGTCTTCGTTGCTGCATGCCGGCTTTCTCTAGTTGCAGCGAGCGGGGGTTACTCTTCGTTGTGGTGTGTGGGCTTCTCATTGTGGTGGCTTCTCTTGCTGCGGAGCATGGGCTCTAGGTGCTCAGGCTCCAGTAGTTGTGGCACGCAGACTCAGTAGTTGTGGCACGCAGGCTCAGTAGTTGTGGCACGCAGGCTCAATAATTGTGGCTCACGGGCTCTAGAGCGCAGGCTCAGTAGTTGTGGCGCATGGGCTTAGTTGCTCCGCAGCATGCGGGATCTTCCCAGACCAGGGCTCGAACCCGTGTCCCCTGCATTGGCAGGCGGATTCTTAACCACTGCGCCACCAGGGAAGTCCCCGTTTTGACTTCTAACAGGCTGCGAAACAGTTCTCAGAGCTTTCTGAGAGGCTGTTCCTGCGTTATAATCCTTAATTTGGCTCGAATAAAATTTTCCGTTTCTTTCTTAGATAGACTGATTAATTTTTTCATCAAAAAGAGAATGACATAAACTTATAACTACTGACATAGAAAAGCATCCAAAATACTCTGTTCAGGTAAAAACAAACAAAGAAACAGAAACAATACCATGCAAAACAAGGATACTTTAATAAAAATGGTAAATATAGTACTAAAAGAGATTTTTATAGTTTGTTTTTCTAGAGATTACCAAAGAAACCAAAATGTTCTTAGAAAACACATGAAATACATCAGGTAAGAACATTCTCAGAGGGCTTTAAAATGTGAGGTAATTGATAACACTGCAGTAATCACACACTGGTCCCAACGTAGACATTTTAAATATGAGCTTTATTTTAAATTTAAAGAAACACTGAAAATAAACACTTTATACAAATTATATCAAACACTTAAAACATAATCAGGAATGTTAAACAATAATTCTTAATTCAAAGTAATGACATTCATAGAATACATCTTGGTGCTAGCCAATATGGTGTTTACTTAAGTCTAGTATTTTATATAAGCTTAACCATTAATCCTTCCTAAAATTCAATGACTATGACTCAACTTTATGAGGTTAAGCTAATCTTCTATGCAATACTCTCCTATAACTTTTTCCAAATACAATTTATACCAGCAAGGAAATTATTAAAACATATATAAATTATGCTGAGGGGCTTGATTAAAAGGCTGTCTATATAGAGAGATGCATCTCAGAAAGCGCGCGCGCGCGCACACACACACACACACACACACACACACACACAAACACACATACACTTAATCGAATATAAGATGCCAGGACATTCTCTTAGTTATGTTACACAGCAAACTGCACGTTTATAAATGTCATTCTATGGGGAGGGTGGGAGGGAGGGAGATGCAAGAGGGAAGAGAAATGGGAACATATTGTATATGTATAACTGATTCACTTTGTTATAAAGCAGAAGCTAACACACTATTGTAAGGCAATTATACTTCAATAAAGATGTTAAAAAAAAAATAAAATAAAATAAATGTCATTCTATTATGTATGAACTGAAAAACATATATTTTTTAAAAAGCCCTTGACATGGGGGAGTGGAATATGCCTGCATTAAGTGCAGAAACACAGAGCTTTATGAACTGCCTGTCTCCAGCTGGCTCCCAGGCACCACTGAAAACTGTCACCCTCAGAAAGACAAGATGGTCTTGTTAATGATTTCCACGGCCTCCAGAATCTCATCCTCCTTGATCACAAGTGGAGGTGCAAACCTGATGATATCACCGTGGGTTGGCTTGGCCAGAAGTCCATTATCTCGAAGTCGCAGGCACACCTTCCAAGCATCATAATCTAAAGAAAAACCGTCAAACTTGTATGCTGATCCAAGATAAACGTTGAAACATTCCCTTGCAGCGCGCATGGGCAAGGGCAGCCTAGCAAAACAGAATTCCCAGTACCTAACTCAAGAAACGCAGCTCTGAGTTGCAAGCTTGCTTTGTTCTTACTCTTAAAAACGAAGTTATTTTTCAGCAGTGGTCTGAATGGTATGATTAGACATGGTTTTTGTTAGTTCTTCGTAAGTGAAAAAGACCTAGCAAAAAACTTACATGCTAAGGCAGATGTAATTAATTACACGAGGAACCAATACAAAAAGAACTGGGGTATGACACACATAACTAACTGGCATAGAATAAGCAATACTCAAAACGCAGTGAACACTACACATTCCTAACCTGGATTTGCTTTCTGAGCTGGCAGAACTAGACTCTCATCATTTTGACTCTCACGACCCTCAACCCCGGCTGCATCAGAATCACCGAAAGGGCCGCGGCCAGTGTCTGGGCCCCACTCCAGACCCATCAAATCCATATCTCTGCAGTGAGGCTAGGCTTGGATTAATTTGTTAAAAAGCTCCCCAGATGATTCTAAAATGCAGTCAAGGTTAAAATCACTGCTTTAAAAGGAAGGGTTAGGGCAAGAAAATCCAGCAAGGAACGCTTAAGGATTAGAAATGATGTGTTAGACACTAAACACTCAGTTAAGTGGCAGCTGGGGTTATTTTTATTATCAACATCATCATCATCATTCCTATTATCACTCCTGCTCCTACTACCTCTACTGATATGCAAAGTACGAAAGTGAGTGAGGAAAGGAGAGTGAGGAGGAAACGGGACTGCAAAGTGCTCTGTGCAGACTTCCTAACAGAAAATAAACTGAAATCTCCAAGAACTGCATAAATAACCTAAGGCAGAATAACAAATGACTTAAAGAAAGGAAAATAGGTGAAATTAGTTATATGTGCCTTCACGTAGGAAAGAGCTATATTTTTAAGACCATTAATATAAATCAGGTAATAAGAGTATTAGGCAGAGCTTAAAAGACTTGGTCAATAGGAGGCCAGTCAACAGTTTCAAACAGAGGAAACCAACGACCAGATAAAATACCAAACGTGTTTTGAGCTCTTCCTATAACAGTAATATCTTGTAAAATATTTTGTCTCCGTACCTTTGGTTTCTCTAATAACAATAGCATTTAATAATCCTTTTCCTCTTACAGCCGTTACAATATCAGAAGGTAGCTTCATGAGTTCATTTCTCAAGATGACACCCATTTTCTCTGCATTTTCAGCAAGGTTTTCTTCTTCCAAAACCTATGTTTGAAGAGAAATTACACAAATGTTAAGATTGCCTTTTCTTTTACGTTGTTCTTTGGAGGGGAATGTGGACTATAAGCACAGGGAGAACGTGATCAGATAAAGACCAGAGCGGGGCTTCCATGGTGGAGCAGTGGTTGAGAATCTGTCTGCTACTGCAGGGGACACGGGTTCGAGCCCTGGTCCGGGAAGATCCCACATGCCGCGGAGCAACTAGACCCGTGCTCCACAACTACTGAGCCTGCGCGTCTGGAGCCTGTGCTCCGCAACAAGAGAGGCCGCGATAGTGAGAGGCCCGCGCACCGCGATGAAGAGTGGCCCCCGCTTGCCACAACTAGAGAAAACCCTCGCACAGAAACGAAGACCCAACACAGCCATAAATAAATAAATAAATAAATAGATAGATAGATAAATAAATAAATAGATAGACAGATAGATAGATAGACCAGAGTAACTTAACTTTCATTTCTATTTTGCAAAGCCTATACCAGTTTGATTTCTAATCATCTGACATACGCTAGCTCAGACAGAGCCTTGCTTTAGTAAACCCATAATCAATCTGATTCTGTGGCAAAATAAGGATTAAAATTTGTTTAATGCAACTGATATATTTTCTTCTTAGGTGAATAAATCAATGGACTAAATATACTTTAACTTTCTAACTGCAATAGAGTTCCCTTTGTTTTTTTCCCTAAAAAGTCCATCCTCAGAGATAATAATTTTATGCCTTTTGTAGGCACTTGAGGAATAAGTCTAAAAGCATTCAAATCCACACTTGAACAACAACAAAAACAAAAAGCCACATGTGCTAAGCCAGAGGCTTCACAGGCCAGGCCTGGTCACAGAGTGAGAGTTCTGTGTGGACAGGCCAGGGCCTATGGGCCAAAAGCCCCAGGAGACTGCAAACCTGGGAAGCCCCCGGAGGATTCCCGTCTACTAGGCCAAGGATAAATTACTTTTTGAGAATGCCTTGCCCCTAAACCCTTTCCTCTATACTTCATGTTCTGTAATACTCGGCAATCTTATTACATTTCTTATCACACCAGTGGGCTCAAACCTAAAAGGCACTTCAATGCTACCTCCAGGACTAGCTACTGTAGAGCTGCAATCAGTTTTTACCTCCAGGGCCGCGATGGCCACTCGGCAGCCCAGTGGATTGCCACCATACGTTGAACCATGTTCCCCTGGTTTAATGGTCAGCATTATTTCATCGTCACACAACACTGCGGATACCTGAAAGACAGACACTTCAGCGCTGACCCAGTCTTTTCTCAGATGAACTCTTCTTATTCTTACCAGGAACACAAATATTTATGAAGCTGATACTAAATTTGACATAAACTTTCAACCAACAAGTGCTACACATCTGCCACCTTAACTAGCAGTGACAAACTGAGTGATGCCCTAACACGTTCCAAGCACATCAGGCCACACTTCAATGGCACAGAATAGCATTTTGGAACTAAAAGAAGAAAGCTATTTCTGCAGTGATATACTTTAGAATTCTTTCCCCTCTCAAGGTGAAATGCTTTGTTTAACTGTTTAGAAAACAATGTTCTGCACTATATATTCAGAGCCCTTTAGTCCATACCAACTGTTGGCTCTGAATAGCAAACCCAAGAAAAGAATTACAGTTAAACATTAATTTTTTCCAATCTCTACATTAATCGGTCATGGTTTTAAACAATTAGTAAGAGTATGTCTCTGAACCATGGGAAAAAGCATAAAGGTCTACAGGAGTACTTTTGGGATAAAATGTTTCCATCCAAAACAAATGCAGCAGAGCAAATCCCAAGGCACACTCAATTCTTCAGTTAAAATATCTAAGTGGGTCACCCCATGGAACTCTGAAATGTTTTTATTACATGTATTCCAGGTGACCTATATATATATCACACTAAGTAAAACCAAACCATCAGAAAGGCACTATTGCCACAGTCGGCTAATGCAAAAACATCTTAAGGATTCATGAGAATAGGGAAGAGAAAGGGAGGCTGAACATTGGACTTACAGGGTATAAACCACCAGAAAGTGCCTTTCCTAGAAGGACCATATCAGGTCTGACATTTTCATGATCAACAGCCAGCCATCTACCAGTTCTGGCCAATCCTGTCTGTATTTCATCAGCAATAAACAGAACCTATTGGAAAATAACAAAACAGCATTAATTATCATTTTCATTTCCATAGGGAAATAGTGATCTTTATTTTACTCTTCCCTGCACAAATCTATCATTCTGACATCCCCTCAGATTTGTGAAAACATTTTAATGACCCACACAACTTCAAGAGTGTCCTGTGAAAACCCTGCAGACACACAGTTATTCCCTGTGTCAGGCCACTCAGTCCCCAGAGGCCCATCTGCACTGTTCTACAAAGGGGTGAGGCACTTAGGCAAAGGGTTTTGTGGGGGGTTTCTGAACATAACTACTCTCCGGGAATAAATTCCCTTGTTTATTCCACAACATTTATTAGTAAAGAGGGAGAGAGAGCGTAAATTCTGGAGCAAAGGGATACGACAGAGGGTTTGAGAAGGATCAGAGTACAGGCTGCCGGAGCAGAGAGGAAGGAACCGTGGTTAGGGCCCAGAAGTCTGCAGCTCTGCCAGGGCCCAGCCAGTATTAAGTCAGCTTCTTTGCAGCCTGCTGCTAGAAAGTTCTATCACCACTAGAAAGTTCTGCAGCTCTTAGAATGAAGTCTCCCTCTAGTGGAGAGGTGATGTAATCTTCGCATTTATCCTATTGGCCAAACCCTAAAAGAGGCAGGCAGGTGGGCAGGTGTGCAGGTGGCTGACCTGGTGCTGGGTGCAGAGCTCTCGCATGCCCACAAGGTACCCTGGATCTGGAACAACAACGCCTGCTTCACCCTGAATTGGTTCCACCATGAACGCAGCAACGTTTGGGTCCTGAAGTGCACGCTACAAAAACAGCATGAAAATGTTTTCAGTAACTTCCTTTCAAACCTATGTGGAAATCTGAAA
This sequence comes from Balaenoptera ricei, assembly GCF_028023285.1. Classification (NCBI taxonomy): domain Eukaryota; kingdom Metazoa; phylum Chordata; class Mammalia; order Artiodactyla; family Balaenopteridae; genus Balaenoptera; species Balaenoptera ricei. The sequence goes on along the minus strand of NC_082654.1, from coordinate 7,872,542 downwards.
TCACATAATGCGCATATTTTCCCACTAAGAATAAGTGTGCAAATTAAGTTTTCACACTAACTTATATTCTGGCTTCAAAGTATAACTTTTTTTTTTTTTTTAAAGTTTGATTGATTGATTGATTGATTGCTTGATTTCTATGTTGGGTCTTCGTTTCTGTGCTAGGGCTTTCCCTAGTTGTGGCAAGCGGGGGCCACTCTTCATCGCGGTGCGCGGGCCTCTCACTATTGCGGCCTCTCTTGTTGCAGAGCAGGCTCCAGACGCGCAGGCTCAGTAGTTGTGGCTCACGGGTCTAGTTGCTCCGCAGCATGTGGGATCTTCCCGGACCAGGGCGCGAACCCGTGTCCCCTGCATTAGCAGGCAGATTCTCAACCACTGCGCCACCAGGGAAGCCCCAAAATATAACTTTTCTGACTGACATTCAATTACCAAAAGCTCTAAATACGTCAGCTTTAAGCTACTCCATCCTTTATTTTCTAATATATACTTAAATGTACTGTAAATAAAAGCTAATGAGGGACTTCCCTGGTGGCACAGTGGTTAAGAATCCGCCTGCCAATGCAGGGGACACGGGTTGGAGCCCTGGTCCGGGAAGATCCCACATGCTGCGGAGCAACTAAGCCCGTGCGCCACAGCTACAGAGCCTGCGCTCTAGAGCCCGTGAGCCACAACTACTGAGCCCACGTGCCACAACTACTGAAGCCTGTGCGCCTAGAGCCCATGCTCAGCAACAAGAGAAGCCACTGCAATGAGAAGCCCATGCACCGCAACAAAGAGTAGCCCCTGCTCGCCACAACTAGAGAAAGCCTGCACGCAGCAACGAAGACCCAACACAGCCAAAAATAAATAAATAAATAAATAAATTTATAAAATTTAAAAAATAATAATAATGAAAGTGGCTTTTTAAAAAGCGATTAAAGGGAATTCCCTGGTGGTCCAGGGGTTAAGACTCTTTGCTTCCACTGCAGGGGGGCACAGGTTTGATCCCTGGTCAGGGAAATAAGATCCCACAAGCCACGCAGCCAAAAAAAAAAAAAAAAAAAAAATTAAATAGATACATTAAAAGTGTATCTTTTTACTGTACAATTCTTCCACTTCATAATTTTAAAAAGCTGGCTGAATGGCTAAAAACTGCTTATTTTGTCTATTAAAGTAATTAACAGGTAATACCCAAGTTAATACTTATGCAGGAGATAAATCTAAAGTGGTTAGTTTGTTGTCAGGATTAGACCACAGAACCTGGTTTCCCCATGTTGGAAACTTGGAAACTAACTGACCATTACAGAGAACAAGTGTGACTCTAACTCTAATACAACAGATTCTCAGTACAATCATATATCTGTTTTTAATTCATACATTCAACAAATTTAAGTTCTATTTACTATGAACTAAAGCACCATGATGCTAAATGAAGTACCTCAAGAGCAGGCAGATCATTATATGGAATGATTTCGAAACCTGGCATAAATGGTCCAAAACCATCGTAACTGGTTGGGTCTGTGGAACTGGAGATAGCAGACAATGTTCTACCCCAAAAGTTTCCAGCTAGAAAGAAGAAATAAACAGTCATTATTTCAATCAAACCCCCCAATGTAATAAGCACTGTTCCCCCCAAAATGCCCTAAGAATCTTGATTTTCAAAAAAGCAAGGGTTTGCTTTAGAGAGCCTCCAGTGAGCTCATTTGTTTAAACAAAATCTGATACTAAACACCCTGGTTCATATGACTGAGGTCTGGCCTTGCAATTACTATTTTAGGCACTTCTCTACTGAGCCTCGGAAGTGTAATATATAGCCCCTAAGGATAGGTATTTGTCTTTTCTTTCAGTAATCCCAAACCCTAACAAGTGAAGCATTCAATGCATGTTTTTCTAGAGATGGCTTTTCTAGACACATTTATTATAGCGATATGAGAAAGAGACTACCCCTTCATAGAGAATTGGCAGTTTTCCTTTTAAAAATCTAACACTACAGGCTATTCAATAGAATGAATTTTAAATTTCATTTGGATAGAATATCCTCAAGCAGTCCGAACACTTTCAATTTGCCTTCCTTGCTGTTATAAGTTGTTATGTGCTAAAAGACAGACATCTGCCTCTGTTCAGGAACAATTTTTACCCATTAATTTATTTCATTAATAATTTGAGGACTGATTAATAATGTCAGGCACTGTTCTAGGTGTCAGGGGTAGAATGACGACTGGCAAGCTCCCTGCCCTCAAGGAGCTTCTATGCTAATAGGGAAGAAACACCTCAACGTAAACTAGTGAAGCAAATGCACAACATAATTGCCATGTGATTAAAGCCAAGGAAGAAAAGAAACAGTAGAATAAGAGAGGCTTGGAGGGTCTCCCACGTGTTGTGTTTTGTTTTGTTTTTTAATATCTTCCCACTACTTCTGCCAGCAGCAACTCAAATAACCCAGTACTGAATTATTCTAAGTTGGCTTCAAAGCATCCATAAATACTACGCTTGCAAAGCCTCTCTCAGCTATGAGTACTACGAATAATCCCCACTTGCCTTGTCCACAAGCAACAGCATATTGATTCTGCCCAGACTTAAGACAAAACGCACACTAGACCATAAGCCTATTTGCTCTCCTGCATCGGCCTCAGGAGTCTCATGCCCCGCAGTATAAGGGACGTGCAGCTGGGGACAGTCTTCTGTCTCCACCCACTGTCTCACCAGCTTCTTTCAACACCTGGGTGAAACACCTTTGCACCCTGTGCTAATGTGAGAGAGACTGGACACAGTCTGTAAGAACGAAATCACCAGAAATGCCATTTTTGTTTGCAAGAGACAGCTTTGTTGTCCTACAACTAAGGCACAAGATTCCAAAATGGCAGACCACAGAGACTTCGGAAACAGGAATCTGTCACCCCCACCCCCAAACACCAACTACGGCTGGCCATTAGATGAACTCTGGATTCTGTTATATTATGGGGTTTATATAATTTAACTGCGTGTATCCCCAAGGCAAAATATTTAATGATTTCAACCATCACAAAAATGAATCTTGACCATGTGCAGTGACAAACTTACCCATACTTTATGTTTTAAAAAATTAAAATCAGAGCTTTAAAAAAAAGTCAGAACCTATCCATTGACTATCATTATCAAGATCCCCAAAGTCAGTCTATATGGATAATCTGGATTAACTGTTGGTCTCCCCAATCAGAATTCAAGTCATTCCTCTCAACCATTCATGGAAATATACCCAGGGCAACTCCAGCCCTCCTCTTCCAGCAGCTTCTAATGACATGATACAGTAATCCTCAAATACTAAGATTCAATCATCGGATCATACCTAGGACATGGCCCCACCTGAACACAACCCAACGTCAACAACCTCACAAAAGTGCTCCATCGGCAAGGCCGTCCAATTAACCAGAAAACTGCTATGAAAAAAATCAGATAAGCAGATGGGAAACAAATCATACAGTCACTCATTTTAGGGAGGGAGGAGTAGGGAGTTATCTCGGAGAGAAAAATCCCACATATGAAGAAATACTTGGAAATAAACCCAAGAAAAGGAAATCCTTCCATTTTTATGAAACATTCAACAATTAACATACATGAGGCAAACATATCTGAAATATTTCATCAGTAAATTAAAATGGTAACTGATATTGAACGTTTCAATCACAGCAGGTAATGGTGAATTTCACATACCTGCAAAAACAATCTTTGCTTTGTATTTCGGGATCCCCTTCACGGTATATCCCCATCTACGAGCAAGTTTGCAAGCAGTCTCTCCAGCCTCCACTCCTACCAAAAGAGAACATCTCTCAGTTTTAAAAAATGTTTTAAACTATCGGAAAATTATAAGATTTTCTCGGCTATTTAACCAAAAAAAAAAAAAAAAAAAAAAAAAGGAAGTATTTACCTGTATTCATGGGAAGAACTTTGTGGTAGTTGAAAAGTTTGGTGACATACTCTTCGTATTCACCGAGCACGTTATTGTAGAAGGCCCTAGATGTTAAGGTCAATTTGTCCGCCTGACTTTTCAAAGCATTCACAATCTTTGGATGACAATGCCCTTGGTTGACAGCACTGTAGGCACTCAGAAAGTCAAAATATTTTCTGCCTTCTAAATCCCACACATAAATACCTAAAATATATAAGGAAAATAACTCTAGAAAAACCACTACATTATATGAAGTTCAAAGACTAAGACTGCTAGCCAGGGACTTCCCTGGAGGTCCAGTGGTTAAGACTCTGCACTTCCACTGCAGGGGGCACGGGTTAGATTCCTGGTCGGGGAACAAAAAAAAAAAAAAAAAAAAGACTAAGACTGCTAGTCAGCCCTCTGAATACCTACATATGAACCTTTAGTTAACATAGAATTGTGGTTAAGGCATGTTTTAGCTCAAGCATAATAAACTTTGGTTTATAAGGAATTATATTGTATCTGCCCAGCTTCAAATTACACATTTAACAAAACCAGCATAACAAGGAACTTCCCTGGTGGCACAGTGGTTAAGACTCCGAGCTCCCAATGCAGGGGGCCGGGGCTCAATCCCTGGTCAGGGAACTTGATCCCACACGCATGCCACAACTAAGTAAGCCCGCGAGCTGCAACTAAGGAGCCCGCCTGCTGCAACAAAGACCCGGCACAACCAAATTAATTAATTAAATAAATAAATATAAAAACAAAAAAACACCATTAAAAAAAAAAAACCGCATAACAAGAAGAGATTTTATAACTCTGGAGTGAAACCTTTATTCCCGGAAAACTGGAACCTTTATTCCTGGAAAACTGAAGTTTGGAATTTAAAGCTGGAATTTAAAGGAAGAAGTTATGCATAACATAAAAATCACAATTGGTTGACTGTAAAAACCAACAGAATGGGAAAAAATATTTCCAAATCATATATCTATCTAATAAGGATCTAGTATCCAGAACTCCTACAACTCAACAACAAGACATACAACCCAATTAAAAAATGGGCAAAGAACTTGAACGGACATTTCTCCAAAGAAGGTATACAAATGACCAACAAGCACATGAAAAGATGCTGAATATCATCAGTCATTAGAGAAATGCAAACCAAAACCACAATGATAGCATTTTACGCCCACTAGGATGGTTATTTTCTTAAAAAGGAAAACAAGAATTGACAAGGATGTGGAGAAATTGAAACTCTCATATATCACTAGTTGGAATGTAAATGGTGCAAGAGCTGTTGAAAACAGTTTGGTGGTTCCTCAACAAGTTAAACATAAACTACCATATGACCCAGCAATCCCACTCCTAGGAAGAAGGGGAAAAAAAAAGAAGTGGAAGACAGGTGTTCAAACAGAAATGTGTACACCAATGCGCACAGCAGCAGTATTCGAAATAGCCAAAAGGTGGAAACAACCCAAACATTCATCAACTGATAAATGGACAAACATGTGGTGTATCCATAAAATGAATATAATTCAACCATAAATAGCAATGAAGTACTAATGCATGCTACAACATGGATAAACCTTGAAAACATTGTGCTAAGTGAAAGAAGCCAGACACAAGAGGTCACATATTGTCTGATTCCATTCATATGAAATATCCAGAATAGGCAAATCTATAGAAACAGAGAACAGATTAGTAGCTGCCAGGTTCTAGGGGAAGGAAGGAATGGGGAGTGACTGTTTAATGTGTATGGGGTTTCCTTTTGGGATAATAAAAAAACTTCTAAGACGAGCTAGAGGTGATAGTTGTACAACATTGTACATGTACTTAATGCCACTGAACTGCATGGTTAAAATGGTAAATTTTATGTCATGTACATTTTACAACAATTTTTTAAAGTTGATCATAGATATTAAAATGTATTAGGGGCTTAACACCTAATTTTTACCATGTACTTAACATACTGTGGTAGGTGCTTTTGTCCCTTATCTCATCAAAAACCCCCTATGAGTGTTACCATCCCTGTAGTACAGAGTAGGTGCTTAGATTATAACTAGCCCCAGCTGGCACACATCAACCAGGACTCGAACCCAGGCAGTCAGATTCTAGACTGCACTCTGCTACTGTAAGTAAAGAATACTTTTGCAAACCAAACTGCTTCCAATTTTGTAATACACAAACCTAGATTTTCATTTGTTCAGAAGGAGCTTTATCTATACTACAGTACTGGTCCCAAGTAAAAAATACAGGCAAATGATTAAAATGTTTAATACTCTTATGCATCATCTTCTGGCCAAAAGCTAAGTAATAAACTTTGGCTTTATTTGGTTACGGTTGTTATTTCAAAATGTGGATTAAATCACCATTTGGCAACAATCAGTAATCATTTATTCAGGTAAGAATCATTAATGGATGCTAAAAGTGGGAGCAAAAATTTGATGAGTAACAGGATATTTGCAGTCTCAAATCATGTCTCCACAAGACATTTAAAAGGGAAAAATAGAACTTTACAATGGAGAAGGCTGGCAGACACTACCTGACCAGTCAACCCCAAATTGAGGTTTATACTAAAAATTATTGGCCTGTACTCTTCAAAAATATCAAGGTCAAGAAAACAAAGACTGAGGAATTGTTCTGGATTAGACTAAACAGACCTGAAAACTGAATGCAACCCAGGATCTGAGATTTTCTTTTGCTACTCAGGACAACCAGTGAAATCTGGATCAGGGCTGTAGATTAGAGAATAGTGCTGTGTCAACGTTCATTTCCTGATCTTGATAATTACACTCTGTTATGTAAGAGAAAGTTCTTGTGTTTCAGGAAAGGCACACTAAGTATTCAGGGGTAAGGAGGCATCATGTCTGCAACTTCCTCTCAAACAAGTTCAAGGAAAAAAAATGTATTGCGTATGTGTGTCTGGAGAGAAAAAGAAGATTAAGCAAATGTGGTAAAACGGTTAGCGCCTGGGAAATCTGGGTGAAGAGTAAAAGAAAAATTTAGATACTACTGTTGCAGCTTTTAAGTCTAAAATTATGCCAAAATAAAAGCTAAAGGAAAAAATGACAGCAATATTCCAGTACTTTCTTTATGTATCATACATTCCCTCCTGGCAAGGTCCATCATGACTCTGCAGTCCCCATAGTACCTAACACAGCAAGCACCAGACACTCAAAAATGTTGAATTAACCGTATCTGCAATATAGAAATTAAATGCATCTGGAAAAATGTATAGTGAGAAAATATAAAAGCAACTTTTACAAAAATGTAAAGCAAGTAAAAGGGGCGGGGGTGGGAAGGGTTGGAACATACCTTTCCCTCTCTCCAGGGCTACAGGTAAAGGGTGGTAGTTGTGGGCACCATATTTAGATTCCCGTTCAAAAATGTAATCAGAGGATGGAGGGCCTTGGACTGTTTTTTTAGTTGCAACCGACGTAGCAGAAGCCACTGAAGAATGAACTCCACGAAGGACAGCAACAGTCTGCAAACGCGCTAGTTTGGAAAACATGATGTCCTTCAAGTAGGAATATCACCAACCTGTCCAAAGAAAAGAGAAGGCATAGAGAATAAGAACCTCCCAAGAGCAGACAGATGTCAACTCATGAACTATGTGTTGAACATTTACCGAAGAATCAGAAAAATAAAGAGACAACTAAGGTGATAACTGTAAATGGAAAGTAACCTTTAAAAATTGTATTTAGGGCTTCCCTGGTGGCGCAGTGGTTGAGAGTCTGCCTGCCAATGCAGGGGACACAGGGTCGAGCCCTGGTCTGGGAGGATCCCACATGCCGCGGAGCAACTAGGGCCGTGAGCCACAACTACTGAGCCTGCGCGTCTGGAGCCTGTGCTCCGCAACAAGAGAGGCCGCGATAGTGAGAGGCCCGCGCACCGCGACGAAGAGTGGCCCCCGCTCGCCGCAACTGGAGAAAGCCCTTGCACAGAAACGAAGACCCAACACACCCAAAAATAAATAAATAAATTTATTTTTTAAAAAAATGCTAGCCCTTACAGTTTAAAAAAAAATTGTATTTAAATTTTTAATTAAAAAACTAAAATAAAATGAAAAAACAAAAAAGAGAACTAAGACAACCACTGTCTTTGGGGAGCTTGAAGGCCAACAAAGGGAACAAATATATGAACATTGACATTAAACCCCAACAAGTGGGATGTGCACAAAGTGCTCCAGGCTAGAAGTCTAAGAGAACAAGCAAGAACGATAAAAAGCAGAAGGGCTTTTACTTTTCACGAACACCCTTCTGTACCACCTGACGGTCTCTGGGGCAGTCAGGCAAGGCTGAACAGCACAGGGCCTAAAGAGCTGAACAACCATTCAAAAGGTATTTATGCGGGGGTGTAAGACTCTCTCAGCTGGATCGCAGATTAGAGCCCAGAGGCGGCAGAGACCAAATCAGAGAAGTCGGCTGCCCAGGGGGTAGTCATGGGGGAGGCGACAGAGGGACTGAGAACTACTTTGCATATCTACTTGGCCCTTGTGTAAAGAGTGAGAAAATTAGGGAAGAATTTGGTTTCTACAAAGATAACAGGGACCATCCTAAAGCAAAAACAATAGGGGTGGGGAGGAAAAAGTGATTTCTTGGGGGATGGGAAAGGCTTTTTAAGTTTAAAGACAGAAACTACAAAAGGTAAAATCAGTTATTTAGCCACAATTATCTAAAATTTCTATAGGTCAAAATTATCATAAACAAAGTTGAAAGGTAAAAAGATGGGGAAAAAAGTTTTTTCATTTATAACAAATAGCCTTTGAAGAGCTTTTACAGTTAAGTGAAACAGACCAAAAACAAAACAAAACATATGAGATGAAAAGGTACAACTCCCAAGAGAAACCATCTACTCTGCTAGGATGGCTGTTTCTATAAAATTAATCCCCAGAAAAAACTGCACCACAAAAGCAACTATTTAAATGAGAAAAAGGCAATTAGGAGCTAGAGAACATCAAACTGTTGATACAACGAGCTAAAAAGTTTAGTAATAAATCCTAAATATCACTGAGCAAACTGGCATTTATTCAAATCTATTTATATATTATTTCAGCTGCATAGCTTCTCTCATCCCACCAGCACCAGCCCTAGAAGCAGCCCTCACCACAGTGCTTCACACGGCTACATAACCATTAATAGTCATAATAAGCCATGAAGTACAGACTGAGCCACAGAAGAAACTAAGAATAACAAGGAAATTGGGGGAAATACAGAGCAATGATGTCAGGGGAGGGGGGAATGTTTTTTAAAGATACATTCAAGATGAGTGGAAAGTTGCCAAACACTAGGCATACTTAATATGTCTATACTTATTTTTTAAAAAGACTAGTTAACTCATGTTTCAACAGAACTCTATTAATGACACGTCAGACCAAGCAATATCTCCCAGCACTCAGTCTGAGCTGCCCAATTAGCAAAACCTAATACTTGGAGTTTGGCTTGCTTCCCTTTCAACTTGGCACTACCCAGTAAATCCAGTATGTTCAGGAATCTGCTACACAAAATTCAGCACTCTGGTTTGCCAAGACCCACCAGCTAACCCTTCTTCCCACAGTTCAGATTAGAATACAGATTTTTAACCTGAGATCCAGGGACGGTCTTCAGAGGGTCCAATAACTACTGAAATAAAGTGCAGAATTATATGCATAAGTGCATTTTTTTAAGAAGAAGGTCCCTAATTTCCACCAGATTTTATTTAAAAGAATTACATATTAACAACAAAAATGTTACATAAGAATCATTACACTGGAGATAGCCGCTAGCAAAAATATAAAAATTCTAGTTACACTACACAGAACTTCCCCAAAATACTAAGTCTAAAACATTGATTTTAAGTCTATTTCTTGAGTAGAGACTCAGTAAGAATTAATGCTCTGTTTGACCAACTAAAAAGTTAAAACACATTAATTTTTGCCTTGATCAAATTAGCAGTAATACACAGAGCTACTTAGATATACTTTAAACTGAAACACTTTCTGAAAAGAACCGTAACCATAATAAAAGCCTTAGACATGTTTGTGCTCTAAGACCACTAATTTCACTCTCAAGATTCTATCCTAAAGAAACACTCAGGAACGTAGCAAAACATTCATACATAAAAGATGCTTGGGGCTTCCCTGGTGGCGCAGTGGTTGAGAATCTGCCTGCTAATGCAGGGGACACGGGGTCGAGCCTTGGTCTGGGAAGATCCCACATGCCGCGGAGCAACTGGGCCTGTGAGCCACAATTACTGAGCCTGCGCGTCTGGAGCCTGTGCTCCGCAACAAGAGAGGCCACGATAGTGAGAGGCCCGCGCACCGCGATGAAGAGTGGTCCCCACTTGCCGCAACTAGAGAAAGCCTTAGCACAGACACGAAGACCCAACATAGCAATCAATCAATCAATCAATCGATCTTTAAGAAAAAAAAAAAAAAAAAAGATGCTCAACTATATGAGAACGGCTCAACATAATCACATACATAATATATTGTCATTTAAAATCACTAGTTTTTAATGACATGGAGAGATGTTTTAGGATATGTTTAAGTGAAGAAAATAAAATCATGTTCAACTCTACAAAAAATACTATACACAAGGAAGTTCACTGTGGTTATCTTTCTACTGTTCTATATTTTCCATGTTTCCTAATGATCAAGAATTACATTTATAATCACACAACACTGTAAATCAACTATATTCAATAAAAAAAAGAATCATATTTATTATCAGAAAAAGTTATTAAAAATGAAACTGAATGTCTGCCTAGGTTGTCACATTAGACAAAGAGAAAGCTTAGCAACAAAGAAAACCAAAGTAAGAGAAAAAGAAAGAGTTTTGAGAAAACAGATTGCGAAGGTGGCCAAACAGCTCAGCTGGGAGTAGTGAAAAGAAAGGCATAAGTCACTAACCCTGGAAGTGCAGCCTGGATGGATTACAGCAAGTAGGTCTTAAATGTCGTCTCTTTCTAGGGGGCAGGGTCAAATTCTAAAATAAAAACTATTCTCTATGATTTTGCTATCAAGGTCTACAGCTCTGTGACTTCATTAGAACCTGGCAGAGAGGTACTAAAAAAAATTTTTTTTTAATTAAAAAAGAGAGAGGTATTAAAAAAATACTAAAAACTCTCTAAACAGCATCTTCTAAGTTAATTAACAGGTTGACACAATATTGTGAGTGAAAGGAATCTTTGAAATTATCTAAATTCAACATTTTCATTTTACACATTTGCTCAGCTCATTCGCAAAAGAAATGGGACAAAATATCCATTTATATGCCAAGTTCAGGCAGTCTTATTAAAATATAACTACACTGTGGACTTCCCTGGTGGCGCAATGGTTGAGAATCCGCCTGCCAATGCAGGGGACACAGGTTCGAGCCCTGGTCCAGGAGGATCCCACATGCCGTGGAGCCACTGGGCCCGTGCGCCACAACTACTGAGCCTGTGCTCTAAAATCCGCGAGCCACAACACAACTACCGAGCCTGCACGTCACAACTACTGAGCCTGCGCTCTAGAGCCCACGAGCCACAACTGTTGAGCCCACGTGCCACAGCCACTGAAGCCTGCATGCCTGGAGCCCGTGCTCTGCAACAAGAGAAGCCACCATAAAGAGAAGAATGCGTACGGCATAGAAGAGTAGCCCCTGCTGGCTGCAACTAGAGAAAGCCCGCGCACAGCAATGAAGACCCAACGCAGCCAGAAATAAAATAAATAAAAATAAATAAATTTTAAAAATATATATAATATATATATATATAAAACTACAACTTACTAACAAAAGAGTAACATCCAAAACATTACTAATACTCGTGCTTAATTAAGGTTTTTAAGGTGAACTCTGAATATTTAATTCGAGGGGTCCTGTTGTCCGATGCATCAGATGCACTAGGGCCCTGTAGGCACATTTCTATTCAAAAACCTTCTGGGTTCAAGCTACTGTGCCTGGCACAACACAAGAAATACTAGAACAGAATTAAGGAGGGCTTAAACCAGCCAACATCAACAATTTCCTCTTCCAGAAAGGCCTGGAAAACCAGGAGAGGAGAGAGTAAGCTCCTCAGCGTTTGGAGATTAGGATGTAAATTCTAGCTGAGGCTATTAAGAGTAACTATTTGGATGATTTTGTCAATTTTTTTTTTAGCTTCAATGTCCCCATTTGCAAAATGAAGTTGAAGCCATTCAAGGCCATTACTGAGGATTAAATGAGATCGTTTTAGAGCACCAAACTTAGCACAAAATAGCCACTCAGTTAGTTCCCTCTTAAATTCATAAGGGAGTTAGCCAATTTCTGCAATATAAAAAAAAAACAGTGCCAGGGTTTCTTTTTTAACTGCAGCTTTTGTTCTTCTAAAAAATTTTTTCTATTGAAAAAAAAAAAATTATAAACACAAGAAAATGATCTACAGTTCCATATTTAGGAGGTAACCATTAACCTTTAACTTTTTTCTATGCATAAAAACTATACACATTGGCTTTTCACCCTTCCCTAGGGAATTTACCACATTAGACCTTCTGAAGGCTCCCAGGACCCTTGCACAGATTTTTGTCACAGGTCCTAACACTTCAGGACACTTGTTTTCACACCTGTCCCCTTACTAGAATCCTACTACGCTCCTTAAAAGGACAGTAATAAAATTCGCTTTGCATCCCCAGAACCTAGCCCAGGTTTGGGGATTCCTTGTCTGTCAAGTAAACAAGGTCATTCCTAAACAGACTTAGGACTTGCGAGGGAGTCAAGGCAGTGACCAATAGCAAGGCCATCCAGAGATGATTAAATCACCCACTCCTAACAGACAGAGCTGAGTCTAACTCTAACAGGAGGCTAGCATGACATCAACAAGAATGATCTTTCCATCAGGAGTTCACTTCATTAGATCATTTCACTCCAGGCTGTGCATTTAACTTAGGCCCACACTCGGGTCCTGGAGAAGAGGACAAATTGTTATTGACAGCAAAAATTTTAACACTGAATGTTTTCAGTAATACAATTAACAAGGTCCTTCTTCAAGCTACTATTGGCCAATCTAATCCATCCTATCTATACTAGAACATACCTAAAATAGAATTCCATAAAATGCTGCATTTTGAAGAGTTAATTTAGCATACACTTATGAAATACTATTTTTTTATATCACTCTAAAAGAAAAACCAGCATTAAATTCATCAAAAAGCCACTTAAAATATTCCACTTGAGGAATAAATTTGGTTTTACTATATTTGTCAAATATTTACCTTTCTTGAGGCAACCATTCAAAAGTACACTCCTTTTTGGAAAGTTCTGCCAACAAAAGTTTTTTGGCCTTTTTTTTTTACATAATCTGGCTCAAAGTCAGCTTAAGTGCGCCACCGGCAAACACCTTAAGCATTACTACTGAAAAAGGATTGGCTCCATTAGATCATTCCCTCCACACACCTCCAAAATCCACTCATCACTATTTTTAAATGTAGATTTCACCCATCCCCAGGAACTCAGGAAAGGGCATCAAATATGCCCACAAGTAACTGTAATAAAGGCAGAGAGTGGGGGTGGAAATACAAATATAGCCTCTTTGAGGAAAAAAACGTCTTTTCAAGAATTTTTACCATTCAAAGTTATACTGGGTTTGGGACTTCCCTGGTGGCGCAGCGGTTAAGAATCCGCCTGCTGATGCAGGGGACACCGGTTCGCTCCCTGGTCCGGGAAGATCCCACATGCCCATGTGCCACAACTACTGAGCCTGTGTGCCACAACTACTGAAGCCCACGCACCTAGAGCCCGTGCTCCGCAACAAGAGAAGCCACCGCAATGAGAAGCCTGCACACCACAATGAAGAGTAGCCCCTACTCGCCGCAACTAGAGAAAGCCGGTGTGCAGCAACAAGGACCCAATGCAGCCAAAAATATATAACTTTATTTTTTTTTAAAGTTATACTGGGTTTTTTGGGGAGCAGATTCAAAACTTATCTTGAACACCATGGAAAAACTGCAAACCCAAAACAATAAGCTTTATTATTTAAATCTTGTTCTTATTAAAAGATTTTACGTTCCTACTTGGACCTTTTTCATAGTCAGGAACTAGATTCTCTGAAGACGGTACCAGGATGTTTTAATGAAAGAAGTCTGTTGTTTCTTTCAGATGAGTAAGATGAAGAATTTGGATTACATACCTAAAGAACAGCTCCAAATTCAAATTGAGAGAACTAGTTTACCTACAGAAACTCTTACTCTTAGAAATCCGAAGATTCAGAATTGAGAACCTGGAGTTTAGTCATTTCTTAAAGCCACTTCATTCCAAAGTCACTCCTCCGTCTTTTCCGCCTTAATTTATCACCTTATCAAAGAGGTAAAACTGAACACCAAGAAGGTAAGAGATACAGTGAGAAAGGGAGGAGGCTGTAGGTCACGGAGCACAAGTGTCCCAATGAAATCAACCAGAATTTATTTATGCTCAGCGCTGTTGGCAAAAAAACTCGAGGGAGGAAGTCTTCGTGCTGAAAGCCCTGTTGACCCCAATCCCCTGACACCATGCAATTAAACCTGCACGTTACTGTAAGGTAAGGCTCTACTTCTGACTTTTTTATTTGGACAAAGGCTGGAAGGGAAAAGAAGATAGGTTGGGGGAGGGGAGAGATGGGCAGGTAGGCTGCAGGGCCAAGGAGCTGCCCGGAAGGACTCGAACCCAGTCTCGATAGTCGGCGCCGCCCCCGGAGGCAAAAATTTACCGTTTACTGAGCAGTCCCGCGTGTCCAGAATGCGCTCTCCTGGCCGACGTCAGGAACACAGCGTGCTCGCGGGGCCCACAGCCCCGGTCCCACGCGCCGGCGCCCTAAAGGCTTCCTCCCCGGAAACCCGGAGGCGCCCGAGAGGCTCAGGGTCAAGGCGCAGAAACCCCGGGGCCCCTGGGGCTGCGGCACGGGTTCGTGAACTGCGGGCCGGGAGAGCAGAGCGCCCGCCCCCATGGGCCGCGCGCCGAGGGGCCGGCCCGGCTCCGCCCGCTCGGGCAGGCGGAGGTGCCACATCCACAGCCTCTCTCTCCCTGCCTCCCTCGCCCGCTGCTCCCTGCCGGGATGCGCCGCGCCCCTGCCCGCCCGGATTGCGTGCGGGCCGGCTGCTCTCCGACCCGCGATACCCCAGTGCCCACCGCCGGCAGCGCAAACCTGCTGCGGAGGCGGAGCCTGCCTGCCGGTCAAGGCCCAGCACGCCCCCTCAGCCGGCTCCCTCCAAACCCGGGACCGGAGCCGCCCACGCCAGCCCCCCGAACCGCCGTGGCCCGGGGCGCCGGGAACCCACCCGAGCCCCGGCCCCGCGGCGCCTGCGCGGATACCTGGCGATACCTCGGAGGTCAACCCGGGACACGCGGCGTCAACTGAGCAACTGCGGCGATGGCGACACGTCACAGACCTTAAGATGAGGCTTCTGCCCCGCCCCCGGGACGCCCTCGCTTCCCATTGGCTGGCGGCGGAGGGCTGAGCACCAATCGCCGTGGGCCCGCCCTCCGCCCCGCCGCTGCGCATCCCAGACTCCTACTGGGACCGCAGGTTCGAGCCCCTCCCGCGCCCTCAGGGCCGAGCTGTTCCGTGCCGCCATCGGCTCAGTGCGTTCGGGCGCCTGCCTAGAGAGTGCTTTTCCCTCGGTCGCTCACTGCCCTCCCTTTGTTGGCGGGAAAACAAGGTCCGAAGGGATGAAACGTTGGTTGGGCCCCCGCCTCGCGGGGCTGGACGGCAGGCTGGACTTCCAGCCCTGCGTTCCCCAGCCGCGCTCCCAGGCCTTTGCCTCGCAGAGCCTTACGTGTGCGCCGCGCCAGCCCATCCCGGCCCCAGGCAGAGTCGCGCCCACCATGTTCTTGAACCCTGGTGTGCTGTAGTGCTGTTGCGCTTCTGAACCCATCTGCGTAAGTCATCACTGAGTGGAAAACACACTGTCCACCTCCTCGTGGTTGCTGGCAGATACTGAAAGGATGGCAACACACTCTGTAAGTTTGTCTGCGGCGCCCTCCACAACCCGTTAGAAACGCAGAACTGAGAATGGATAGGCCAGTATAACCTCATTTTAGAATTATGAGGGAGGGCGTCCCTGGTGGCGCAGTGGTTAAGAATTCGCCTGCCAATACAAGGGACATGGGTTCGAACCCTGGTCAGGAAAGATCCCACCTACCTCGGAACAACTAAGCCCACATGCTACAACTACTGAGCCCGTGCTCCGCAGCAAGAGAAGCCACAGCAATGAAAAGTCCGTGGGCACCACAAGGAAGAGGAGCCTCTGCTTGCCTAAAGACCCAATGCAGCCAAAAATAAATAAATTCATTTTTAAAAAAAAAGAATCATAAGGGACCTGGACACCGTGAAGTCTACACCATTTTTAAAAATTTTTTTAACTTTATTTATTTTAAATTTTTTTTTTAATCTATTTATTTTTGGCTGTGTTGGGTCTTTGCTGCTGCCCGCGGGCTTTCTCTAGTTGCGGCGAGCGCACAGGCTTCTCATTGCGGTGGCTTCTCTTGTTGCGGAGCACGGGCTCTAAGCGCGCGGGCTTCAGTAGTTGTGGCACGTGGGCTCAGTAGTTGTGGCTTGCGGGCTCTAGAGTGCAGGCTCAGTAGTTGTGGTGCATGGTCTGAGTTGCTCCACGGCATGTGGGATCTTCCCAGACCAGGGCTCGAACCTGTGTCCCCTGCATTGGCAGGTGGATTCTTAACCACTGCGCCACCAGGGAAGCCCCAGTCTGCAGCATTTTTGTTAAATATTGGAAACAGAGCTGGGAGTGAGAAAACGACTTACCCAGGGTTATCCCACAGGTGAGGGGCAGCCCAGTCCTGTGTGCCACCCCCCTTCTCTGAGGGTGATCACAGACATCTGCGGGGACAGGACTGCACATCAACGCGGTGTTCCATTAGACCGCCCTGATCAGTCAGGGTCCCAACTGGAAACAGGTGGCACACTCCAAAATGGAAAATTGACGTGTATTTGTTACAGGAATCATTTAAGTGTAAGCCACAAGAGGTAGAGAAGTAACCTGGGGCTAGTGCACCAGGGAAGACCATTGTCAACCCTAGGCTTAAAGGGAACTGTTTCCAGAACCGAAAGACAAAAAGAAAGGAGAGGCCAGCTGCCTGGGCAATGGTCATCAGTGACCTCCAGGAAGGGGAGCTGGGGTGAGGAGGATCCTGACCTCCCACCTCCTGCCAGGGTTCTCTATGGACTGAGCCCATTAGGAAGCCAGAGACCTAAGGAGCCCTATGAGGGCAGTCCCTGCAGGGCAGCCTCCTGGGACGCAGGCAGGGTAGGGAAGGGTGGGGAGTAGATGGGGTAGGAGGACAAATGGAACTCATTCAACACAGAGAACCAGCTAAGATAAGCCTTAGCCAAGTAGAAAGGAAAGTCAAAGCTATATGGTAAGGGCTGGAAAATGTGTGGGCACAAGGCCAAGCTGTAAACATCAGAGCCCATGTCTACAGATGTCCAGAGCAACATACCAAAAGGGATTCAGTCCTCTGTGGCTCCATCTGCCTGAGACCAAGGTCAGTTATTCTGATTGTTATGGCCATGCCCTCTCTAGAGCTCATTGAGAGTAGGACTTTGCCTTTTAGTTTTTTGATGTGCCTCCATAACCCTGAATACAATGTGATTAATTTCTTGGAAGTTAGGTCTTTGTGCTCACAGGATCAGAGAGGAATTGTTTCTCCATGGTCCGGCCTTACAAATCTGGGCAGGTGTGTCAAGCCAAGCCCAGCTCTTGGAACACTTACAGAGAGCCCAGGAATCCCCAGTCTGGCCTTGGCAAGTAGGAACAGGTGCTTCTGAATTCATGAAGGGGACATGACACCCAAGATCTGAGTAACATCAAAATGTGTTGCAATGCCTGTTGGACTTACAGATAAGGTGCTCTTTAACTAAAACCTTTTCATAGGCCAGAAACTGCTGAGAATGTCTGGGTTTTATCTTTTCTCTCTTATCAGAAAAACGGAGGTACAGAGAGCATGAAATACTTTATGGTTTTCCTAGCTGGTTGAAAAATAACTAGCAGTTGTTTTTCAGCTTAATGTGCCCTTGGAGACCTAGACTTGAAAGCAGCTTGTTTTCAAACAAGAAACAGAGCTGCTCTGTTTGTATGCATTTTATTTATAGTCTAGAAACACATAAGGACAGAGCATACATTACAAAGATTTTTGAGCCTCTAAAACTACTTATAGATTCAAGTTATTAACTATATGGGAACGATAAAACTGGATGATATAAAGACTGACCCCATCACAGATATCCAACACCTAAATTAATTTATTTAGTTCATTCAACAAATGTTCCTTGAGTGCCTACGTGCCTGACCCTGCAAGGGGTTTCACATCAGGCAAGAGTATGTGGGTCTCTTTAGGAGGAGGGAGAAGTTCAGGAAATGCTCCTTCAACAGGTGTGAACTGAAGTCTTGCAACTTTGACCATCTGAAAAACTGCAACTACACAAAAAAGGAAAGAATTCATTTTCTTATACAGGCAACTGTCAATTATTCAGTGACCAGAAAAGCAATTTATGGATTATGCCAGCCTCTTGCTTTCCATTACTTCCTCCATTGCCCAATTTGTTTTTACTTGTCATTAGCATAGCCTACGTGTGTAGGTGGACTTGAAATGATTAAAAAGGAAAATCCACACTGACCGTCAAGGAGAAAGTCTTGTAATGAGACTCAGAAGATGTTTGGTGATTTTTACCCAGCAGAAGAAACATTTTTCCCCAGATTATATTCACCCTAAAAGATGTCTTCCAACGGAAGACTTGGCAATATACATAGCTCATGCCTCCTGCTGCTGCTACACTGAGCCAAGGCAGGCATTTAAATCTGGAGGAGAGGGACTTCCCTGGTGGTCCAGTGGTTAAGACTTCCCCTTCCAATGCAGAGGGTGTGGGTTCGATTCCTGGTCAGGGAACTAAGATCCCACATGCCTCACAGCCAAAAAACCAAAACATAAAACAGAAGCAATATTGTAACAAATTCAATAAAGACTTTCAAAATGGTCCACAACAACAACAACAAAAATCTTAAAAAAAAAAAATCTGGAGGAGAGTAAACCTCCTTACCTCCAGAATGGCAGGGATCTGGCAGGAGCAAGGTAAGCAAAATAGTGAGGAACGTTAAAGAAGGATATAGCTGGTAAATGTTCTGAACTTAAATCTGAACTGGGGACAATAGGCAGAGATTCAGAAATTGTGCAGTTAAAATACTGGTTCTGCTACGAGGATATGCCTGCTAGGGGCGCTTATTTTCTCTCGTCCGTAGCTGAATTCCACCTAAGACCTCCAGCTGCAGTTTCTATCTGTCCCCACATGATACCTTCCCTGACTCCCCAGATCAAAAGAGTCCCCCCCTCACCCTCAGCACTGCCTGTCCCCCTGTCACAGAGCTGCCTGCAGTCACTGTTCGACTACTGTATATTTCTAGCTCTGTCTATGTCTTATCTTCCCACCCAGACTATAAATTCTTTTTTTTTTTTTTTTTGGCCATGCCACGTGGCATGCAGGATCTTAGTTCCCCAACCAGGGATCCAGCTCAGGGCCCCTGCAGTGGAAGCGCGGCGTCTAACCACTGGGCCACCGGGCAAGTCCCCAGACTATAAATTATTGAAGGTAGAGTATGTCTTGCAGGACTTTTAGAGCCTTCCAGAACCCATCTCCATGTTGCTTTTAGTAGGAATTATTATTCTACACCTGCCCCAACTCATCTTTATTCCCCTGGGCAGGAATTAGAGGCAGAGTAGAGGCAGGCCTACAATCCTGAGATTCTAAAAGCCTAGATGGCAAAGCCCTTCCCACTCTTAGAATAATAACAGCCATTCAAAACCCCAGAAGCTTGGATTGAAAGAAGGATACTTCAAGCTATTATTGTCCATTAACACCTTGCTACTTGTCCAAGCGCTGAAGGATTGTCACCTGGGCCTGATAAGTTTATAAAGTTATGTGCTAGAGAAAAGGAGATGGACCAAGTCTTAGCACGAGGCATGAGATCGGGAACAGAGCTGAGTCCAGAAGGGGAGGCTCTGAGAGGATCTTTGGGGTTAGTGACTGCAGATGGAGGATACTGCATGCCTGGGAGCCTGAGCAGGGAAAGAGAACAGAAAATACCAGAAGAGGGATTTGGGTGAACCAGGCCAACTCAGTGAAGGCTATTTAAGTCAACTCAGTAGCAAATATTTTAAAAGAGACTCAATTCACAGAGCTAAAAAGTCAGCTAATTATCAATACTGAGACATAATAAATAAGTTATTTTGAAGATACGAATTAGAGATATAAGTGCAAAATAGAGCTGAAGAGTTTTTTTTTTTAATAAATGTATTTATTTATTTATTTATTTTTGGCTGCGTTGGGTCTTCGTTGCTGTGCACGGGCTTTCTCTGGTTGCAGCGAGCGGGGGCCACTCTTCATTGCGGTGCACGGGCTTCTCATTGTGGTGGCTTCTCTTGTTGCGGAGCATGGGCTCTAGGCGCGCGGGCTTCAGTAGTTGTGGCTCGCAGGCTCCATAGTTGTGGCTTGTGGGATCCGTAGTTGTGGCTCATGGGATCTAGAGCGCAGGCTCAGTAGTTGTGGCGCACGGGCTTAGGTGCTCCATGGCATATGGCACCTTCCCGGACCAGGGCTCCAACCCGTGTTCACTGCATTGGCAGGAGGATTCTTAACCACTGTGCCACCAGGGAAGCCCAGACCTGAAGAGTCTTAAAGATCTAATCTAGCACTTTTAAGGACAGAGAAATCCAAGATTCCAAGGTAAAGGGCCCCAGCCAGTTGCGACATAGGTGACAGGACAGCCAAGAAGCCACGTGTTCACCCCATCATGTGTTGTGTTTGACACTTAATCAGAAGTAAGAATTTTAACTAAGAATAAAAAAAGTTAAAGTAAAAATTTTTGACAAAAAATTAAGTAGAGAATTAGCAGCAGCGTTTATTTGGAAAATACATTGCTCATTAATTAAAAAATAAAATAATAGAAACCTCAAGTATTAGTTAAACATTTACATCCTTATCTATTCAGATACTAAGAAGTTCAGTGTATTTTGCAATTTTCTTTTTTATTGATTCCATGGAGGCCAACTAAGTGTGAGCTTTGATAACTTTTATTATTTTTCTTTTGAGAACTTTAATTTTGACTCTTTTTAGTTGGACTATAGAAAACAACAACAACGGGACTTCCCTGGTGGTCCAGTGGTTAAGACTTCATGCTCCCAATGCAAGGGGCCTGGGTTCAATCCCTGGTCTGGGAACTAGATCCCTCATGCCACAAGAATATTTTTTATTTTATTTTATTTATTTTTATTTTATTTTATTTTATTTATTTTTTATACAGCAGGTCCTTATTAGTCATCAATTTTATACACATCAGTGTATACATGTCAATCCCAATCTCCCAATTCACCACACTACCACCACCCCCGCCGCTTTCCCCCCTTGGTGTCCATACATTTGTTCTCTACATCTGTGTCTCTATTTCTGCCCTGCAAACCGGTTCATCTGTACCATTTTTCTAGGTTCCACATATATGCGTTAATATACAATATTTGTTTTTCTCTTTCTGACTTACTTCACTCTGTATGACAGTCTCTAGATGCATCCACATCTCTACAAATGACCCAATTTTGTTCCTTTTTATGGCTGAGTAATATTCCATTGTATATATGTACCACATCTATTTTTTAAAAAAAGAAAGAAAACAACAACAATGACCCCCACCCCTGCAGAAAACCTGATGTATTAATTGAAAATAATTCAAACTTTTCTCCTAACATTGTTGATGTAAATAAATGTAATTTTAAGATTTTTTAAATTTCAAAGTTAAATGTTATTAAATAAATATATGAGAATATATTATAAAATCATTTCATCTTTGTTGAAGACACTTTGTTTTGCTCTGAATTCTGCCAAGAGTTGTTCACATATTGGAAAGTCAAGTCACAGACAGCAATGCCAGTCTGGTATTTGAGTTACCAGTATGCTTTGTGTTTGTGGCTGTCACATCCTTAATAGTGGTATATGGTCCTTCCCTTTTCTTTTGACCTGGATTCTCCTCCAAAAGGACTGTAGTGATAAAGATGAATTAAGTCTTTAAATTAGGAATGAGAGATTATATTTTGCCCTGACACCTCAAGTTTGACTTAGTTCATTGACTGAACAAATTACTTTTGTTTTCTGATATCTGTATTAATTTAAATATAGATTAAAGCACCAGAAGATGTCTACTACCTTGGTCTCCCCATTTTTAATTTAATTTGAACTATTTAAGTAGTGCCTCCTAATTCACAAAACACTGTGCAGAGTTCTGAGAGAATCAAGGGATTCAATAAAATGTAGCTCCTGACTTCAGGGGGTGTGAGTCTGACTGAAATCAATGTTCTAATGAACTTGTTAGAGCATCTAGCATCCAGACCATATAGTGGCTAAGATGCAGGCATTGGAATCGGACAACCCAGAAGTCACTCCTAACTCCACTGATCCTTACCTGGGTAACCTTGAGACCCTGTGGCTCACTTACTCATCTTGTAAAATGGGTTATCCAGAGGATCACTGATAGATGTGGCACTCTAAAACATCCAGCCACTTCTAAGCCACATGGCAGCTCAGTGTCTCGTAACATTATTATTTTTATTTACAATGAGGAGTAAAGGTTCTTTTCCAAGCCATCGTGATCATCATCTGGCCTTGAATCTTCCCTCTTCTACAGATTCCTATTGAAATCTAAGTAAATCATATATTACACTTAGAAGGCTAGAAAAGTGTTGATTGCAAATGCAAGAATATTTTATCACTGGGATCTACTGAAGTAAATTTTACTTAGAAAAGGCAACTTTTTTTTTTACTGCTACCTGTTCCCATTCTGGCCCTATGCCTCTCCCTGGAGTTTGGGAAGCCCTGTTGGGCCGGATTATATGTGATGAACTTCACTCTGAACTGGCCTTCTTCTGGTCGATAAACAAGCTTTGGTAACACCTTCCCACATGTGTTAATTTTCTAAAAGAAAGCTTGAGATAAATCCAGGATAGTAGGTAGCCCAGTGCCCCACTGGGCAGGTGGTCGAAAGAGAGTTGCCATTCTCCCTTTAATATCCAAAGATTGATAGTAGAAGGAACTTTGGAAACATTTGAATTACAAGTGTCTGTAGAACTACTTTCCTCTCTGACATTTTCTCCCCCAAGCAACTTCTTTTTGTTTTGTAAATAGTTAATACATTTACTTCATTTACAAATCAAAACAAATTAAAAAGTACACACTGAGAAGACTTCTTCCTACCCCAAGCCCATCTAGCTTTTGTCGCCACCAAGGGCAGCCCTTCACATTAGCATCTTGTTTATCTTTCCAATAATTCTTCATGCAATAGAAGTAAATATAAAAACATGGGACTTCCCTGGTGGTCCAGTGGTTAAGAATCCGCCTTCCAATGCAGGGGACACGGGTTCGATCTAAGAGCCCACATGCCGAGGGGGAACTAAGACCCGCAACTAAGACCCGACACAGCCAAATAAATATTTAAAAAAATAAAAATGATAAAAAATTTAAAAAATAAAAACATGTCATTATTTCCTCACTTTATAACACCTGAGACAGCAGGTTGTATGTACTCTTTGTACCTTGCCTCTTAATATGCCCTGGAGCTCTCTCTGTGTCAATATGGAGAGGTCACCCTCATTCTTTTGTTTATACCTGCATTAATAGCCCCATATTACTGGACACTTGGATTATTTCCAATCTTTTGCTATTGCAAACAATGTCACAATAGAGAACCTTATCTCTGACATTTCGTGACTTGTCCTAGGAGTGAGATTGCTGGGTCAGAGAACTGGCCTACATTTCCAGTTTCAAGGCTAAGACTTCTAAATCCAGGGCTCGGAGGAGAGTAAATAAAGCAGGCTACTTACTCAGTTTGTGCCTGTGGACTGGCGCCGGTCTCTGCAATGAAATGGTGCAGAAATTGCGAGAAGTGAGAAAACTTAGAGCAATTTTCCATTGCTGTGTCATCCAAGTACATAATCATTTTTCTAAGTAGTTGATTTTTACTGATTTTATCTGTCTGTGATGACTGGAAAGAAAAAATGACTTCTGTGACTATGCAAAATCACCAATAGCTTCTTTATTATGAGATTTCCTTTCAAATCACTTTAAATTCAGTGAAGTTTATTATCCAAACTTCTGAAAAAGTTGAAAAATAGGACTACCCCTAAACATGAAAGAGTAAAACAAAATTAGACTAAACAAGAAGTGAAAACATAGCTCAATCATTTAACAGCAGTTCTACCCAAAAACTGGGTTCACCTCTTAGGGGGTGTTGAGCCAAAAGACCTACCGAAGCCGAAGATCGGGAGAAGGAAGGATTTATTACTTGCAGCAAGTGAGAACACTGGGCATCTTTCCCAAATCAGTGTCTTCCTGAACAGCAAAATTGGGGGGTTTTAAGCTAAGGGTACATGCATATTCATGAAGGGGCCTGAGCAGTATGTGCATATTCATGAAGGAGCTCGAGTAGAGGAGGATTCAGCTTAGAATTGGGGCAAAGGTCTACGGTCTAAACTTTAGTCCTGAGGGTCAGAAAAGGTCAACATCATCATTCCCTAGCTTCCGACCAGTCTGGGGTCTTAGCAAGTAGTTAACCATCCTCCACCTGGGTGGGGGCCTTGGTTCCCATAGAACAACTCAAAGATATGTATTAGATTGTTATGTATATCCCTTGAGGAGGAACTAGGACTCTGTTTTATTACTGCACTATTGTTTCTTGACTGCTTTTCTTCTGTTCTTGCTTTCCTTTGTTCCCTTAAGATCATTAATTACTAAGACCTGTTCAAGGAGAAGCACTGTGGCCAGGCTTAGGTGACAAAAGGGTTTAGGTCAGAATGGCTTCTCTTATGTCAAAAAGCTGTATCTGGTTCTTTTCCTCTGGGGACCCCCTACCCTATCTGCCTACAGAATTGGTGGAATACCAACATATTCTGATGTGAGAGATATAAGACCTATAAAATATATGGAAGAACTGCCAGAGACAGGGGCTGGCGGGTGCGGGGGGGAGGGTCTCCCAGATGAAACAAGTAGATAATGATACAATACAAAATGTAGTAGGTGCCAAGTGACACGGTGAGGCCTCATCTTTTTACAAAAGGATCTGGCCACCCAGGCAGAAAAGCAGTGTATCAGGAATCATCCTGTCTGCCTGGACACCAATCTCCAAAAAGTGGGAAGGAGGTGTAAGATGAAATCGAGATATGCAGGAAGAAAATGTTATAAATTCTATTTAATTTTATTATCTCATCCTTTTATTATTTTTTTAAATATTTATTTATTTATTTATTTGGTTGCACTGGGTCTTAGTTGTGTCAGGCGAGCTCCTTAGTTGCGGCTCCAGGGCTCCTTAGTTGTGGCATGTGAACTCTTAGTTGCAGCATGCATGTGGGATCTAGATCGAACCCGGGCCCCCTGCATTGGGAGTACGGAGTCTTAACCACTGCGCCACTGTGTCCCATCTTATCCTTTTAAATACGCATTATCCTATCCTTTTAAATCCTTTTATTTTGCAAAGTAAATAATCGGTTAGCAGGGGAGAATGCATATACAACTTAAACAAATACGTATATTGGGCGTGCAGACTCACTAATTTTTATTCTGAAAGGTATGAGATCAAAAGAGCTGAAAGACTATTGTACTAGAAATGTAGAACTGGAGGGCGGGGATCTGATGTGTTGCACCCTTCCACCCCCAGGGACACTGCCTGACATAGAGAAAGCAAAGAGGAATTATGTAAGCTCTGATACAGCCTTGGAAATAAGTACCTGCCTCAAGGGCCCAAGACGCTTCTACAGGTATGGTTGCTAAATATTTAAGCTTCCGAAAAGAGAGAGAACAAAACATCCTGTATCTGTCCTACCATGAAGTTGTTATTCAAACATAGTATTTATGCCTTCTAGAGTTGAAAGAAAAATTAGAAATCAGCTGGCAGATCGAATTACATGGGTTTATACTCTATAAACACGTGTGATCTTGCTACCAGGAAGGCATAGATTTCTCTAAACCACTGAAGGTCATTTTACTTCAACTTATTTTAGAAAACCATGTTGGAAGCTAACAACTTCATAGGGTGAAAAAGCAGTTATGATTTATCTCAGGAAAACAAATAACCCTGGTCCTTTGAACTTATCTTGGTAATACCATTAACTTCTTTGTTAGTTGTGTTTTGCCACACTCTGGGAGTTATAAATGCCTGGGAAGATCTTTCTAAGACACAAACCAGATCTGTACAGCATAAGCATGGCAAAGGTGAAATTAGCATCATGTTTCCAGCCTGAATTCCAAATGACATCAATGCCAGGAAGAGTGTTTCTTTGTACAGAATAGCTGACAAGAAGGTCATGGCATTTTCTACATTCTGTTGCACCAACTGCACACCAGTCTGTGACTTTTACTCACCTATTCCTCTCTCCCATGCCCAGCTAGAGTCTTTCTGTTGCATGCCCAGAGTTTACAGTAGTGCCTGGCACACAGCTGGTACCCAATATGTATTTGTGCAAAGGAAGGGAGGAGGGAATCTTTGGACAATATATTTACTATAACGTACAAAATAAATAAGGGGTAAAGGTTATAAGTGTTTTTAATATATAAAGTATTCTTGAAACTCAACAACAAAAAGACAAAGATTCCAATTAAAAAATAACAAAGGATTTGAATGGACGTTTCTCCAAAGAACATATACAAATGGCAGCATGCACATGAAAAGATGCTCAATATCATCAGTTATTAGGGAAATACAAATCAATACCACAGTGAGATATTACTTCACATCTACTAGGATGGTTTTAGCTTTAATAATAATAATAAGTGTTGGTAAGGATGTGGAGAAACTGGAACCCTCGTACATTGCTGGTGGGAATGTAAACGGTACAGTTGAAATCAGTTTGGCAGCTTCTGAACAAATTAAACATGGAATTACCATATGGCTCAGCAATTCCATTCCTAGTTATGTGTCCAAAAGAATTGAAGACAGGCGTTTAAACAAAAACAGGTACATGAATGTTGTTCATAGCAGCACTATTCACAATAGCCAAAAAGTGGAAACAACCCAAATGTCCATCAACTGATGAATGCATAAACAAAATGTGGTCTATCCGTACAATGGACTATTATTCAGCCATTAAAAGCAATGAAATACTAACACATGCCAAAACATGGATGAACCTTGGAAACATCATGCTAAGAGAAAGAAGCCAGACACAAAAGGTCACATGTCATATGATCCCATTTATATAAAATATCCAGAATAAGCAAATCCAGAGAAAGCAGGTTAGTGGCTGCCAGGGGCTGGGGGTGCAGGGGTGGGGAGCATGGGTAGTAACTACTTAATGGGTACAGGGTTTCTGCTTGAGGTGATGAAAAAGTTATGGAACTAGATAGAGGTCATGGTTGTACAACATTGTGAATCTACTTAATGCCTCTAAATCAAACACTTATAAAGATTAAAATGGTAAATTTTATGTTGTGTATATTTTAACACAATTTTTTAAAAATTTAATATTTTGGAAGATTTAAAAGTGAAGGAAGCTAACTTCAAATTAGAGATCTGCTTGAATTTTAATGTCTTTAAAAAGATTCCATCAAAATCTTGCTTGGAGATAAGAGGAGCTTTTTAGAATCAAAGTAGAGTTGCTTAGCTTTAGTCTCTCTGTAGAGATGTATAGGAATTAAGTATCCTGGATTCCTGGGAACTTAAATTGATTTAGTCAGCCATGATGATGTACCAAAAAGAACTCCCTATGCAGAACTAGGACCCCTTTAAAAATGCATTAGTGAATGAATAGAACTTTCAAGAAGGGATTAAACTTTCCTTTTAACAGTTTTTTTTTTTAACAGTTATTTTAAAAACTTCCTGCGTATTTGTGGTAATTTTAGATCTCATGAGTATGGACTTCTGAAAGTGGTGTCTAAATTTCCCCCAGATGCAGCCCCTTCTACCTTACAATCTGCGAGTTATTTAGAAGCAAAGAGAACATTGGCCCCTGTTGTAAATGTATTAGCTACACACAAAAGAGAATAGGTCACAAGAAGGGAATCGATTCTTTAAAATAAGTAATTTTACGAGATTGCCCACTCAGCTCTTTTCTGTGGACTGTCGTCTCTTGCCCCCAGTGTTCTTGGCCAGGGGAAATCCTGCAGAGGAGGTCCCAGTGCGATCAGCCGCTGCCTGGGAGAGCGGTTTATTTAAAATGCAGTCCCCACTTTTGGGCCCAGCTCCAAGCCCGATGGTTACCTAAATATACCAATTTTTTAAAAAAATAAATTTATTTATTTTACTTACTTATTTTTGGCTGCGTTGGGTCTTCGTTGCTGCGCGCGGGCTTTCTCTAGTTGCGGAGAGCGAGGGCTACTCTTCTTTGCGGTGCACAGGCTTCTCACTGCGGTGACTTCTCTTGCTGCGGAGCACAGGCTCTAGGCGCGCAGGCTTCAGTAGTTGTGGCACGCAGGCTCAGTAGTTGTGGCTCGCGGGCTCTAGAGCGCAGGCTCAGTAGTTGTGGCACACAGGCTTAGTTGCTCCGCGGCATGTGGGATCTTCCCGGACCAGGGCTCCAACCCGTGTCCCCTGCATTGGCAGGCGGATTCTTAACCACTGTGCCACCAGGGAAGTCCCACCAATTTTTAAATTGGCAGGAAGAGCCATAATATTTACTGAGAGCATACTATGTGTCTCTCAGAAGCTTAGAAAATTTAGGAAACCGGGAACTCCCTGTAGGTCCAGTGGTTAGGACTCCATGCTTTCACTGCGGTGGGCCCGGGTTTAATCCCTGGGTGGGGAACTAAGATCCCACAAGCCTCGTGGCGTGGCCAAAAAAAAAAAAAAAAAAAAGAAATTAGGAAACTAACACCAGATTGCAGAGCTAGTAAGTGGTAGAGAGAAGAAATAAAGGGCCTTCCTCTTTTGACTCCACAGACCAGTGTAGTCATAGGAAAGGAAGGGAATATGCAGACTGTAATTGTCCCTGTGTCTGGGACCTCGTTTGCCTTAATAAATTCCCGTCACTGGAACAGTTGTTGGCACAGAATGAGTGCTCAGTACACCGTGTGGCAGGAAGGAAGGTGGAGAGGGAGGGAGGAAGGAACTGTGGATACCCTTTCAAGACTGACACTTGACCTGTAACTACAAAATGCCAAACAGCTCTCAGATCATTTAAAAAAAATTTTTTAACCAAATATTTTATATGTTTGATGGCCCCATGTACAACTTAAATCACCCTAGAGTTATTAGGCCCCGGTTTCAGGTTCTGCTTTTTTCTTACTAGCTGTGTGACCTTGGACAAGTCACATAACCTCAATGAGTCACAGTTTCTAAGGTAAAATGGGTGATCTTGGGCAAGTTATCTCCTCTCTAAGACTCAGTTTATTTTACCAGTAAATGAAAGGGTTAACCAGTGGGCAGAAGATCTGATTAGGCACATCACCAAAACAGATACCAAATGGCCAATAGGCATATGAAGACAGAGTCAATGTCATTACCCATCAGGAAATGAAAATTGAAAGATAAATGTGATACTACTACATACCTTCTGGAATCATTGGAATGAAAAAGGTGGTCAGTCCTAAGTGATGGAAGGATGTGGAACACCTGGGACTCTTTTTTTTTTAAATTTTATTTATTTTTGGCTGCGTTGGGTCTTTGTTGCTGCGCGCGGGCTTTCTCTAGTTGCGGCGAGTGGAGGCTACTCTTTGTTGCGGTGCACGGGCTTCTCACTGCGGTGGCTTCTCTTGTTGCAGAGCATGGGCTCTAGGCGCACGGGCTTCAGTAGTTGTGGCACGTGGGCTCAGTAGTTGTGGCACGTGGGCTCAGTAGTTGTGGCTCACAGGCTCTAGAGCGCAGGCTCAGTAGTTGTGGCGCATGGGCTTAGTTGCTCCGCGGCATGCGGGATCTTCCCCGACCAGGGCTCGAACCCGTGTCCCCTGCATTAGCAGGAGGATTCTTAACCACTGTGCCACCAGGGAAGCCACACCTGGGACTCATTCATTTCAGGTGGGAATGTAAACTGCAACAACCGCTGGCAAACTGATGGGCAGTATCTGCTAACGCTAGACCTATGCATACCCAATAACTTCACTCCTAGATGTATTCCTAATGGAAATATGAAGATGTTATTTACCAAAAGACATGTATAAGACTGTTTAATCAAAATGGCCCCAAAGTATCTGATTATCCATCAACAGTAGAATGGATAGGGACTTCCAGTGGTTAAGACTCTGCGCTCCCAAAGCAGGGGGCATGGGTTCTATCCCTGGTTGGGGAATTAAGATCCCACATTCTGCACGGCATGGCCAAAAAAGCAGACAAACAAAAACAAAAAGTAAGAATGGATAAATTGTAGCAAGTGTATACAGTAATAGGCCATCAGAAATAGGAATAAATAATTTACAATACTACACAACATGGATAGAACTCACAAATGATGTTGAGCCAAGAAAGCCAGACACAGGGGTACATTCCGTTGGATTCCATTTTTATATTTAAAAGGAAAAAACAGGCACAGCTAATCCATGCTGTTAGAAGTAGGACAGCAGGCACCCTTGGGGAGCGAGGTATGAGAAGGTGACACAAGGGGCCTGGGGTGCTCACAATGTTCTGCTCTTGATCTGGGCGCTGATTACACAGGTGTTCTGTTTGTGAAGATGCACCAAGCTGTATCCATCTGATATATTCAGTTTTTTGGGGTTTTTTAAAAATTTATTTATTTATTTTATATTTATTTTTGGCTGCGTTGGGTCTTTGTTGCTGCGCACGGACTTTCTCTAGTTGTGGCGAGAGGAGGCTACTCTTCATTGCAGTGCGTGGGCTTCTCATTGTGGTGGCTTTTCTTGTTGCAGAGCACAGGCTCTAGGCGTGTGGGCTCAGTAGTTGTGGCTCGCGGGCTGTAGAGCGCAGGCTCAGTAGTTGTGGCGCACGGGCTTAGTTGCTCCACGGCATGTGGGATCTTCCCGGACCAGGGCTGGAACCCATGTCCCCTGCATTGGCAGGCGGATTCTTAACCACTGCGCCACCAGGGAAGTCCCTGATATATTCAGTTTTCTGTGTTTATTCTACTGCAATAAAATTTTGTAAAGGAGGAGGTTGGCCTAGGTTCAGCATCTTTAATGTCCTTTCCAGCTTCAACTGGGATAATAACTACCTCATTGTGTCAGGCACTGAACTAAGTGCCTTCCTCATAGACTCTTGTGCAGTCCTCCAAGCCAGGCACTATGGTGAGGAAACTGAGGCCCAGAGACATGGGGAACTTGCCAAGTTCATCTATCGACTGAGGGGTGGAGGTGGCTTTGAACCCAACCACTCAGAGGCCAGGGGCCTTCACCTCGTCCTTGAAAACCACAGCCCAAGGGAACCAGGAGGAGTTAAGTGCAGCAAGAGCAACCCTACTGGGAGTCTCCCACTGGGTGTTTCCCCCTTTGTCTCCACAACCTGGCTCCTCCTGAGTTTTCCTTCCGCTGGAGGGAGAAGGGGGCCTTTCTCTTTCCCTGTTTCTCTTTCTCTGAATCTGTGTCTTCCCACCTCCCCTTAGACTCTTAGATGCTTCCCTTCAATTGACCATATGGAATTATGTTTTTAAATGTATTTATTATGTATTGAAGAATTTCTATGCTAGCCTACTCATAATTTTAAAAAGCTAGTTAAATAGGTTCTTAAGAGTCATTCCTAAAAAAACAAATACACTAAGCTGATCTGTGCCCATAAAATGGTTGGGGGTCTCTCAATGCAAAAATGCTCTCTAATCACTCCTTTAAATAAGGCTCCCTGGCTACATGTTTTCAAGTGGGAATCTGAAATGGTAATTTTTTTTTAAGTATAGTTGATTTACAACGTTGTGTTAATTTCTGGTATACAACAAAGTCATTCAGAGAGAGAGAGAGAGAGAGAGATACATACATATATGCTTTTTCATATTCTTTTCCTTAATGGTTTATTACAGGATATTGAATATATTTCCCTGTGATATACAGTAGGACCTTGTTGTTTATGTTTTCTTATACATAGTAGTTTGTATATGTTAATCTCAAATTCCTAGTTTATCCCTCCCCCACCCCTGTGGGTCTGTTTCTGGCTTGTAAATAAGTTCATTTTAAAATGGTCATTTTTTTTAAAAATTTATTTATTTTATTTATTTTTGGCTGCGTTGGGTCTTCATTGCTGCGCGCGGTCTTTCTCTAGCTGGAGCCAGCGGGGGCTACTCTTCGTTGCGGTGCACGGGCCTCCCATTGTGGTGGCTTCTCTTGTTGCAGAGCACGGGCTCTAGGCGCGCATACGGGCTCGGTAGTTGTGGCGCATGGGCCTAGCTGCTCCTCGGCATGTGGGATCTTCCCAGACCAGGGATCGAACCCATGTCCCCTGCATTGGCAGGTGGATTTTTAACCACTGTGCCACCAGGGAAGTCCCTAAAATGGTCATTGTTAACATCAGAAATTTATGACCAGTGGATGGCCCAAGTCTGAAAAGTTATCTACCAGACTCTTTATGGGGTATTCAGAACTTGTAAAGTAAGACTAGGAAGTTAATGTCCTGGAAACCTGGTGTTGATTTAATTTGTAGCCACTAATTAAAATTCTGTAAAGATGCTTTGCTTTCACTATGGAAATGGCCTTAAATGTGTGTTTGTGTATACTGCCTACAAATGGAGCCACTATGTGTGTATCTAGCAAGGGTCTGAAAAAGATGACTTAAGAAAGTTATGTTAGGGGGACTTCCCTGGCGGTCCAGTGGTTAAGCCTTTGCCTTCCAATGCAGGGGGTGCAGGTTCAATCCCTGGTTGGGGAGCTAAGCTCCCATATGCCTCGTGGCCAAAAAGCCAAAACATAAAATAGAAGTAATATTGTAACAAATTCAATAAAGACTTTAAAAATGGTCCACATCAAAAAAAATCTTAAAAAAAAGAAAAAAAAGATTCCAAAGCCACAAAGCAACTGTTAGTGTTCGGTGACCTTCTGCACCGGCTGTCTTTGGTGCTTTGAAATTGATTTTCTTTTCTTTTTTAAAAATATTTATTTAATTAATTAATTTATTTATTTTTGGGGGGGCTGTGTTGGGTCTTTGTCGCTGTGCATGGGCTTTCTCTAGTTGCGTCCAGCGGGGGCTACTCTTCGTTGCGGTGCACAGGCTTCTCATTGCAGTGGCTTCTCTTGTTGAGGAGCACAGGCTCTAGGCACGCCGGCTTCAGTAGTTGTGGCTGGCGAGCTCTAGAGCGCAGGCTCAGTAGTTGTGGCGCACGGACTTAGTTGCTCCGCGGCATGTGGGATCTTCCTGGACCAGGGATCGAACCCATGTCCCCTGCATTGGCAGGCGGATTCTTAACCACTGAGCCACCAGGGAAGCCCCTGAAATTGATTTTCAAAAAAAAAAAAGTCGTGTTAGGGTAAAGATACCCTCTATTGATGAATGCTAGTTGGTGGGGGGTGGGAATGGGAATACATATATACAACCTCTGATAATTATAAAATTATTTAAAAGCTTTGCTAATAAAGAACAAGAAATAATTAAACAAGAAATTATTACAAACAAAATTTATTAGACAAACACATCAATAGATTGAGTCTAAGAATTTGGTTGGAAAGCCACTGGGCCTTTTAAAGCAGCAGAAGTCCAAAGTCACACACTTCGAGCATTACACTGTTAAAATCTGAAGAAACAAGAAAGGTCAGGAAGTATAGCACTCCATGCTAGTCCATAGACAGATAAGCCTCCCACCTCCCTCCCCAGTCCCTCTCTCCAAATGGAGTCTCCTGTGATTCTGGTAACTGAGAGGAATAGAATGTTCCCCGAGTCTTACAGAAATTCAGCTTCTTTGTTACAGAACTTGCCTCTGTGTATTTGAATTGCCTACTCGGGATACATGGAAAGTTGCTTTTGAGAAACTGAGAAATAGTTACTGAAGGAATGTTTATCAATATGTAAAGTGAATAAAATGATATTCTCTACTATAGTAACTGCATTTTGAATCTCATCTGGCATCAGTTGTCTTTTAGAAAGTCATAATGCATTGTTTGGGGACACTTTTCTTCTTCAGAATAAAAGGAAAAGAGTCTAATTAACAAATTATAATTAAATAATACATATTCTCAAATCTTATGAGAGTCCCATGAATGTGAAGTCTTCATTTAATTTGGAAGAAAGTGATATTTTCTCATTCCTGATAATAAATGAAGTAGATATTTCAAGGTTATAATAATATCATGTGTTCATAATACCAAACAGCATGCTCTTACTTTACAAGAAGCCATTGATCATTAAATTTAATTATTAATGACACAGGCTACCAAGAAATAGCAAGGAATATGGTACCCATATAGATATCACCGGGCCTAAAGTCCTCAAATAAAGGTGAGAGTGAAACGTACGTGACCTAGTTGGGGAGGTCTGGTTTTCTGAGATACGGGCTAAAAATCATATCACATAAAAAACTAAAGGAAGGGTATTCCAAACAAAGCCGGCAAGAGAATTTTACAGAACTAATTCTTAAGGGAGATAACAAAAGCAGCAGTTAGAATGCTCATCCATATATTAAGTTACTGCAGTTGAATCCATCATAAATATGCTTTTTGCTTCCATGGTAGCTTTTTACACCCCAAAATTATTTCTTTTACAGCTAATGACCTTTTGCTTGTTAACCATGTCATCTTGGAGAGTCTGTGTGGAACAGAGTATCTTTCAAGTCAGAATCTTAGCTGAAGCTCTAAAAATGTTGAGTTTGTGCTTTAAAAAAATAGTCCAATTCATGACTGCAGCGTGTGCTGGAGGTGCGAACTCTCCCCCGGGTTCGATCACTATTGGGAGCCTAGGATTTGCTGGGACAGACATATTAGCCAAGACTGAAGTTTTACAGTATCAAATACTGCATACCCAAATGGGCAGTCTCATGCATAGACCTCAAGATTTTAGCTGAGCCATTTGTCTCTTTGTTATTTTTATGCCTTTGGGGCCATAGCCGTGGTTCATCAAGGCTGTTCTCAAAACTTGCAGTGGTGTGGAAGTGCGTCTACTTCAGCAGGCAAGTCTAGCTATAAAGCTGTTGCATTTCCCAAAAGAACTTCCGGTCTTCTCCGAAAAATCAGGTACACGTTTTCTCAGGAATAGCCTGTGGAGAGACTGTTTGGAACAAGAGTTGCGCTCAAGTCCTAATCTTAAACGAAGACCTAAAAATGTAGAGTGTTAAGCATTTAAAAAATAGTCCATTTCACGGCGGCAGTGTGCGCTCACAGACTCAGCTCTCTCCAACTTTGTTCAGTATTTGGAAGGAATCGCTGGGTTTGGGCCAATAATCGAGTATGAAATGGGAAACAATCAGCTGTGAAAAGGGAAAGCTCCTTACCCTCTGAGTGAGCCACAGTCTTTGAAGATTCCATCCTAGGTGTGAGCAGCTGGAGGGAGGGTCTTGTCTCTCTCTGGACACCATCCCCGCGGCTGGGTTAGCCCCGCGCCGCCGAACACCCAGACCCTCAGAAAGAACCCTTGAACTGAATTAAGCCTGACCGAAAGTGAAGAACAAGGTCCAGACACGGGCAGGCTTAAGGACAGCCTCCGTCTCCGGACACTTTTAAAGATGGCAGATCCTAGACCCCCTTTAGTGGACCGCGTGAATTCAAGGGTTCAGCGCGGCGGGGAGGCGGCAGGCGGCCTCTCCCTGCCCTCTGGCGGCGCCTCCCGGCAGCGGGAAGGGAAGGGGCGCGCAGACACCCGCGCACCAGGAGGGGGCAGTCCCTGCGCGCTGGCGCCCCTCCGTGGGGTGGGGACCACAAGTCCACGCCAATCACTGGTAAATCCGGACGAAGTGGGGCCCGAGGGGCTCCGGGTTCATAAATGTGGGGCGTAGAAAGGGGTCAGGTAGGAGGGCCCGAGGAAGGGCGCAAAGGAGCCCCTGGCGGCGGCGGCTGTCAGCGGGAAGGAGGCGGCGGCCGGGAAGAGGACGTTGGCCGCCGAGTAGGAGGGGAAAGTCTGGAAAGGATGCGCGGCCGGGCCCAGCTGACCCGGGCTGGCCCCCGCGCCGCCGCCGCCGCCCGCCCCCGCCCCCGCCGAAGTCCCAGGCTGGGGCGCGCCACCTCCCGCCTGCGCCGCGCCTTCGGCGCCGGGGTTCTGCTTCTTCCACTTGGTCCTGCGGTTCTGGAACCAAATTTTGACCTGCGTCTCAGTGAGGCTAAGCGATAGCGCGAGGTTCAGGCGCTCGCACACAGACAGGTAGCGCGTGGCCCGGAACTTGTTCTCCAAGGCCACCAGCTGCTCGTAGGTGAAGGCGGTGCGCGCGCGCCGCGGCTTGGAGCAGCTGGGCTCTGAGCGCCGGCGCCGGGGCCGCGGGGAGCCCGGCGAGCCCGGGGAGCCCGCGAGGCCGCCTGCGCTGCTCTCCGCCGCCACCGATGCCGCGGCCCGGGCCTCGGGGGAGCGCGTCCGGGCCTCCTGCAGGCGCGCAGTCCGCTCCCGCCGCCGCCGCCGCCCTACGTCCTCTACGTCCTCCTCCTCCGCCTCCTCCGCCTCCGAGCCCTCCAGGGGGGACGCCAAGCCGGCGCCTCGGCCCGCAGCATCTAGGGGAGAAGGGGACGGTGATCAGAAACCCGGAGCTACCCGGCCGGTCCTGGTCCCCAGACCTGGTCCTTGTCCTCCCCGGAGCAGGCAGCTCTCTCTGCCCAACCCAGAGCCCAGCCCTGCCCCTCTCCGGAATTGCGCTCCCTGCCCTCACCCCCACGACCGCTCTTAGTTGCAAGCCCTTTCCAGGAGGTGGGGGTTAGGGTTGCCGTGCCCGCTTTCTCTTCACCCACCTACTACCTAGTAGGCGTCCGAGAAGTGTATTTCGAATGAATGAGTGACACCACGCATCAAGAAAAAATAACGACCTTATTGGACTACCTTATCTTTGTACATTAAGACATCTATATGTCAAGTGCATTTGGGGCTGTCTCCCCAGTCCCTAGAAGCCTATTTTGGCCTGGAACTGCCGGCAATTAAAAAAGAAGTTATTAAGCGCCCCCTCCTCCCTTTTAAAGTGAAATTCCCTCTTTCCCATCTTCTCTCTCCTGCCGTGTTAATAGAGTTTCAGATTTGTGCGGGGCCGGATCGATAGATGTCATCTATTAAAGGTAAGTTTTAATCGAACAATATTAGGATCAGACAGGGAAAGGGGGTTTGAAGTCGGTACCTGCAAGCTGCGGGCAGGAGATATGCAGGCGCCAGTAATAGAATATCGATCATGGGGGTGGGGAAAGGGGAGCGCGGCCCCTGCGAGGGGCGATCCGAACAATTACCAGGCAGACCGCCCAGGCCCAAGCGCAGCCGCCAGAGGCGCCCAGAGCCCCAGACAATCACCGCTAAACTTGGGGAAGGGAAGCGGGGGAGCTGCCGAGACGTCAAGCCTCTCCCTGACCTGAGCCCCCGATCTTTGGCGTCCTTCCAGGGAACCTCGTGCCCACGCCTCACCCAACTTGGGTCCTGCTGTTTTTTGTCTTTCCTTTCAGACACAAACTTTCCTGGACCCCTCGTCAGGTGTCCTCCAGAGTTAGGAGTTGTTTTGTTTATTTGTTTGTTTTTGTCACACGCGGCTTGTGGGATCCTAGTTCCCCCACCAGGGATCGAACCCGTGTCCCCTGCAGTGGAAGGTGGAGTCCTAATCACTGGACCGCCAAGGAATTCCCAGAGTTAGTGGTTAAATCAAAAAGGGTTTCGGGGAGAAAGGACCAAGAGCCTCCCGTCACCCCACCCCACCCCGGCCCCAGCCCAGTCAACGATTGGGTCTGGGGAGAGTGAGCGTGCGGGAGAGCGGAGTCTCTGCAGCTGTCTCTGGATGGTTGGAAGTGGGCCCTGGGTGCGAAAACCGGACATCACTGCCTACTAAGACTTTGGACACATGATTCAGCCTCAGCTTCCTCATCCTGAAAATGGAGAGACGATGCTGTCTACCTCGTTAAGGATGCTGTCTACCTCGCAGGTTCTGAAGTTTTTCCTGACTTTTATCCCAGTCTCTAGCCCAGGTCCTGGCACATAGGGGACAATTAAACGCCCAATAAATGAATGAGCCTGGACAAGGTGGGCGCTGGGTAAGAGTTTCCACTGCGAGTAAATCAGAGCTGGGGTGCTTGCTTGCTTAGCGGGTGAGCAGGGACAGGCTTCGGTGGCAAATCCCTGACCCGGGATGCTGGGGGCCCCCTTTCTGCGTCAGTTTAATTACGCGCCTGGTCCTGTGCGCCTTCTCCCCTTGGGGAAGACGCCGCTAAGGGCTACTCACCCGATCCACGGCTCTCCCTCCCACCTTCCCATCGCATCATGTAAGCTGGGGCTTTCCGGGGCCGGAGGCCGCCTCGCATCCTTACCAGGCGTCTGTCGCTGCCGGGCCGGGTGCCGGCTGGAGTCCTTCCTTGCTTCGGCCTCTGCCAAACTTTTCTTGGCTTCCCGGGGAGCAGGGCGCACGGCTGGGAGCGCAGCGCGGGTGAATTTCTGAGGGTCCAGGATGTCCAGAACCGAGAAGGAGATCTTGTGGTGGGAGGGAGCCGCCTTGGCCCCGCCGTCCTGCCATGCTAGCATGCCCGCCGTCCGCGGGCCGGAGGCCGGCGGCGCGGAGTCCGGGATGGCCGCGCTCGGGCTTGCCTTCGGCTGTGGCTCGGCCGCAGTTCTCAGCCGGTAGGAGGGTCGGGGCGGCCAAGTGAAGCTGGGGAGGGGGGCGTGGAGGGGGGGCGTGGAGAGAGCCGCGGGGGGCTGAGCGCGGATTGGCACTTGGGCTGCCCAGGCCCCCGCCAAGTGCAGGGCGCGCTCGCAGCAGCCCCAAGACTAAGGCTCGGGGACCTCTAGCCTCGGCGAGGGGGCGCCTTCGTGAGTCTGGTGCGCGCTCCCGCCGGGACAGCGCCGCCGGCTCAGCGCTCCTCCGCCCGACCTGCGGGAACTCGGGGTGCGCGAGGGAGGGAAGTCCGGACGCTTTGGTCCCGGAGATCCTCCCAATACACCCACCCTGGCTTGGGCTGCGATTTGCACCCTTCCCCCAGTGCACCCGCCTTTGAATTGGAGATGCAATTGAGGCCAGCACTGATTACTTCAAGGCAATGCTCAACATATCTCCTGCCTCGCCAGTGAATCACGGTAATGGCCTCAGACCTGATCACCTCGGATTTAAAAGCCCTCATTTTCTCACAGTTTACAGTTTACAAAGCCCTTAGACCTGCGCGATCTCGTTTGATCCTCTGAGCATCCCTGTGCGGTGGGCGTGGCCTGGCAAGACTCTTATCCCAGCTTTAAGATGAGCAAATTAAGGTTCAAAGATGAGAAGTGACGTTGCCCAGGGTCACTGTTAGTCGGTGACAGAGTCTGGATTCGAACCCAGGTCTTCTTTCCCGGACCATTATTCTTTTCAGTACGTCCCGCTCGCTAGGAAATAACGAAAGAAAGTCCCGCACTGTGTCAGAGGCTTTCCCTTCCACTCTGGAGGTCAGAGGGCAGCAGGGGTTTTGGAGAGATGTCTGAGCCCCCACCAAGATGACTTGCCGCTTTGGAAACCTTGCGGGTTGAGGTCTCAGAGCCAGGTGAGATGCTCTGGTGAGGGCAGGTGAGCCAGGTGAGGGTGGCTGCCCTGGCCGGCAGAGACGCCAAGCACAGTGCCTGATGCCCTTCAGGCCTTCTTCAGAGTCACAGATTTGATCATGTGCACAGATGTTGGGTCTCTGGGAATCAGGTTGCATCTTTGACCCTCATCCTCCCCCTAGCCCCAAGAAGAAAAAGGTTAAAAGGTGTTTGCCCGGTTTGGATTTAAGATCAAAGAAGAGAGACAGTTGTAAAAGCTTCCATCTGCCCCACCAAGTCCCGTGGGCTGGTGCACATCAGTCCTCGCGGAAGCTTCCACCAGCCAGGCCCTTCTTAACATTCTTTTTTTCCCTTTTGTTGTTTGGGGAGCAGTCTGAGCGCTAAGCATTTATCTCAGCGGCAGATTCTGAGGCTTCTCCTACCCCTCTGCCCAGAACTACCTCTAAGGCTGTTGTCCCTTTCTTCCCTGCCCCATGGGGTTTCCAAACAATGACTTGGCAATTAAGATTGTCCGGTCAGGTAGGAGTAGGAAGGGGAGGAGAAACCTCACTGAAGTGCGGTGGGGGTGGAGGGAGGGGTGTGTGCTGCTAATCCCCTCCGTTATTGTAGAGAAGGTCTTACAGGCCAGCTTCTAGGAACTTTTCTCATTCAAACCTCGTGGCCCCTCCCAGAGGCGGCCACTGTATTCCCTGGGGACTTTAAAGCCCTGCCGAAATTCAAGCCAGCTTCAGTCCTAAAGCAGAGATGGATTGTGCTTTTAAAAGGAAATCAGAACAGGAAGTGCCCTGGCCAAGCCCAATGGACCACCTCCCATCAGAGGGAATGTGGGCCTTGGGAAAATCAAAGCAGGTGGCCATGGCACTAAACTGTGGTACCCAGGAACCTGGATTGCCAATCACAGAACCTTCCAGATCACAGATAGGGTACTTTGTTTTTTGTTTTGACAACTCTTTCTCACCCAGTTCTCACTTGATTTAAAAAAAAAACAAAAACCTTCTTAAACAACAGGATCCTACTGTATAGCACAGGGGACTGTGTTCAATATCCTGTGATAAACCACAATGGAAAAGAATATGAAAAATAATGTATATATGTATAACTGAGTCACTGCTGTACAGCAGAAATTAACACAACATTGTCAATCAAGTATACGTCAATAAAATAAATATTTTTTAAAAAATCTTTCCTTCCTTTCTCCCTCCCCAATGATCCCAGTCCCCTTTTACATTTTTCTACCCACATTCATATTTTTTCATATTTAGGTTCTTCAAGGTAGCTAGAAATAGATCTCTTTAAGGGAGCTCCAGAATGGACGTTTCTGGCTTCCCATGGTCCCTCTTCTTATCTGTTCTGTAAGAAATATTGAAACCACTTTCACAGGAAGGTGGGCTGGCATTCCAGAGGGCACCGAATACCCCCAACCAGAGGGACATGTAAGGCGCAGAAGCCAGGGCAGGCCAAACATGGGTCATTTTCATTTCACTTTATCAATTGTCTCCAAAAATTTTGTTCAAATAATATGAATCATTTTTCCTTTGAGGTCCACAGGTGTTAAATATAGAAAAGGAGCAGAAAAAGTAGAAGCAACAAATTGGAAAGTCAGGAACACATAAAGGCCATGTGCTTTAAGACTGTGAATCTTTAAGAACTCCTATTAGTTGTCTTTCTTTTTTCCTTGTCCTTTATTTTTCCTTTATTTTTGATATGTGTGTTCAGTGCAGCACAAGGTGATGTGAACCCTTGCACTCAGGACTTGGCGTCTGGAGACAGATGCCACCGGAAACACCGCGGTGTCTCCCATCCACATTGCAGGAATAGAAAATGCGCCCTCTTATTCACCCAACTTAAAGAGAAGCACCCCACCCAAAGAACAGGTTAAATTCTTCAATTTGGTGAGGGGAGGGGGTGCCTTGGGGAATTGTGTTTCTGGCCACCTGCTAGAGGCAGTGAGACTTCATATAGGAACAGTTTGGAGATGTGTTGACTTGCTAACGTCCTCATGCGTGTATTTATACACAAGGTGTTCCTATATAATAAGGATATCCATAGCCAGCAAACCACTTTCCCCCTGTGCATGGAGTTGATTTGTGTTTTCAGCGTGGGCATTAAAATTCTGCCTGAGTGCTGTCTTTAAATTGCTTTGATGCTAGGTGGGTTCCATCCCTGACCTGTCCTGATGGCAAGTGATGGCTGTAACAAGCTCGGGATCAATATTCATAGCGGGTGTCCTGGGCTGATAACACTATCCAAGACAATGTTCACTATCAGTGCAGACAGCTGAGATATTGCGCCATTAGGGATGTCGTGTTAAATAACCTGATCCATTTCTGGGGCTATTTAATGAATTTCACAGTTTAGATAGTAT
The DNA here is from genome assembly GCF_028023285.1 of Balaenoptera ricei. Lineage (NCBI taxonomy): Eukaryota > Metazoa > Chordata > Mammalia > Artiodactyla > Balaenopteridae > Balaenoptera > Balaenoptera ricei. The sequence continues at coordinate 7,830,815 of NC_082654.1, read as the reverse complement.
CTTTAAGGAGAAGGCAAAGTCTATTCCAGAGGCACTGATGCAAATCAATGGTGCCAAGCTTCCCGAGCTATTCCACAAACAAAGTGGCCTATAATTCCAGCACAGCCTTGAGAAGCTGCTGCCTGAGCCGTGAACAGTGTTAACAATGGAAAGAATTTGCAGTATATGCAGAGGGAGAGCACTCTTCGGAGCTGTGTTAAAGCACCTTAGATAAAATCTTATGCTCCTGAAATAAAATACAACTTAAATTCTCTAGGTAAAACCCTGCAGTTTGGGCCAGCCCACGGGGCAGGACATTAATGCCAAGAGACAGCTTCATAAGGCACATCTTGGTGACAAAGGGGGAGTGGTGAACCGCGTACTTCTTTAACTGAAATCTGGCTGCAAAATGGGAGGGGCGAGGCACTGGATGTTAAAAAGAAACTACTGAGAGCAGGAGAATCAGTTGTTAAATGTTTACTTGACTCTGTACCTCTTGTTGCTGGAGAGTTCATTTACAATTAAAGGCTAGTTTACCATTTCCCCTCAGGGCTTTGAACTCTGGCTGCCAAACAGAGCAAGTATTCCTTTTAAAAACCTACTTCGGAGACTTTGATTTGTGAAAGCTTAAAGTGTAGCCTTCCCACCTGTCCCCAGTCTGCAACCAAAATAAAAATGTTTACTTAATATATCTTGCTTTAAGAAATCAGTATTTCTTTTTGGAAATCAACAGGTTAAAAAAAATGAATTTCTTTATTTCAGAAATTTGGAGGAAGCATCAAAGAAGGTGATAAAACAATGGGAGGGGGTGTTGTCCTGATAGCGACAATTAGTATTAACAATAATTGCTCTTCTTTCTTGGGCACTTGCTCTGGACCAGGCACTTGGCTAAGCTTTTGCTTATTTTGGGTTATTTCATTTAACCCTCCTCATGCACGACCCCATGAAGCAGGCACTCTTGTATCCCCAATTTACAGTCGAGAAAACCAAGCTTAAGAGCAAGTTTGCCCACGACCCCAGAGCTAGGAAGTGGTGAAGTCGAGATTTGAACCAGGGAAGTGAGATTTCAGAGCCTGGTTCAGTAAAGTTCTTCTCTTAAAAGAAGTCACATTCCTGCCCCAGGGTGAAGTCCAATTGTAGACATTTATCGAATGGCTTTCCTTCAAAGTTACACACAGAAATGAGATATGGAAAAGGACCTCTGAGAAAATGACTTGAGCCCAGGCACTGCCTGGGAGGATACCGTGGTGCAGGTTTTGGAATGCAGTTTTGGAAGCTCTTACATTCAGTGTTTTCTAACATTTTAAGATATTCCCAGGAGAAACCCAAGAGAAGGGAATTGCCAGGCAAACCAAATTGCTCTGGGCATCTGGAAAAGTAGAGACATGTCATTGGGAGAAAGAGAATGGGGGAAAAGTGCCAAGTGACAAGCTGAGGACATATGAGGAGAGAATTGGGGAAGGACAGAGGCAGAAGGAACAGGGACACAATGCAGGCTCTTTCTGACCGTGAGTATCATACGCCATGTTCATACCGTACAAAGAGAGGCACAGGCAGAATATAGACAAGGGAGAAAGGTAGGGCTTGGCAAGTATATGAAGCACTTGCTTCCTGGTTGAATGGAGACCTGTATGATCTATCATTCTTGGGTGATTTCCTGCAAGGCAGGGGACAAAGTCCTCTGTTCCCCACCTCTGTGCCCAAATTTCATGCCTTCAATCTTTTTTTTTTTTAATTGAAGTATAGTTGATTTACAATGCTGTGTTTGTGTCTGGTGTACAGCAAAGTGATTCAGATATATATGTATTCAGATATATATATATTTTTCGTATTCCTTTCCATTATGGTTTATTACAGGATATTGAACATAATTCCCTGTACTATACAGTAGGACCTTGTTGTTTATCTATTTTATATATAGTAGTTTGTATCTGCTAATGCCAATTTCCTAGTTTATCCCTCCCCCACCTCCTTTCCCCTCTGGTAACCATAAGTTTGTTTTCTATGTCTGTGGGTCTGTTTCTGTTTTGTAAATAAGTTCATTTGTATCTTATTTTATTTTATATTTTATTTTATTTTTATTTTTTAAAACTTTTGGCCATACCAAGTGGCGTGCGGGATCTTAGTTCCCTGACCAGGGATTGAACCCGCTCCTCCTGCAGTGGAAGTGCAGAGTCTTAACCACTGGACCGCCAGGGAAGACCTGTATCATATTTTAGATGCCACATGCAAGTGATATCATATGATATTTGTCTGTCTCCGTCTGACTGACTTAGTATGATAATCTCCAGGTCCCTCCATGTTGCTGCAAACAGCATTATTTCGTCCTTTGTTATTCATGCCTTTAGTCTTCTTTTCCTGGCCTCCCTGCCTCCAGCCTTGCTGCCCCAGCAGGCTGTTCACCTCGCATGGGTATGCAAACTCCTGGAGCACCTGCGACTCACGTTGCAGGGCTGCTGGTCCTCCACCTGGTGGATGGTGCCCTTGCAGGAAGGCTGATCAGCGCTGCCAGATCTCCACATTGCCTCAAAGAAACTGGAAATCTCACCTCTTACGTGACATCTCCAATGCTGGTAATCAATTCACAGTGTTGAAAATCAGGCCATCAGAAACAGGTCTGTGGGTCACAAGTTTGCCACTCCAGCCATGCATATGTCAAGTGACCCCACCTTCACTGTTTGGGTGTTTCCATGGCTACTGTGGTTCGTGGGGTGAAGACTAAAGACCCCTGCACTGAATGCCAGGCTCTTCACTATCTCTTCCAGCTGCTTGTGCAGCCTTGGTCCCTGGACAGGCTAGGCTCTGGGTAAGATGTGTGTGGGTCCCCTGCCCATGCACGCTACCTTCTCAGAGACCCTGGCCAGCCCTTGGATCCTGGCGAGTGGGCAGTGGGCTTCCATCCAGCCTGGGTGGACATCTCTTGCTTTTCGGGATCAGCATCCTCATCCCCTTTTCTGGTACTGGTAATTTGACTCTGCTCAGATATCCCCCTTACATGTGGTAGTGGTGGGATCGCCAATCAAGGGCCCCAGGGTGGGAGTGGCCTCCTGCAGGACCGATCAGGCTCTCTCCCACAGGAATCTGAAGCAGAGTGACTGACACTGGCTTGGGGCCGCTTCATCCTAGCAGCAATGCCTGAAAGAAACCCTTTGCTATTTCCCACTCCTGGAGTTGATGGTTCTGGTACTTTCTGAGGTCTGGTTGTTGAGCATTTCCTTTGCTTCTGTAAATTGCCTTAAAGCCTTCCCAACTCTCCCCTTGCTGCCCCTTTCCCCATTTTGGAATTCAATTAGCTGGGGTCAAAGAACCCTGCCTGGCATACAGACTGCCTGGTCCTGAGACTGTCCTGAAGCCAGGGCCACACAGCATTTGTCTTTGTGCCCGTTAGCTCCTGGCACTTAGCAGGTTGAAGAGTTGAAAGGAATAAACTGTGGCCTAACAGCATAAACCCAATGTTCCTCAGTCTGATTAAGATAGATTGGAAACCCCACACCTAAAGAGGGGGTGCAGACTGAGCTGAAAATAAGAATGAGATCCAGAAATGTTTAGCTATGGATATAGTTTTATAGTGGATCCAACTTCCTCAGGGGAAATCCCATGAGTTTGTTGCACAGCCTTATGCTTTTATGCTGGGCAACCGTGCTCTTTGCAAAAGAAAACTGCAGGGACAGAAGAGATGTGAGGAAAGAGGTTATTTATTCCCCTTCCACCCAGCTACAGGTCAGCAATTGCCACATTCCTGAACCAAAGGCCACAGCTCTCCTGCAGCTACAGGTCTTATATGGTTGTAGTAAGAACTCAGGCCTAGGGGTGGTGAAGCCTCTACTGTTGCCAGCCTCTGAGGAGAAGAGTTTTGCTGCTCTCCCTTACCCCTGCCCCCACCTTCCTAACGAAAAAGCATCTCATGGGAGTGTACGGATGGTCTAATGCCAGATCCTAGTAACTCAGAGACTGATTTAAAGCCACGAACTCCCCTCCCTTTGTACAAACATGGAACAGGCTCCATGGCCAAAGAAAGGCTGAAGAAACATGGAAATCCTGGGAAAGTGTCACTCACAAACCTTTGCCCACGTGGCTCAGAAGCACTTGAGCAGATAGCCTGAGCCTCCTCTCACTGTCTGTTCCGAGACCCTGCCAAGCAGCCACCGGAAGTAGGGGAGAAGCAGGCGAGGAGCATCATTTACAACTTCGACAATCAGCACCTCTGTTAATAACGCGCACATATGAGGGCAGTATCCTGGATGTGCTGTTTTTCTGCAAAGTGATTTTTTTTTTTTTGGCTGCGTTGGGTCTTTGTTGCTGCATGCGGGCTTTCTCTAGATGCCGCGAACGGGGGCTACTCTTCGTTGTGGTGCGCTGGCTTCTCACTGCGGTGGCTTCTCTTGTTGCAGAGCACGGGCTCTAGGTGTGCAGGCTTCAGCAGTTGCAGAGCATGGGCCTTAGAGCACGCGGACTCCAGTAGTTGTGGCACACGGGCTCCAGAGCTCAGGCTCAGCAGTTGTGGCTCAAGGGCTTAGCTGCTCTGCGGCATGTGGGATCCTCCTGGACCACGGATCGAACCCATGTTTGCTGCATTGGCAGGTGGATTCTCAACCACTGCACCACCAGAAAGTCCGAGTGATATTTTTTTAGGAAAAAGAAAAAATCACAGAGTCATAGATCACCAGAGCTGCCAGAGGTCATTCTGGAGTCTAGAATCTAGACCCTGGTTACTTAAAGGAAGGTCTGTGGCCCAGCAGCTTGTTGGAAATGCAGACTCTCAGGTTTCACCCGAGACCTACTGAATCAGAATATGCATTTTAATAATGTCCCCCAGGTAATTCACATGCACCTTAAAATTTGAGAAACACTGATCTAGATCTGAAGAGTAGCAGCAGCAGCATTGCTTGGGGGCCTGCTGGAAATGCAGGTTCTCAGGCCCATCCCAGTCCTCCTGCCTCCAAACCTGTATTTTAATAAGCCCTCCAGGTGATTCTAATGCGCACTAAAGCTGGAGAGACACTTCTGGATCAATGGATCTCTACTTTTTTTTTTCACTAAGACCCACCGTGATAAAATAGAACTCCTTGGCTCATGTAGGCCTCCCTTGGTCTGGTTTCACTTTCCAGGGAAAACAGACTTTGGTCAGAATAAAGGGTCTCTGCGGGTAGTAGACACCTGCTAATCTTGCCTGCACGGTGTCTCTTCCTGCTTTCTCTTTCTCTTAGTCTGTTTGGGCTGCTAAAACAAAATACCACGGCTGAGAGGCTTATACACAACAGAAATTTATTGCTCACAGTTCTGGAGGCTAGCAGTCCAAGATCAGGGTGCCAGCATGTTCGGGTTCTGGGGGGGAACCCTCTTCCAGGTTGCAGACAGCCGACTTCTTACTGTGTCCTCACATGGTGGAAGGAATGAGCTAGCTCTCTGGGGTCTCTCTTTTTATTTATTTATTTATTTATTTATTTTTGGCTGTGTTGGGTCTTCGTTGCTGCGCATGGGCTTTCTCTAGTTGCGGCGAGCAGGGGCTACCCTTCGTTGCAGTGCGTGGGCTTCTCATTGCGGTGGCTTCTCTTGTTGCCGAGCACGGGCTCTTGGCGCGCAGGCTTCAGTAGTTGTGGCACGCGGGCTTAGCTGTCCCGCGGCATGTGGGATCTTTCCGGACCAGGGCTCGAACCTGTGTTCCCCGCATTGGCAGGTGGATTCTCATTTTTTTTTTTTTTTTAATTTATTTTTGGCTGCATTAGGTATTCGTTGCTGTGTGTGGGCTTTCTCTAGTTGCGGTGAGCGGGGGCTACTCTTTGTTGCAGTGCGCCGGCTTCTCATTGCGGTGGCTTCTCTTGTTGCAGATCACGGGCTCTAGGCGCGCGGGCTTCAGTAGTTGTGGCATGCGGGCTCAGTAGTTGTGGCTCGCGGGCTGTAGAGCACAGGCTCAGTAGTTGTGGCGCACGGGCTTAGTTGCTCCGCGGCATGTGGGATCTTCCTGGACCAGGGCTCGAACCCGTGTCCCCTGCATTGGCAGGTGGATTCTTAACCACTGCGCCACCAGGGAAGTCCCGGGGGTCTCTTTTATGAGGGCACTAGTCCCAATCATGAGAGCTCCAACCTCATGACCTAATCACCTCCCAAAGGCCCCGCCTCCTAATACCATCACCTTAAGGGTTAGGATTTCAGCACATGATTCTGTGAGAACATAAACTTTCAGACCATAACACTCTTGTTACAACGCCCTGCCTTTTGCTGGGGGCATTCCTCCCCCATCCTATGTGGCCGTGGTGAGGCGGTACTCAAGTGCCCCTCCTCGGCACCTAAGTCAGGCTGCATCATCACAGTACCTCTTCCCTCTGAACACAGACATGAGGGCCAGTCAGAGTTCTTTCTGCAACTATCAGGCCAAATTGAGGAAAATGTTCTTTGCCATGTGGTTTACCCAGGGCTCTGTGGCCTGGAACTGCCACAGCCCTCCCTCCCCACTGCCTAGAGAGAGCCTGGCCACACAGAGAGAAGGAAGTGAACCCAGAGAAGGGAGCAGAGCCAAGAAATGGAGAGTCAGAGAGCCCAGAACATCACCATTCGAGCCTTAGAACCAGCTACATCTGAAGCCATCAATTCCTAGACTGGTTACAAGAGCCAATAAATTCCTTTTAAATTTAAGCCATTTGCAATTGGGTTTCTGTCACTGGCAACCAAAGAGTCCTAGCTAATACAAGCAAGTCTGGAAGGATTATACACACATCTACTACAGCAAAAGAGGATTGGAAGGATTCATATTTAAGCTGAAATTCAGACATGATTTGTAGACTTGTTATTGGAAATGTAAGAGGCCAAGCTCTTACATCCCTGCACACTGGAGTGTTAATGTGCCACTTGACTAGCTCTGGCCCAAAAGATATAAACAAGAATCTATTGGGTCTGGATTCTGGGGCAGCTTTTGTTTTTCCTGGTATGAAGGGCAAGACTCAGTTGTCACAGGCCCTTTTCCCTTTTCCTTTCCGTTCTTTCCTGAAATGCAGACGTGATGCCTGGGGGTACAGCAGACATCTTGACAGCATGAGGGTGAAAGCCTGAGGATGGTGAAGCAGAAAGTTGGAAGTAGACTATTTCCTGATGTTCCTGGGAACTGCTGTACCTGCCCAGGGCTGACTTCCTCTTGGTTTCTTGATATATGAGAAAAAGTAAGTCTATCCGGTTGAGCAACTATAGGTGGATTTCTGTTACATGCAGCCAAAACAACTCTAACTTATACAGTGCCCTTCTATTACATCCAAAGAAAGGTCGTGGACTTTTGGATTAGGTCTGAGCCCACACTTAGAGAGATCTGTTGCCTTGGACCAACATGTCATTCTTCAGGTGAGAGACTCGGGTCCCTGTATTCATTTCCTATTATTGCTGTAACAAATTACCACAAACTTAGTGGCTTAAAAAACACAAATTTGTTCTCTTACAATTCTAGAGGCAAGAAGTCCTAAAATCAAGGTGTTCTCAGGGCTGTATTCCTCTGGAGGCTGTAGGGGAGAATCCATTTCTTCGCCTTTTCCAGCTTCTAAAGGCTGCCTGCATTTAGTGGCTCATGGCTCCTTCGTATTCAAGCCCAGCAGCGTAGCATTTTCAAATCTCTCTCTCACCTCGGCATGATGTGTTGTCATGTCTCCTCTGACTCTTCTCCTGCCTCCCTCTTTCCTTTATAAGGACTCTTGTGATTAGATCGAGCCCATGTGGATCATCCCGAATAATCTCACATTTCCAGGTCTTCAGCATAATCACATCTGCAAAGTCCCCTTTGCCATGTGAGGTAACACACTCACAGGCCCTGGGAAGTAGGACGTGGGCATCTTCAAGGAGCCATTATTCTGTCTCCATAATCTTAGACATAGAAAGTGATTTGCCCAAGGTCATGCCCAGCTAATGGGAGAGGGAGAACTACACGTGGACTGACCACCACAGGCAGAAGTGCCCTTTCTCCTTTTCCTCTTTGGCATGAAGCTAAAGCCCAGCCATGCTTCAAGGTCCATTTCAGGCTGCCCCTCTGCTCAGAAACCACAGCTGCCCTCCACAGCCCACAGAGTCCATCGTCTTGGCTGTGTCTGTCACTCACTGGCACTCTGCACACGTTTGATCAGTAATCTTAAAAGTGTACGTCTTGTTCTCTGCCCAGTCTTGACTCAAAGGCAAAGAACACACTTTAGACCTTTTTGGACCCTGGGACCCACTGAGCCCACAGAGTTGAAGTTCTATACATGGGTGATGTATGGCTCATGATGATTGTGGTAGATTATCCAGACTGACTCACTCAGTTCCTGTACCACAGAATCTGGAATGCAAACACTGCATTTCCCAGACTCCCTTGCAGGTTGGACTAGGTTCCACCAAGCCAGACATGGTGAAAGTGAGATGGTGACCATAGGTGGAGAGAGAGAATTCTCTGAGGGTATGGTGGGTGGATTTGATTCTTTCGGGGCAGTACTATCAGGTCCCTGTCATCTTAAGAGCCAAGTGATGGGGCAGTAGTCTCAGTGAAACAATGAAATTGGGCATTTCTCAGAGCTGCACGGCTCTTTGCTGTGCAGTACTTGAGCTTGGTTACCCAGTCCCCCTGGAAATCTGTAAGCTCCTTGATGCCTTGTATAAACATACCCCTCTAGCTGGAGAAGTTTCTATTGTCTGCAGCTAAGAACCATGATTTTAAAAAAAATTTTATTTTATTTATTTATTTTTGGCTGCATTGGGTCTTCTTTGCTGTGTGTGGGCTTTCTCTAGTTGCAGCGAGCGGGGGCTACTCTTCATTGTGGTGCTCTGGCTTCTCATTGCGGTGGCTTCTCTTGTTGCGGAGCTCAGGCTCTAGGCGCGCGGGCTTCAGTAGTTGTGGCACACGGGCTTAGTTGCTCCACAGCATGTGGGATCTTCCCGGACCAGGGCCTGAACCTGTGACCCCTGCATTGGCAGGCAGATTCTTAACCACTGAGCCACCAGGGAAGCCCAAGAACCATGATTAATATGAGGTCTCATATTCATTTCTCCCCCAACCAGATTGTAAATCCCCAAAGGGCAGGAACTATATTTTATATTTCTCCTGTAAAATCAGCAGAGTACACAGTTTTCCTAGTAAACTTATCAACATGATATGCACGATTCATTGAACTGGGTTAAAGTTCTAATATTCTGATGAATTCTTCATCCCATCTGTGAATCAAGAGCCTGAAACAAAATGGCCACCCTAATATGGTCTTCTTTTGAAACCTTAAAGTTAAGTCAGGCTAAGAGAAGTCAATTTTTAAAAAAAATAAATTTATTTATTTTATTTATTTTTGGCTGCGTTGGGTCTTTGTTGCTGTGAGCAGGCTTTCTCTAGTTGCGGCGAGCAGGGCTACTCTTCATTGCAGTGCGCGGGCATCTCATTGCGGTGGCTTCTCTTGTTGTGGAGCATGGGCTCTAGGTGCGCAGGCTTTGGTAGTTGTGGCACACGGGCTCGGTAGCTGTGGCTCGCGGGCTCTAGAGCACAGCCTCAGTAGTTGTGGCGCACGGGCTTAGTTGCTCCGCGTCATGTGGGATCTTCCGGGACCAGGGCTCAAGCCTGTGTCCCCTGCTTTGGCAGGCGGATTCTTAACCGTTGTGCCACCAGGAAAGTGCCAGAAGTCAAATTCTTTGAAGTTTCAGTTTAAACACTTGAAAAGGTCAGAAGGGCAGTCAAGGAAACTCTTCCCCTTTTCTATCAACTTTTATTTATTACAAAAACGATGTAACATTAAATAGAATGTAAAAATTCATCCAAAATCTCACTGGGCTAACACATTGCAATATTCCCGTTTTCTTCTCAGCCATTCCTATGCCTTATTTTTGTAGGCAGTGGTCTACATACAATTTTGCATTCTGGTTTTTTTTTTTTTTTGGCTGCACCACTCCGCGTGTGGGATCTTAGTTCCTCAACGAGGGATGGAACCCACTTCCCCTGCATTGGAAGCTGAGTCTTAACCACTGGACAGCTAGGGAAGTCCCTCTGCTTTTTCACACAATGTTATATCATGAGCGTTTTTCATGTTGTAACCTGGTCTTCCTTTTTTCATGGCATAATATTTCTGTCAGTAGCCGTCTTATCACTTCTTGAACAATTCCGGTCCCTCAACATTTACTTTTCTTCCAGCTTGTTTTGGCATCATAGCTTACACTTCAGACGTGTCTTTAGAGATTCATTTCCTTATCATTGCTTGTCAGGCGCGCAGCATTGTCCGGTCTGTGGGCCCAACTATCTCCATTGCTTTTAGGAGTGTCATCGGGACACAGTAAAACACCAATGAAGGTCTTGCCTGTTCTCTTTAATTTTTTTTACTTTTCCGGTTGCCTCCTCGTCCCAATCTGCCTTGCTCTAATTTTTAGGGAGGTTGACCCTTTATCCACTGATCTCCAGGTGAAAAGGCTCCCATTTTGGGGGCGCGTGACTCGGGAGTCGGGAAGCAGCGCCCGTCTTGCCGGGTTTGCGCCCGGCCACGCCCCACCGGCCCAGCTCTGCCCCGCCCCGCCCGCGGGACTACACTTCCCAGGCGCCCCTGCGCGGCGAGCGCGGCCGCAGCTTCCAGCAGCCGGTTGGGACGCGGGGCCCGAGGCGCAGGCGGAACGCAATGGCTGCGTGGGGCGAGCGGCTGGCCGGCGTGCGCGGGGTGCTGCTCGACATCTCAGGCGTGCTGTACGACGGCGGTGAGGGCGGCGGCGCGCCGATCGCAGGCTCTGTGGAGGCGCTGGCGAGGTGAGTGGGCCGCGCAGGCCGCCTCGAGCGCCCGGCGCTGTGCTCAGCCGGGTCCTGTGGGCCGCTGCTGGGGGGCGGGGCGGGGCTGCTGCTCTGGCCCCGCCCCGCCCGGCGAGCGGAGGGCTGGTCCCGGGAGGATCGCGCTGCAGCCCCTGGGTGTGCCAGGCGTCCGGCGTCCCTGGGTGAGCCCCGGGCCTCTGCTGGTTAGAGTTGCTCTACTGTCCAACAGGGCAGCCCCGCTCCTTGCTGTTGAGCGCTTGGAATGTGGCAAGTCTGAATTTAGATGTGGTGTAAGTGTACAACCCACACCGGATTTCGAAGACTTAGAAAAAATGTAAAAAGTTCATTGTATTGTTTTATATTGGTTACATGTTGAAATGATAGTAGTTTGAATATGTTAGCTTAAATAAAACATATTAAATTAATTCCACCTTCTTCTTTTAACCTTTGTTAATGTGGTTACCAGAAAACTTTAAATTACATACGTGGCTGGCATTGTAATTCAGTTGGACTGCCTTGACTGTCTGCTTAGACGGTAGGAGGGCGTCTTGCCCACCAAGTCTTGTGCACAGAGGACACTGCCAGGACCACTGTTGGGACCACTGGGCCATGGGCTTTGTAATTGCCACTGGCATCGCAGAACCAGAGGGTAAGAGGGGGCATGGGGTGAAGTGGAGGAGGAAGTGCCTTCCATCTGAAGGGAACAGTGGCTGCAAAGCCTGAGGCGGAGGAGAGCTCGGCAGATCGCACGCACTCACGGAACTGAAGAGCAAGTGGGGACTAGCGAGGGTGAGCATGGCTACAGCAGGCAGGGACCTGAGGGTCACAGAGAGCTGTCTGGATTCCATCCTGGGTGCAATGAGAAGTCACTGAAGATTTTAGGCAGGAGTGTCGTCTGATCTGATTTATGTTTTCAAGACATTTAAATGTAGAAAGTGAAACCATATAAGTAAATGAAAACAGGAGAGATTCCCTTTGAAATCTTGGAGTAGGAGAATACCTTTGGAGCTACGCCTCAAAATCTAGAAATCGACAACAACAACAAATCAACAGCCCAATAGAAAGATGCACAAAGGATATAAACAATTCATGGGAAAGGAAAACAAATAGAAACACAAAGGAAAAGCATAGGAAAGATGCTCAGCCTTACTCGAATAAGAGAAGTGCAAATTAAAACTATCCTGAGATGCCTTTTTTTATCAGTTTGAGAAAATTGGCCAAAATCCACAACTTTGGGAGCGTATTCTCTTGGTGAGAGTTTGTGGAAGCAGACCCTGTCTTATATTGCTTGTGGAAGATGCATTTGGCATTATCTATCAGCGTACTGCCTCATACATGAGAAATGACAGGTGGGAGGTCATTCATGGCAGTGCCTTGCGAAATAGCAAAAGACTGAAAACAGCTCAGCTATCCATCGCTAGGGAAGTATTACAGTCTATCCTTCTACACAGTGGAATTCCATGCTGCATAAAAAAGAACGAGCATGCCTGCCATGTAGACGTGCTGTCAGTGAAGACAGGATGTGCCCTGTGCCGTCTTTTGGGTGGAAAAGGCAGAAATGCAAGTGTGTATTCCTGCTGGTGTGTTTGTATAAGGAAACTGGAGGGAAGAGCTTCAACCTGTGAAGATCTGGAAGGCAAGTGATTGGGGAGAACTAGGTGTTTGGGGGTAGGGATGGGAGCAAGGCTCTTCCCTCGGTAACTTTGTATATAAACATTTTTTTAAAGTTTTGAACCATGTGGATGTATTTCCCATTCAAGATATCAAATTACAAATATTTTGTCAATTTTGTCTCAAAAAATGCTGGAAAAAAATACTGCACCAGAAAAAAAAAATATTTTAAGAAGATCTCTGGCTGCAAAGCGGAGAATGAGCTGGCAGTGGGGCAGACGGCCGGGCTCCAGAGGAAACAGGGGAACAGCCAGTTGGGAGACCCTTGTGTGGTCCAGGGAGACATGATAGGGCGTGGACTAGGGGGCGGCAATGGAGATGAAGAGAAGGGGGTGAATTAGATGTTTTGGGAGTAGGACAAATGAGACCTGCCTATGTATTGGATATTGTGGGGAACAAGGAGAAGATGAAATAAAGAATGGCTCCGGTGTTGGACTGGAGCACCTGAGGGGATGGAGAGGGGCACAGAGGGGTGCAGGCAGGTGCCATGATGGCCCTTGATGCAGTGCTTGGCACACAATACACCCCATGAGTATGACAGTTAAACGTCACATCCCATGTTTGTTTGTCTGTTTTTGTGTAAAAGACAAACATTATTGAGCCCCCAGCCCTAATTCTCTTTCTCCTGCACAGTCTTGGTTCCCCGGAGACACCCAGTCCGGCGGGCAGCAATGAGACCCACTTTCTGGCCAGCAGAGGCATCTCTGAGGATGGTAGAGGGTTTGCCGATGTGGTGGTGGTTGCCACCTCCGAAGGGATGCTCAACAGGGTTCATGGCCACACCCCGCACGCATGGCCAGCAATTCCTCTTTGCCTTATACTTGTGGTAGGCATGGCTGGCCTTCAGAATGGGCTTGTCAACGTGGCCACCTCCAGCCACCACACCGGCCATAGCTCTGTTGGCGGAGGAGATGACCTTCTTGGAGCCCAAGGGCAGCTTCACTCTGGTCTTCTTTGTCTCAGGGTTGTGGGAGATGACAGTCACATAGTTCCCAGAGGCTCTGGCCAGCTTGCCCCAGTCACCAGGCTTCTCCTCCAGACAACACACGATGGTGCCCCCAGGTACGGTACCCACCGGGAGCACATTGCCGATGCTGAGCTGGGCCTGCTTGCCACAGTACACGAACTGGCCGCTGTGGATGCCCTTGGTGGTGATGAACATCTCTGTCCGCTTCTTAAAACGGTATGGATCCCGGAAGACCACCTTGGCAAGGGGCGCGCTGCAGCCTGGGTCGTGGATGATGTCCTTCACGATACCCTTGATGTAGCCGTGTTGCTCGGCAAAGTCCACGGCGCGCAGAGACGCGGCGTCCTTTCGGTGCTTCACGTGCACGCGGAACGTGGAGCCGGCGCCCTTCCTCTGCCCACAGATCCCGCGGCCCACGGCAGCAGTCTGCTGAGGAGCGCGGCCGAAAGAGCACGTCCCATGTTAATATAGGAATTCCTGTTATACGTGCTTTTAATTTTTTAAAAATCAGGGCCACTTAAAAGAAAACAACTTTATATTAAAGTAAAGTACACATCTGTTCTTCTATTGAAGGAGTATAGTTTCCTGTTTTCAGTTATTTTGAATAGTGCTGCCATGAACATTCTAGAACATGTCTGGTGAATGCATGGATGCATTTCTGCTGGGTACAGACCTAGGAGTGGAATTGCTGGTCATAAGATAGGCATATGTTCATTGCTAGAAGATGCTGTCAAATCGTTTCCCAAAGTGGTATATGTGAGAGTCTCTGTGGCTCTGTGTCCTCACCGACACGTGGGTTTGTCAGTCCTTTGCATTTTATTTATTTTTTATTTTTTTAAAACTAATTTACATTTTCATTCATTCTTTCTTAAAATTTTTTAAAAGTTAATTAATTAATTTTATTTTTGGCTGCTTTGGGTCTTCATTGCATGCAGGCTTTCTCTAGTTGCGGCGAGCGGGGGCTACTCTTCCTTGTGGTGCGCGGGCTTCTCATTGCTGTGGCTTCTCTTGTTGCAGAGCACAGGCTCTAGGCACACGGGCTTCATTAGTTGTGGCACGTGGGCTCAGTAGTTGTGGCTTGCGGGCTCTAGAGCGCAGGCTCAGTAGTTGTGGTGCACGGGCTTAGTTGCTCCGCGGCATGTGGGATCTTCCCGGACCAGGGCTCGAACCCATGTCCCCGGCATTAGCAGGCAGATTCTTAACCACTGTGCCACCAGGGAAGTCCCGAAGTCCTTTGCAGTTTAGCAGGGTCATTTTTGCCTCAAAACCTGAGGAATAAAGTAGGTCAAGGATATGGACAGAGCCTCGGTCCCTCCCCGTCTCCCTTCTGCTGAGGAGCACAGAATGGATTCAGCAGTGGCTTTGGAATAGGTAGGGCTGATTGTGAGCCCTTGTTTCCAGTCAGTACTGTGGGTCTGGTGTGCACCCTTCCAGGGCCAGTGAGGCTCCAGGCGTCTCCCAGCACCAGCAAAGCTGGCTGCTCTCAGAGTGCTTCCTCTATGCTGGGCGTCCCTGTTTATGTCATGTAGTCCCCCTAACAGCGTGGGGGTGGGAGGAGGTTATCTCCCTCAATCAGCTGAAGCCACTGCGGCTCAGGGCTTGCTAGGGTCTCAGCTGGGATGGCGCAGGGCCCATGGGAACCCAGGTCTGCGCGACTCCTAACCGCTGTGCTGGACCCATACTTAGAGTCCTTTGAGGGAGAAGGGGGCATTGGAAAAGGTCAGGGGCTTCTCTCTAGCAGTCTCCCCTGGGTAATGCTCCCCGCCGATACACTGTCCAACAAACACCTGCACAGATTCCAAGGTGTGACTCGAAGGAGAGTAATCCCTGGTCCTTTAACCTCTGTGGGTTTGGCACTGGCATCTTCCAACAGATCCCCGGGAGTTTTTTGTCTTGATTTGCTTTAATTCAACTAATTTATCTAGCTGGAGTGTCTTTGGTAGCAGCTACACTGTATAAATCTAGCAGCGGTAAAATAACCAGATATACTAACAGTCCTAAAATACATCCCAGCCAGTTTTGTAGCTGAGAGAGGGGAGAAGTGCCTTCCCCATAGTGTGTGGGACTGTTTCTGGTGAGGGGACATAGTTCTCATTATCTCCGGGGAGTTGATTGTCCTGGAGAATGAGGCCTGGTCCCTCTGAACCCTCCCCAGGACTCCACGCCACAGGACCGCATCCCCATGCCTCTTCCTGCTCCACCAGGGCCTTCCCGAGTGACCTTTGTGGCCCCTTCTCTCCCTCTGCCCACTTCACCCCCTTGCTCCCAGTTATACAGACTTTCGGGGGGGTTTTCACTGACCAGCCCCTTAGCAGCCCAGCACCCGCAGAGCCTGGGCCCTCCACGCCGCGGCACCCTCTGGCTCTCACCCACGTTCCTTTTCTCTCTTCAGCTCTTGTGCTGGCTCTTTAAAGACTAGGCCCCTCCACCCAGGCCCGGCCTCCAGTGGCCAGCTGGTCACAGGCCCAAGGAAGCCGCCCATGCCCTCCTGTGGGGCCCCCGGAGCCCAGCATCCAGACCCTCCCGGCAGTGAGTGTATGTGGGCAACTTTCCCCAGTAAAATCTGCCTGCTTTTGGCGTTTCCCTGGGGATGTCAGACTTGGGGACACGGCTCTTTCCCGGGCCAGGCCCTGCTGGCCAAGGTGAATAACGCCAGGCTTCCACCACTTTTTTGTAGTTTTTGCAGCCACACCCTGCACTCTGTGGCCTCCTTGATATGCAAGGCTGGCTTTGAAGTCACAGGGGAGCTCAGAGGAAGTTCGCAGGGTGAGAGCAGCGCTGCAGAGGGGCAGCGTGATGGGGGTCCCGGGGCCCTGGGGGGCGTTTGCCTCCATGGCATCTCCCCAGTGCCGTGGGTTCCCAAACAGCACCTTCTGTTCTGGGAACCCCGGAAGGGGCTGACTCACCACTTCTCTTCCTAGACTTTCTGTGGTGACAGGTGTCCTCAGGTTTTTGGAAAGGTTCCCACCTGTTTGGAGACACAGAGCACATGGGGAGTATTAGCCCTGCTTTTTAAAACAATACCGACCACCATAATAGCAGTCACTGATGATCAAGCTACCTTCACAACCAGCCCTTTTCAAAGCCGGGACTGAGGCTCAGAGAGATTTGGGAAGTGGCCAAAGTGGAGAAAGTGGCTGGGCCAGGGTTCCCTCCGTTCCCGCCCCCCACCGTCCCCCGCCCTGCCCCGGTCCACCTGACTCCAAGCCCCAGTTTTCCCCCGCGATACCACACTGCTTCTCATTAAAGATGCACTTGTTCATTTGTTCATTCATTCACTCACCCAACAAATATTTATCGAGTGCTTCTTTTATACTGAAAGCACCGCTGTAGGCATTGGGACAAGGGGCAGTGAGTGCGGCAGATGGAAGTCCCTGCTCTCGGGAAGCTGACCGTCCAGTATGGGGAGAGCAGCGTAAACAGCACCCGGAAAGGCTAGTGTCAGGTGGAGAGAGACTGAGCCGCCCGGGAGACGGGGAGCCGGTGATGTGTGAGCTGGGCTCTGAAGCTGTCCTCTGGGCCAGGAACGTCCCAGATTGGAGGACAGGAGGTCCAGGCTCCCTGGAGCGCTGGTGGGCACGGTGCTGGCCAGGTGGAGCCCTCTTACTGAGCTAGGACTTGTGGGTGGGCGTGGTCACGGGACATCTGTAACCGGCCTGGGTCCCCCCATCAGGCCCTTTATTGGAGGCCATTCTTGGGCAGTTGGGCTCCCCGAGGGGAGCCATTCAGAGGCAGGGCTGGGCACAGCGGGGGCTGCAGGGGCCGGCCCCCCGGGCTGGTCAGCACAAAGGGGAGCCCCAGGGGCATCTGCATGTGAAAGGCGGGTGGGCATTTACTGCATCCTGTCTCGGGCCACTAAAGCACATCTGCTGGGCCCAGCGCGGCTCAGCCTTTTTGCGGCCGGCGGAAGGAAGCAGGCTCGGCCTCGGCCCAGGGCAGCCTCATAAAGCAATTCCCACCCAGGACTAACAGACCCGCGACCCATCCCTCCAGTGTGCACCAGAAGCCCTGGGACCCTGTTAAAACTCAGGCCCCTCCCAGCAGGTCTTAGAGCCCCGGGAACAGGGCCAGGGAACTTGTCTGAAGTGCAGCCTAGGACCAAGCCCCTCCCGATGCTCGGCCACCCTGGCTCCGTCGGGCCCCAGGGACACAGCTGCCCAGGAGTGGCGGTAATAATAGTAGCTACCAAGACTGTGAGAGAGCCGGGAACCTCCCTGCGTTGCCTCGTCCCATCCCCTACGTGGCCCAGCACCTGCCAGAGGGGGCTCTTAAGGCTATCAGAGGGGGCGGGCCGTTTGTTTGAGTTCGTTTAGGCCAACAACAGCTTTCCTGACTCACCCTGGACCTTGGACAAGGTGTGTTTGTTGAGAATGCCCTGTCACTTGTGCTGCCGTTTCCTCTCTGCGGGTGAACTAGGCTGACTTCGGAGTTGGGGGCCGGGTGAGAGAACGATGCTCTCCTCCCAGGCCGAGTACTGGTTTCATAATGTCCACAGTTTAGGTTTCCCAAGGCAGAGGTGGCTTCCTTCTTGTAGACCATCCCACTAGCGGCATGAATGTACTAAGTAAGAAGTCCAAATCGTCATCACCAGCCCCATCCTAGTCATTCCCCCAGGGGGACCCTGTAGTTCCTTCCACGCCTTTTCCTCTGTGTTTCCCCCAAAAGCGCAGGGGATTTTAAGAAGCCGCCCCTCCCCTTGCTGGCTCTCGTCCAGTTCCATGGTCCCCCCATCACACCCCCCACGACCCCCCACTCCTTGGGCAGCACTGATGCTCAAGAAACATGTTCTGTTGGTTCACAGGTCCCTGGAGGCTGGAGTTCCCCGCAGATCCCGAGCCAGTGGTCTCAAACTTATGTCGCCTCAGAGCATTTATCTCCTAAATGAAATCTGAGGTAGAATCCCCCAAATTTTAAAAACAGATAAAAGAGCAATGTTTGAATGGTGTGTATTTTCTCTGTTCAAATCTGTAATACCGATTATGAGGTCAGTCAGTGAAAATGATGAAAGTGTCATTTGTTTTTTTTTTTGGCCACGCCCCACGGCAGGCGGGATCTCCACCAGGGATCAAACCCGCGCCCCCTGCAGTGGAAGGCGGAGTCTTAACCACTGCGGCTGCTTCCCACTAGCTATCTATTTTACATTTGGCAGAATATATATGTCCATGCCACTCTCTCACTTTGTCCCAGCTTACCCTTCGCCCTCCCCGTATAGCGCAGGGAGATCAGCTCAGTGCTTTGTGACCACCTAGAGGGGTGGGATAGGGAGGGTGGAAGGGAGGGAGACGCAGGAGGAAAGAGATATGGGGATATATGTATATGTATAGCTGATTCACTTTGTTATAAAGCAGAAACTAACACTATTGTAAAGCAATGATACTCCAATAAAGATGTTAAAAAAATATATAACAGTACTAAAGTCTGGGGCAGTGGACAGCTCAACAGTACATATGTGTTGAGCTGTCACAATATGATTTTATATTTGTGGCTGGAAACAACCTGTGTGTCTTTCAGGAGGGGATAAGGGAATAAATTACGGTTTATCCAGACCGCAGAATATTCCCCAGCAGTTAAAAGGAGTGAGGTAGCTCTGTTTGGTGTTGACATTAGTTTATATGAGGTGAATGTTGCGTATAGTCAGTGAAAAAGTTACAGAGTGATGTGTGTGAAATACCATTTTTGTTCTTAGAGTTAAAGGAGACAGAGCCGCCCTCAGGTAGAGTAATAACAGAACTGTGACCCTGACTTGTGTGGAGGGAAACCGAGGGACATTGTTGTGAAGCCACCCACGGCTCCACTGTCATGACAAGGGCTGTTTCTGGGTTTCTGATCTCAGCCTCGGTGGGCAGGGGTCACCCTGTGGAAATCAAGGGCAGCCAGGCTGGGGGTTCTGGAGCAGAGTTAATGGTTTATCCCAAAGATGCTGCCTCTGGTAGGAAGGCCCTGGCTGATTAGGAGGTGAGCATGGCACGGGTCACTCATGGAGCCCACAGGTGGAGTTCTGACCCCGCAGCCCCCCAAGGATATACAGAGAAGCCGTATTGGCAAAGCCCTGCCCGGGCCCTGCCTGTGGCGGTGTGCAGGGTGATTTCCCACCACCCTGGGGCGGGATGCAGCCCTGTTTATAGAGGAGGAATAGGACTTGCTCAAAGCCACCTCATGAGGAAGGAGAGTGGGGGCCAGACCCTTACCAGGGTAGGTGTCAGCTCTTGTGGGCGAGGACCTGGGTTTCGAGTCCCAGCTCTGCCCTGTGGTTGTCATGTGGTCTTGGGCAAGTTCCTTAGCCTTTTTGTGCCTCAGTTTCCTCTCGTGGGGAGCTGTTGTAACTACTGTTGGGGCTCCCCCTGTCTTGGGTGCTCCGGGATGTCTGCCAGGACGAGCCAGTGCCGGTTTACCCCAGGTTCCCTTTGCTGGGTTGAACTTTGCCCTCTTTCTTAATGGTGGCCCCGGGCGAAGCTCTCTGGGCTCCGTCCAGCAGGCCTCCCTCACCTGCTGGCTCCTCCGGCTGTCCCAGTTCCCTGGGCATCTGTCTTCTTGTCCGACTACCTGCCTCGAGGGCCCAGATGTCCCCAGCACCCAGCCCCGGGCCTGCCAGATGTGTGGTTGTCATTGTCACCACCATCATCTTCACTGTCATTCACTGAGTATTTGCAACACGCCAGGTGCTTCAGGACAGTCCTGTCAAGTAGCTACTGCTAGTGCCCCATTTTACAGATGTGGAAACTGAGGTTGGAGAGGGTTAGGTGACCAGCCTTGGTCGCACAGGGACGGCGTGGCAGAGGTGCTGAGGGTGTGTCTGCTTCCCGAGCCAGGCTCCCACCTTACCCGAGAATGCCTGGCTCTGCCCCCTGCAGCGCCCAGCACTTGACCAGCCTGTGACCGCGTCAGGGGAGGACTAGCTGTTGGCTAACCTTCCAAGGCTGGGGAGTGGACCAGAGAACCCATGGCTCCCAGAAATGTGCCCTTAGGTTCCTCGTATCCCTCTGGGCCTCAGTCTCCCCCTCTGCGAAAGGAGCCACTAGGTTGGATAATCTCCAAGGTCTCCTCTGTTTTCTAGATTCCCATGCACTTCATTCTAAATTGAATTTATTAGTAACTAGTAAAGTGACGTCGTGGGCTCAGCGTGTCCCATTGATCTGAGCTCGGAGGCCCAGGCAGGTCAGAGAGAACATACTGGATGGCGGGTGAGGTGGCCGCGGGTGTGGAAGGTGTGCCACGTGTTTCGTAAGGGCCCTGGCTTCAGGCCTGCCCGACATCTGTTTGACCTCGTTGCTGTCCCCCTGAGGTCACTGGCTGGCTAGCCCGGACCGAGAGGCTCAGCCAGGGCCACTTCCATGCGTCACCACTGCTCTTGTTCTCTCCTCTCCGTCCAGACTTTGGACTCTGTTTCTTGCCTGGACTCTGACGACACAGTCTGCCCAGCAGAGTGTCCGATGGAGAGTGGGGAGGGACCTCCAGGGACCTAGCAGCTGGCTGTCAGCCTGGCCAAAATGTCCACTCTGGTGGGTCGGTGGAAAGAAGGGGGAGGTGCAGCAGGCCCAGCCAGAGCTGCTGGCAGAGGCCTCACCGGTGTCCCTCAGCATTCCTGGCCCCGTGGTGATGCCAGCACATGATAGGGCTCATGGCGTGTCCTCTGTGCCCCACCCTGGCGAGCCAGAAGGCTAGGCGCTACTGTTACCCCATTTCGTGGTTGGGACTCAAGACTCCCAGGAGTCTGGCGCGCGGATGCCTGGGCAAGGGCATGTGCAAGGTGCAGGTGCCGGACCCCAGCGGGGGAGCCAGACCCCATCCTCATGGGGGCAAAAGCCCTTGTGTTGCTGCTCCAGCCAGAAGGCATCTCCCTGCCCCTAAGCTGAGGCCCTACATCAGGGCACATGGGGAGCTGGACCTGGTCCCTCAGAATCAGCGTGGGTGCCCCTTGGTGTGTGTGTGTGACTATATTTTTCTTTCTTTCTTTCCTCCTTCCCTCCCTCCCTCCATCCCTTCCTTTATGACTGTATTTTTCTACTGCAGAACTGCCCCTGCTCTGTTCATGGGCTCCTGTTTGACCTTCTATTTTTAAAAAAATTGGGTTCTTAGAACAAATATGCACTTTGCAAGTTTCAATTTTCCAAATGTGTGTTGTCAACCTCTGTGGCTTTCTAAAAGGAAAGCAGCCACAGATCTCAAAATCAGACAGTGGCCGGCGTTGCCGGGGAGCTCTGCTAGGTAACGAGATCTTGATGCTGATGGATGGGGCGGCTGAGACTGATGTTCTCTGAGGGCCTTGGCTGGGCGCTGCCGCCCGAGTTTCGGTTCGTAATGACCCCCCGAGGTGTTGTGGGTGTTCTTTCCTTCTCTGAGAAACTGAAGCATATCTGCAGCTGTGGTCATTTCAGTAGTAACGGGGGCCCTCTTCCCCATCAGGTAGCGTCTTGAGCTGTAGCCCCAGGGGCAGAGCAGGCATGGGTCAGGGAGGCAGGAATGAGGGGGGACGCCCCTCTCCTCCCCTACACCTTCCTCCCCTCCTGGTATGAGTTTCTTCTGTCTCAGGAGAGGATTCCAGGCTACTTGACATAGAGGTGGCTCTGGTAGGAGACCAGAATTTCAGCCCAGGGTGGGCCTATGGACCTCACACAGCTCTTTTGAAGACCAGCCCAGGGATGAGAAAAATCAAAAAAAATAAACCCTGCTCTCTCTGCGATGGGGGAGAAGTCACCCATCCCCTCTGGGTGCTAACCTCATTTGTCACTTCACATTTGACCTGCCAGCCTGCAACCTCACCTTCCCACCCAGGAACCCACCCAGCCTGAGGGCTCCTCCCCGTCACCATCCCGTTGGGTTCCCTCCCCCGGGGGTGGGGGGTGAGATTTGGAGTCGCCATCAGCCTGGCCTCCCAGACCCTCCACACATGCCCCCTCTGTAGGACCCAGCCCATGCTCCTCGGAGCCCCAAGTGGGCGCAGGTGGTGAGAGCAGGGGAGGGGAGGTTGTGGCAGCTGCCATGGGCCTCGCTGCTTGGTCACAGGATGGCTGGGGCGAGGTGGGTGAGCGCCCTGCCTGCTCTGGGCAGTTGGGGCAGGTAGAGCGGGGAGGGAACTAGGTTGGGGGAGCTTCCCCGCCGGCCACTGGCCGATGTTCTCGGCTCACATTCAGTGAGCACTTACTGTGGGCCAGGCCCGAGCAGGCACATTGCAGGTCTCATTGGAGCCTCACAGTGTGAGGCTGTTACCATCCCCATTTTCCAGATGAGGAAACTGAGCCACAGAGAGAAGAAACAGCTCGTGGAGGTCCCACAGCCATTAAGTGGCAGAACCGGGACCAGCCCACAGTCGTCAGACTCTGAAGCGCTTCCTGGTCGCCTCTCGGCCACCTGGCCTCCCACTCAGTATTAGAGCATCTTTCTTAGGCGTTTGTTCCTCAGCCTGCAGAAGGCGTGACTCGCTCCTCATCCCTGTGCCTAGGCCCATCCTCCCGTCTACCTGTCTGCACTCATCTGGCTCCACTGTGCTTTCTCTTCTGGAATCCTTTAACAGCCTTGCACCAGGAAGGATTAGAGATGGGCTCTGGAGCAGTGCTCTCCACAGGCGGGATTGGCAGTGAGCGTGGGGTTTCTTCCTGAAGTTCTCTGGAAAGCAGAATGACTTGGTTCCATTACCAGGTGGGCCCATCAAATCCGGAATTTGGATCAGTTAAGTGCTTCTCATAGAAGAGCACTGCTGTGCTTCAAGGGCTGTGAAAGCCAAGTAGGAAGAAGATGGGCTCTGCCCGGGCAGGGGCCAGGGTCTGGGGGGGCTTCCTGGAGGAGGGGACATATCAACCAGGCTTTGATGGATGGGTAGGATTTGGCCATAGGGGAGGGTGAAGGCAAAGACTCAGGGTGATGAGAGGGCCTTCAGGGTCAGATGAAGGTGACAGATGGCTGGGGTGGGGTGGGGTGGGGACTGAGCTAGGAGGGGCCTTATCCAGGGCAGCCTCCTGGCCCCCTGCCCAGCCCCTCTGTGGCGAGCCCAGAGGGCATCAGGCTGTGGAGCAATGCCAAGGTCAGTCAGGATGTCCAGTAATCGTCCTAGCACTCTACCTGCTACCGAGAGCGATAATGAGAAGGTTTCCATTATTTTCGGGTGAGCGCCCCTGGCAGATGCCGACAGCCAGCAGATGTGTGAGGTCCGAGGTGATTTGCAAGGGACCAGTTCATGTGATGCTCGGTAATTGCATCAGGCGACGTTGTCACTCAGAGCTTGTCCTGGCCTCCGGGATGAGGTAAAGGTCAGTTCAAAGAGCCGTTGCGGCCACGGGAAGTAGGGGCAAGTACCCACCCTCTCAGGGAGTCTGGGGAGGGTGCAGTGGACTGAGGCCGTGTTCTCAGAGGGGCCGTCTGGCCGGAGCCCGGCTCTGGGCTGCCAGGACCCTGCAGTAGGCCCCCTGTGCCCAGGGTTCTTGGGTGTCAGGGGATGGGGTGACATGGCCTGTCCTGGAGCTGGGCCCAGTCCGATGTTGAAATCCTTTGGATTCACTCCCCTTGGGAGGCCCTTTGCAGACTGTGCCGCGGCCCTGAAGCCATGCCTGGCTCCGGCTTTCCTGGCGTTGGATTTGCGTGTTCCAGGCCTCCCGAGGCTGAATCTGACCTCTGGCAGCAGACCCCTCCAAAGGATGCCGAGGCTTTGGTTCCTTGGCTGTCTTAGTCTGCCATAACAGAATCCCAGCCTGGGGGCTTAACCACGGGGGTTTAGCTTCCCACAGTTCTGAAGCCTAGGTATCCAAGACCGAGGGGCCGGCAGGGTGGGTCTCTGGCAAGAGTCCTCTTCCTGGCTTGTTCGGTAGCCACCTTCTGCCGTGTCCTGACACAGCCTCTTCTCTGTGCTCGAAGGCAGATCTCTGGTGTCTCTGCTATAAGCACACTAATCCTGTCATCTCAGGGCCCCACCCTTCTGTCCTCACTTAACCTTCATTACCTCCTGAGGGAGTCGACATACAATTTTGTGGAAGGGACACAATTCAGCTCATAGCCCTGGCCATTCAGGGCCTCCCCTTCAGTGCTGACCCACCTTCTCACACTCTGTCCCCTGTGCACGCACAGGTGTGCCCCATGCACACCCTTCCCCACCCTGGGAAGGTGTCAGTTTCCTGCCCAGCGGGATGAGCTGGGCCTGCCCCCGGCAGGTGCCTCCCTTACTGGGGAAGCACCAGCTTCTTCACCCCCTGGACCAGAGCCTGGGCCGCCACCTTGTAGCCAGCTGCGGGCCCGTGGGCTCT